>NC_091464.1:60519244-60848029 GCF_027789765.1 Dendropsophus ebraccatus | reverse complement strand
GTCTCCTGCATGTTTATTGGCTGAGAAATAGCGCCCAAACTTACAGGAAACGGATGATGAGATTTTCTTGAGTATCGCAAGATGCTTGTCCGAGTACCATCGAGTACCAAGCTTGGACGAGCATGCTCGCCTAAGAGTGTGTTAACAAGTACCGTTTCCACAGCGGATTTCACACTACGAGTTTGCAGCAAAATCCGCTGCGGATACCTTCCCTGTCATTTTCAATGAGAAGACATACTCGCAGGAGTCTATGTAAATGCCGGCACCCTTAACCCGCCCAGAACATACTTTACCTAATCTGCATCTGAGGCTCCTGGAGGTCCCGCCCAGCCAATCAGGGACTGCAGCGGCGCTGTGCACTGATTGGCTGAGCAGGACCTACGGGGACCGAGAGGCTCAGATACAGCCGGTGCATGGAGCAGGTAATGTATGTTTCAGGCGGCGGGTTAAGGGGGCCGTCATTTACATACTTGCAGCAGGATGACAATCCCACTGCGAGTATGTCTTCTCATTTAAAATTACAGGGAAGTTATCTGCAGCAATTTTTGCTGCAAACTCACAGCATGAAATCATCTGTGGATACGGTACCCCTGAACCCACCTTTATTCAGCAGTGATCAATAGCACACCTACCCCCCCAGGGAGCATGTAGTTAGCAGGGGGCCCACAATTTCTGAACTGCCCGGGGCCTTTAGTACCCTTAATCCGCCCCTGTGTGTGTGGTAGGTAGTATTCCCATGTAATTTATGTCTCACGGTTCCACGCTACAAAATCAACACATTGCATGAGATCATAAAAATTTGAAACATCACTCACTCTTAGTTGTCTTCAACATAGACTTTTATTCGTTTGGCAATCACGCAATTTTTTTTCTGGCCGTGTGTAACAAGTACTCGAGGTGGCTATCACTTTTGGGTTAATGCCTAGCCTTAATATAAAAAGTATTACCATGTAGTTAGTTGCCCCCCATTATGTGGTATCCCCATGTAGTTAGCCCCTAATACAGGGGTGGGGAACCTCCGGCCCACAGGCCGCATCTGGCCCCTGAGACCTCCCGATGCGGCCCGCAGCTCCCCTGTGATGTGCGCGCCACTCTGGTGGGGCAGGAGCCAGCATACACAGCATCTTTCTGCGTCTGTGACAGCTGACAGACCCAGGAGGGGGCTGTGATTGCCGTCCCCTTCCCCACCAGAGCGGCGCACGTCTTCCTTCTCCTGCGGGCCGTGCGCGATTTTATCGAGGGAAGACAGGCACAGGCTAGAGGGGAGAGAAGAGGACCTGGGCAGCATAGGAGCGGAGGAAAGGTGAGTGGGATGTTTATTTTTTTTATTTGGGTCAAGCACTGGGGGGTTACTTTGGCTACAGGGACATGATTTGGGGGGTTAACTAGGCTACCAGGGACATCACTGGGGATTAACTAGGCTACCAGGGACATCACTGGGGGGGTTAACTAGGCTACCAGGGACATCACTGGGGGGGGGGGGGGTTAACTAGGCTACCAGGGACATCACTGGGGGGGGGGGGGTTAACTAGCCCTATCAGGGACATGACTGGGGGGGTTAACTAGGCTAACAGGGACATCACTGGAGGGGGTTAACAAGGCTACCGGGGACTTGACTGGGGGGTTAATTAGGCTACCAGGGACATGACTGGGGGGTTAATTAGGCTACCAGGGACATGACTGGGGGGGATAAGTAGACTACTAGCGGCATGACTTGGGGGTTAACTAAACTACAAGGGGCATCACTGGGGGTTAACTACAATAGCAGGGGAACTAGGGGAACCATACTTTGCCTTGCCCTGGGTGCTGCAAACCCACGGTACTAACTGCCGTGCACAGTATGTGGCCCTTGAATGATTTTATGAATGCCCGACTGGCCCTCGACATGGAAAAGGTTCCCCACCCCTGCCCTAATAGGTATTATCCTCCATGTAGGCCTCCCTCTGCAGGAAGTCCCCCAGGTTTTTATACCTATCACAAGGCAAAATCCCCATGTAGTTAATTGCCCCCATTAGAAATTATCCCCTAGCACGTAGTATTCTCCATGTAGGCATCCCCCAATAGGTATTTCCCACTGGTAATTAACTCCCCTCAATAGGTAGTATCTCCCATGTAGGAATCCCCTAATGTAGAATAAAAAACAAACAAACACCCATACTCACCTGGCTCTGGTGCCGTCCCTTGGTGTTCACCAGGTATTGATATTCAGCTCAGGATTTGTCACACAATTGGTAGCCAGTCTATCGCTGGGATTTTTTTTCACGACCTGTGCTTCTCCCTTCCCCTGAAAGCAGTTGGTGCTGACTGAGGCAGCCACTTCAACTGGCCCCAAGTCAGAGGGACCCCAGTAGGAGTGGCTGATCCAGCTGATATCTGTGGGTTTGGCCACAACGTCACTCTTTTGTTAAGAGTTAAGGTTTTTTTATGAGCTGATATTTTTACAGGTATTTTGAGCTACATAAAACTTTTTGTTCACTTTTTATTCAATTCTTTTTGTAGTCAGAAAGATGACAAAAAAACAACTAAACCTGAGCATGTAATTGTTTGATCACTACACTGCAATACTGCCTGTCTACCATGTCAACTGTTTGGCACCCCTTGCTTTCATCACAAAAAGGGAAGACTCCTTCTTAGATGGTTTAGTTGTTAAACTACATAATCTGAGATGGCACACATATGGAGATATCTGGAGGGCCACATACTGGGGAACGCTACTCTAAGTACCTAGGAACCTGGGAATACATGAACTACATGACATAACATTTTAGATTGCATCCATATGCTATGGAAACATTAGATCTGTTGACCTTCATTTACACTTCCAGTGCACTCACCAGCTCTTTGGCCAGGTTCCTGTGTTTGGTCTGTTAGCTCGATGAAACAAGGGCAGGCAGCTTCCCGTGTGCGATCAATAAATCTGTATAAATCAGATTTTCTGTAGATTTGGCTCATTTAGACTCTCCAGATCGATCTGTACTTTAAACAAACTCATAACCCAAATACTATAACAGAGAAATTATATGTGCAACTGACACAATTGAGTAAGATACGAAGATGGCAAAAAAGAAGAAAAAACCACAAAAAAACAACAAAAACCCCACTAAAAATAAATGAATAAAAAAACAAATAAAAAAAAAAATCTAATTGTCCGAGAATAATGTCCGAGAATAATAGTCAGCTTTCAGACCCTGGAACCCTTACCATTCAAATTAGAAGTAAATATAAATTTTTTATTTTGTTCGTTGCTAATTTTTGAGCAGTACTTTACCTGTGTTTCGTGGAAAAAATTTACAGCATTGCATAAAAAGAATTGTGGTAAAACCATTGATGTATTCCTTCCTTAATCGTGTACATCCAGTAGTGGACTTTCTGTTCCTGCTGTACACTCTAGCCAGAAATTAAGCCTCACACTATGTAGGAGGGGTCATAATCAAGGGGGTGTAGGGGGAGGGAGATAGAGTTGGCTGAATTCCTAGCTAGAGTGTACACAGAAATAGGAAGTCTGTTACATAACGTGCACTAGACTGGAAGTGGGGCTAATGATAACAACAAGGCAGAAAGTTTGCATCAGAAGTAGAAGAATGTATGAATAGCAATGCATATTCATTTTTTGGACCATCCAAAATAGGTTTCGTTATTGTAAACCCTCTTTAAAGGCATAAAAAGCTAAGATTGAAATGCCCCTTTAAGCTTAGCATCTCTAATGGCCTAGTGGGTTACTTAACTATATTTCCTCTCCAAAATGTCCATTTACTCACCAGTCTCTTTTTTTACAAAGCTTCTAGGGATGGAGTAGATATTCCTATGATCTGTATAATTGCTCCGCTTATAACATTGCCCATGTAATTTTGCTGTCAGCAATGCATGTAGCTATAAAAATATACAGCAAATAACTTCACATAAAACGTGAGTTAATGAAGCCGCCCCATTGTGCTCAAATTAGCAGACACTTTCCTCTATTGTTTTCTCTGTTGTTTATGAACTCGCAGTTTTGTCATTTGGTGAATTATCTAAATAGAAGCTTGTTGAGTTAGAGAAAGGAGACGTGATGATTCCCGCAGAGCTTCATAGCGCAATGCAGATGTGTTGCTTTAAATTCAATTAACACAAATTCATATCATCGGAAAAGGAAATATTATTCAAACCAGCCTTTTTTTGGTGAAGAAGTTGTAGACTGTCCATAGGGGGAAAAAAATATCTTACTGTTCACATTGATCATAATAACCTGGAATTTTCCATTTCCTGTAAGTCACTTGTCAGCTTTGCTGTTCAGGCTTGGACAGATTAAGCAGAGTCATCTCACCATTAGCGCATGGGTGAATTATTGAGTCCTGTGGGAGTCCATTATAATGTAGCATAGTAACACAACACAGTGGTGCCTTGGATTATGAGCATAATTCGTTCCGGGACTGTGCTTGTAATCCAGATCCACTCTTAAACCAAAGCAAATTTTCCCATAAGAAATCATTGATATACAGACAATTGGCTCCACACCCCAAAAATAATGATTTTTTTAATTCTGAATAACATGTAGAACAGATGAAACAAATCATGAGAAACAAATGAATATGTGATATTATAGGTTACTGTACAGTATAACAATCAGCATGTTATGTATAATGTATAGTAAGAGCATAAACCTGAAAAACAGCAGCAGTTTGTAGATACAGGATGGAGATGCAGATCCCCATAATGGAATAGCATAGTACAACAGGCTAGAATAGAGAAGGAGGGCTGCTGTCAGAGGTCTGTGTGGTCACATGATCACAATGGGGAGCGGGGGTGTTCAGTATTAACCAGGAAGTGAGAATCACAGAGCTGTGTGGGAGGACAGAGACAGAAACTTTATAAACAGCAGTTTGAATGGCCGAGTGTAAGTGCAGGCACATTATAGCAGCAGTGTGTATAGCTGAGTGTGAGTGCAGGCATATTATAGCAGGAATGGGGAAGAGGGAAAACAAAAGGGCTGACAGCCACTGCAGGGAGCATGAAGAAATGAGCAGGACACATGTGGGCACTGTATAGCAGCACTCTTTGTCTGGGAAGAGAGGGGTTACTGCTATGGAGAGATCATCTCCACAGTCCTGTCTCCTGATGCAAGCCCTAGCCTGAAGTGGATCTGCTATGATTTGGAAGATGAGGGAGACTTCCTGGGTCACAGTACAGAGCTGTAGACCTCGCTATGCAGACCATGCCCCTCCCCCACTCCCACCCAGTACAGGGAGCTCTCAAACCAAAGCAATGCTCTTAAACCAAGTTACAATTTTGAAAAACTGTGAGCTCTTCTTGCAAAACACTCTTAATCCAAATTACTCTTAAACCAAGGTACCACTGTATATACAAGATAATTCTCTGTATGCATCCATCACTCCCTGTTTTGTGGACAAGGTACTGTACTTTAACACTCCCATAGACAATGAATGGAGTGTTAATTTGCATACTTGACTATGGCTGTATTTGGATGGGAGCTTCAGGGACCTCTTTCCGTGGATTGTCAGGAATGTCAAATATCAGCAACCTGGAATGTTCCCTGTGATGCACAGCTATTTGATGTGCTGTCCATGGTGCTGAAAACAGAGCTGATGGAGCTGGATCCAATCCTTATAAACCCGCATGAGCAATTTCTGTGTTGACAACTTCTGATTTATTAGATAATTCAGATCTTCTTTGATATGCTACGTAACCACCTTCACATTGGAAAAAATTGCCCATGATTTAATATGGGGGCATCAAAAAGGGGCATCCTCCGTTTGATTAAAACACTGTAAAAAGCAACTCCTGCTTTGGATGACCCCATCACATATCAGATAGCTGACAATTCATTGAATTAAGCACCATGCAATACCACTTTCATCCTCTAGTGGCCACTGCAAGAGAAACCTTCAGCCAACCCCCCCCCCCCCCCCCCCCAACACACACACACACACACTATCTCTACTTCTGCTGGTTGTCGTGACTCTATAGATCCATCAAATAATTACATGTTAATTTGTCTTCGATGAGGAGTTTGCACCATTTTGTAATTACTGTACAGACTGAACAACAGACGTTCAGAAGGAAAGTGTTTGAGAGTTTTTTTTTAAGGCAGTAAATATAAATTCAGAATCTAGGTTTAATTGTGATTTTCATCCTTCACGATTATGAATCTTCCAGCTGTTCATTTAGTTTAATCAGCATTTCAGTCCCATGGTCGGGGATGGATTATGGGGGCAGAAAATAGAACCTATGCATGAATTCTCATGACCTTTTTCTTTTAGAGGAGTCTTCTGGTGCTATATTATTGATGATGGATGGGGTGGCAATGCGATACACGGGGTGGGGGTGATGTTTAGGGTTTTGGTTCACTGCCGGGTCAGCTGGTACAATGGTGTGGTAGCGGAGTGGGTCTAGGGTCACTTGGGCACTTGTCACGGTAGCCTGGAGTGGTGTAGGATCCACCCCGGACAGTTTAGGGCCCCACCCACAGAAAAAGGTTTAGCGCAAGTGTAGGTGTGTCCAGGTGTGGGAGCACAAGAATAGGCCAGAGTCCATCACTTAAACAAGTAGAACAGTTTACTTGCAGAAACCTCGTGCAATACAGGTATACTTGACAAAAATAAAGTTTAGTGCCATACAAAGAAAATACTGGAGGTTACTCAGGTGCTTGTGGCTGAGGTAGAGACAAGGTGCTTGTAAGAAAAGGTTTCTTGTAGAGGAGAAAGAGGAGAGAGGGTGCCTGAGGAACCTTGTCCAATTAGTGATATAATCTGCCTGGAACAGTTTGAACTGAAGAGAATATAGAGAACAATTGTGCTCACATATAGACTGTGTCTGACCACCTTCTGCCCTACAGTTGCAGGGTACCCGTCCTGTAAGGGTAGTACAGTACGAGCCCCAGGCCTAGTGATCTGGGCTCAGCAGACTTCCAAGACTTCCCGGTCGTCTTGCGATGTGCGGTGGAATTCCTAGACTCAAAGTAACTTTGTTCCACTGGGGTCAGTTCCAGTGACTCCTAGGTAACTGCCTTGCACATTATAGAGAGGTTCCTGGCATGGACAAGGTGATCCTTCTGTGGCTGCTCTCTCCCTTTGTACTCTCCAGCACTGCATAGTTGCTGTGGCTCTCATAAAGGAAATGTGTGGCTTTCTTGCTGGTGTCCCTGACATGGGACCTGGCCTAAGCCAGGCCCTGACTTAACTTCAGCAGAGACAGGGGTCTAAACAAACCCTGCTGTGATTGGTGGGGCTGTGTGTGTACTAAGAAAGAAGACAGTAGATAGGATAAAGAATGGAGGTAAAGCAACTGCACCTGTAAGTGGACAAAACATCACATATGACAAAAAAAATTAACCCATTAATCTCCTTTAGCCGTTGTTCATATAGAGCATAGAACAAAGAGAGAGCAGCACCTAGTGGGGAAAACACTAACTTCAGTGTATACTTCATCCCCAACTGTGTGAACCCAAGGGAGTTACCTTGGGTGAAATAAGACTTAGGTGCCTGTACTGGTTCACTACATCAACATCCTGCTCCCCTTCCATTTCCACGTATGTAATCTACCTTCTTAAATGTTTATGTGGTCTTCAATATGTGGGTGGGTACTCAGGGAGAAGGCACAGATTCGCACCTTCTCCCTGGCGTACGACTGCCGTATGCCCCGCTCGCCCTGTGGAGGAGGAGGTGTGGCCGTTGCAGGCGTAAATCATGATCCTGCTACACTATATAGTTCCCCCTTTTTTTTTTCTTGTCTATTTGCAAAACTTTTTTAAAGCGACAGGTACCATTTAGACAACTCAACAGCTGCATTTGCGCTCTTCTAAATATCTTCTATCATTCAGTCCTATGGGTCATATGAATGATTTTTCAGACCCTCTACGGCAAATGCTATTAAAGCAAATAGTTTTTTCTTTCCTAAAATGATAAATCCCGGCGGTAGACGTGATCTGAAAGTGGGTTTATTTGATCGGCCATGTTTACGGTTTAGCATTAATATAAATATTTATACTGAGAAGTAAGTAAACAAATAAGTAAGAAGCTGATTAATTTCCATCACATAAAACTTTCCTCCACCGGCGGATTCTACGAGCAGAAGGTTCCCAATTACTGGAACTTTTATCTCAGCCCACTCCTGCAGAATATTATTACCCTAGATGTGAGCGCCATCCATAAATTACTATCTATTCCGTGCGCACATTGCAATTACCGTGTGATATGAATATTGTCATCCCATTCTTTTATCCCATGGGCCGGTAATTATTTCTCGGTTAATAGGGCTCTGGTAGGGCGCCATTGATTATTCTTCGCTAATGCAATCTAAATGGTGAAGAACACAATGAGGGCTAAACAAATGTTTACGCATCATGTGCTCATGAGGGATCCTCACCATAACTTACGAGATTCATAGCCATGGGCGCAATAAAGCAGCTTGTCAAAACTCTTTAGTCTTTCCCCGTTCGCTCTTAGCGCATTAACAGTATTGATCGTCTTAATCAGTAATTAAAAGCTTTGTGGTTCTATCCGACGAGCAGCATCTGATGTTGTCTAGTCACAGAAGAGCGGGTATAAAGCTGGTCATACACATAGAATGTTTAGCTGATAGCTATCTCTCTAACCCACCCTTCCCCATACACATGTACTTAAACATGTATTTGCCCTAAATAGAGCAGAAAGGCTCTGCTAGACTCCTCTGGAGGCAGCTTCCCTTTCTGAGAATTTAGAGTATAACTCTAGGGAATTTCTTATTTAAATCAACTGGTACCAGAAAGTTTTACAAATTTGTATATTACTTCTATTTAAAAGTATTCCAGTACTTATCAGCTGCTGTATGTCATGCAGGAAGTGGTGTATTCTATCCAGTCTGACACAGTGCTCTCTGCTGCCACCTCTGTCCATGTCAGGAACTGTCCAGAGCAGTAGGAAATCCCCATAGAAAACCTCTCATGCTTGGCACATTTCCTGATATGGACAGAGGTGGCAGCAGAGAGCACTGTGTCAGACTAAAAACAATACATCACTTCCTGCGGGATAAACAGCAGCTAATAAGTACTTGAAGAATCCAGATTTTTTTTTGGAGACTGTAGTCTCCAACATAGAAAAGAATAAATGTCTTTTGGTCCCTACAAGGGTCCTGGCCTTAGCCTGCCCCTGGCTTCACTACAGCAGGAACTGCGCTCTCTGTGTCTCCCCACGCTCCACTGACTTAACAAGAAGATGACCCTCCCACCAGGAACTATCTCCTTTTTATAGGAGTACCTTAGCTAGTGTGTGATTGTTGGGGCTGTATGTGAACAAATAGGAAGAGAGGTGATAGGAGGAAAAATGAGGGAAAGGAGCCTGCACCTGTGACAGGATAAAAGTACAACATGTGACAGACAACAGTTAACCCATTCCTCCTTCAGCTGTGCTGGGCATAGTATACAATAAAGAAAACAGTGACATCTAGTGGGGAAAGCATTTAACACATTCTCCTTCATCCCCTTCTGTGCAAAATCTGAGTTATTTTGTCCAGGTGTATAAAAACTTAGTGGCACACCTGTGCTGGGACACTACAGAAGTAATTAACAAATATGTACAACTTTCTGACACCAGTTAATTTTAACTTTTTTTTCCTTGAGTACTACTTTTAGTGGGTTATTCAGGATTAGAAAAAAAAACAGCACCGCATATTTTCATCTTGTGTGTGGTATTACAACTTGGCACCATTTACCTCAATAGAACTGAACTGCAATACTGCACACAAACTAAAGACAAGAGTAGCACTGTTTTAGGAAGAAAGCAACCGTGTTGAAATCCATCATGTCTGATTCTACTCCCCTGCAACATCTGCTGTTGGAGAAGAGTTGGGGGGTCACTATACACAGCAGCTTCAGCTGACACATATCTATTGTGTATGGACTGCCTAAGGGGAATAGAGCAACAAACTGTAACTTGATGGTCCATAATGTTTCTTAAAGTAATGGTGTAATGGTGTTACACAAGCAAGGGAAGCAGAGACTTCATATGAGTTACCTCTATGGTAGTTATGCCATTATACACACCTATAAATCTCAGCATTCTATATCTACACAATCCACCATATGCTTCCATTCTCTCTTGTCCATTATTGCTAGCTGTGCAGATTGTGATGTAAATTACCAGTGGGCCCTTGAATACAACATTGCACAATCCTATTCTCCTTCCGCAGTCCTGTGTTCTCTCTCCTGGTGCTTATTTGTCTGATTTTATAGTTTAATTAATTCTACCAAGATGTTCCCGGCAATATGAACAGAAGGTTTAAGCATCTGAGAAAATTACCTGCAAAGGAAATGTGATGTATGATGAAGGTAAAGCTTAAGCAGCATCAGTGTGGCTGGATATTACTTATATCTGATCCTGGTATATACATGTATGCCCAGATCAGCTAAGAAAGTATGTGTTCAGAATGGAGCAGCTGTATGGAATACATACTGGGGTGATGCAAATCAGTGAAAAAAAAAACAGTCCTGTGTTTACTATGCAATAGTAATGACAGCAGTGGGCAGGAAAGAAAGCTAAGGGGGCGAGTACACAAACAGACCAATCAGGGAGATGCATGATGGGAAATGTAGTTTCCTGCCATCTTGGATATAGATCAGCTTTTAGAAAAATGTGTAACTCAGGAATGGCATGAGATGGAAAGACAGGAGATGGCTCAAAATACTCAGGGTGACTTGGTGAGTAAGAGCAGCTAGCATTTTTTTTTTTTTAGCTCTTTGTTTAAAAACCAGCAACCTTTAAGCAACCAGATGGAGATCACACGGTGAGAGAAGCGCTCAGCTTTGTGCTTCTCCCAGCTATATCTAGGTGGCGGTCTTAGCACTCAAACCCTGATTGAATGAAAAACCTTTAAAATGTCAAATTTTTTTTTTAGGATCACTCAGTTTTATCTGTATAATATAATCCTAAGTCAGGGATATATACACACAGTTAACCTGTGAGATCAGCTGATCCACAGCAACTGATCAGCTGTGAGACCCGATAACACTAATAGTCAGTAGACAACGAAACAGGATCTCTCCATTTTATCAGTATGATACAATTAACTCTTCCTATGCCACTTGTGTCATGTGTCCCTGGTTCCCTCCTTTGTGTGTCTTGATCTTATAATGATCACATTACTTTATTTTCTCCTGCGCTGTAGCCGGATTCCGCTCATAGACCTCATTTCCTAGGAAGCTGAACGTGTAGTGAAACTTTCCAGAGATTCATTAACATCTGATAAAACTTGTCCTGACCTTTCAGGATCTAAAAATTCCTTGTGTTGTATTTGAGAAATTCCTGAAGGGCGGATATGGCAGCCGCACCACCAGCTGTGAGCACTTGATCCGGCATCAAACATAACACATATCAAAGTCCCGTGTACAGAACATCCAGGAAACAAGCTTTTCTGGGCTCTCTGTCCCACAGTAGGTAATAATTGCTGAGCACCTGTAATCTAGGCAGGCGTCCTGATTGAGAAATACATGGTGTAGCTATGGGGTACAGATGGGCTCGGAAATGTGTATTATAACTCAGGCATCACTGATTTTAAGGAGGAAAGTTAACTGTACCAATATAGCCCATAAATTAGGGGGGTTAAGGATTAAATCTAGGGGAAAATAGTAAATTTTGCTTTATTTGTCACATCTCACTACGCTAAGTGGAAAATAGAAAGACCTTTCATTTAAGTGTATATTTCCTCTATCCAAAAACCAATATCACAAACAATAATACCGCCATATAGTGACCATATGTGCAGTGGAAGTAAGGTTTGTAAGTATACTTTATTTATAGTCAAGAAGGCACTGTTGTTTAAGAGTGGCTGTTACAGTCAATGGGTGTGAGCCTGTTGCACCAAAAAAACAGTTGGGCTGTGCACCACAATCCTATGAGTTGCCTAATTAGCCCCTAGGGTTTCACCCTCTAACCCCTGTATGAAGATCTGGACTTCACTACTAGGGACTACCAGATTAATACCTCTAGGTGTGGTTGTGGTGGCGGCAGGCCCAGCAGACCCAGAGACACTGGACTGATAAACTGAGGGATCAGGCAAAAGCCAAGGTTGGGCGAAGGCAGAAAAGTACCATAGTCAGAGGCAAGCATAATGGTCATGTCAAGTAACTTAGGTTCATGGTCAACAGTCTGGGACACCTATTGTGGTGTCCCACCACAGGTGTTTCGTGTTTGCACACCTGATGCGAAAGCCCTTTACTCAAAGTTAAGTGGTGATGAGGGTATTCTCTGGTTTCACCACAAGGTGTCAGTGGTATTATTATTATTATTATTATTATTATTCTTCAGAGACTGCACAGTAAAGCTGTTCTATTTTACTACTGGGACTCAGTCATCTTCTCATCTGTACCAGCACTTATACACATTTGCCACACACCTTGGGGTCATTTTCCCCCTTTCTGTGGGTGGCGGTACCAATAGTCCGGGTGGGTCGATTGCCACTCAGGACTACAGTGACAAGAGCTCAGGTTGGTAGCCCAGTTTACCCGACCATTTCAGGGGAATACAGTCAGCCTTTTTTACAAAGCAGGTACCCACATCACACCTGTGTGCTGGACTAGCACTGGCGTCACGGCAATTATCATCTCTGGCTGAGCTGTATCATACCACTAATAACATCTTTCTCCCAGTGGTCACCACACTATTACAATTACTATGAGGAGAGCAGTAAGGAGGCACTATTGTTGGGTGTGGGTATAACTATAACTGGATAGGTTTGCCACAGGGGCATTATTTTAATATGGGGCACAAAGCGGGCACTATTTTCTCTATTTTGGACACAGTCTCAGGAAAAGGAGGATGATGGTACTGTTAATGGGGCTACAGTTTACAATGCTGATGGGAAAAAAGTAGGGAGGGTTCAAGAAAAGCAAGGAGCCAAAGATAACTGGCAAACTCTCATGGCTGGAAGAAGCATCATGGCGGTCTGGGTCAGTTGGAAAAGGGAACATAAAGGACTCCAAACAGAAAGGACGTCCCCTGTAGTCATCAGATATTTCTGTACTGTAATTTCCTATACCATCTGGAGAGCCTGTTTACAACTTATGTGACATACATTACACGTTTGGGGCCCACAAATGTGTTTTGTTCCCTAATTCCTGGATTTGCCTCTAGTTAGCTATGTTAACAAGGTAAAGTAAGGGACGCCCTGATGCAACTTGAAGGCAAAACCAGTTGGGTAGTTGGGTATGAAATGAGCTATGTTATGAAATTTCAATGTTTTCTGCAATTTTTTCCTCTGAAAATAGAACAGCAAAGATATTAAGGCTCTGTTTTCACAAGTGCTGGTCTCTGCGCCATCGAGGTTCTATCATTTTTGGGGGGCAAGAATAGTTTTCTATAAAACCCTCATAGTACAGATGTCAAACTCACAGCCCTCTGACTATTGCAAAACTACAATTCCCATCAAGCCTGGACAGGCACAGCTTAAGCTCTGGCTGCCCAGGCATGATGGGAATTGTATTATTGCAACAACTGGAGGGGCTGAATTTGACACCTCTGTTTCATAGAGTCGTAATGGGATCCATTAGGAAATACGGCACTTGACATGCAATTCTTTGATCTCATAGAATCAGATGGGATCTTTAGTAAAGTCAATTTTATTTGTTTTAATAAAATTCAGACAATATTTCCTGCCCAGTATAGAGTTGAAGAAAAGGCAGAACAGCAGATTTCCCTGTAAATATATCCAGCTGTAAGTGATGACGCTGCATTAAAAAGCTCAGGCTCCTCTAATATTAAAGCCTCTTCAGTTCTGGATGAATGCATTTCTCAATGAGGTTTTAACTGTTGTGGAAAAGAGAAGCGCTGACTCTACAACATTAGCGAAGGCAATGCATGTAACATTAATGGGATTAACCCCTGTGTGCCCCAACGGCGGCTGTCAATCACATGCCAGCAAGGGGTGGGGGGATGGTGTGAGTGTGGGGTGTTCGCTAAACTGCTGCACGCATCTGACTATTTAATCAAAATGAAAATGATTTGCCAAATATCATTATTGCAAAGCAGCAACATTATAGGAGACTATACCAGCAGCCTCTCCTGTGAAATAAGATGGGTAACTGCATATGACTATAAATGCTTGCACACTATGGAGCATCCAAGAATTTCAGGAACTTTCTAAGAACTAACTCCCTAGTGCCTAATGTAAAATTGAGACAAGAGGTAAAGTATAGGTCTAAAGAATGCTACAACTCATAAGTAATGTTGAGCGGACTTGCAAAAAGTTCAAGTTTGGCAACCTTCATTTGAACCCGAGTGCTCGGCATTTTACTCCAGGTGGCTGGAGAAGTTGAATAACAACTTAGGGCTGCCAAGAAAACATAGATATAACCTATGGCCTTTGGCTGTACCCATGTTTTCAAGACTTCCTACTGTGGTGTATAACTTCCTCAGATGTCGGAAGTGAAATAACGAGCACTCAGGTTCAGATGAACGTTGTCAAACCTGAAGTTTCTGCAGTGTGCTCAACACTGGCGTAGCTACCATGGGGGCAGGGTACGCCGTCGCTATGGGGCCCGGGGGTTTAGGGGGCCCGGGCCCCCGCGTTAAAGTATGCCCCCGCCGCCTGTATTGCCGCTCACTATGCATATGCATAGTGAGCGGCCCTGAGCCATCCCCTCCGCCCGCCCCTTCTATCGCTGCTCAGCTGAGCCGATCAGAAGCCCGGAAAAGTGCAATGAGCAGCACTTTCCTGGGCTCCTGATCGGCTAAGCGGCGATGGAGGGGGCGGGCTGGGCGTGCGGAGGGGATCGCTGTCCTACTCACCTGTCCGCCGGCCCCAGCAGCTCCTCTCCCGACACTCCGGTCTCCCGTCATCCTCCGGGCACAGGCAGTGGGGTACAGAGACGCTGCCTGTGTCCCGGAAGTGGTTCTGCAGCGGCAGTCTCTCTGTCCCCCGCTGCCTGTGCACGGAGGATGACGGGAGACCGGAGTGTCGGGAGAGGAGCTGCTGGGGCCGGCGGACAGGTGAGTAACCTGTTTGTTGTTTTTCTGGTCGCAGGGGGGGATTGGCTACTATGAGGGGCACTATATGGGGCATTGGCTACTATGGGGGCACTGTATGGGGCATTGGCTACTATATGGGGGCACTGGCTACGATGGGGGCACTGTCTGGGGGCATTGGCTACTATATGGGGGCACTGTATGGGGGCATTGGCTACTATATGGGGGCACTGGCAACTATATGGGGGCACTGTATGGTGGCATTGGCTACTATATGGGGCACTGTATGGGGGCATTGGCTACTATATGGGGGCATTGGCTACTATATGGGGGCACTGGCTACTATATGGGGGCACTGTATGGGGGCATTGGCTACTATGGAGGGCACTGGCTACAATTGGGGCACTGTATGGGGGCATTGGCTACTATATGGGGGCATTGGCTACTATATGGGGGCATTGGCTACTATGGGGGGCACTATATGGGGGCATTGGCTACTATGTGGGGGCATTGGCTACTATATGGGGGCATTGGCTACTATGGGGGGCACTATGTGGGGGCATTGGCTACTATATGAGGGCATTGGCTACTATGGGGGGCACTATATGGGGGCATTGGCTACTATGGGGGCACTATGTGGGGGCATTGGCTACTATGTGGGGCATTGGCTACTATGGGGGGCACTATATGGGGGCATTGGCTACTATGTGGGGCACTATATGGGGGCATTGGCTACTATGTGGGGCACTATATGGGGGCATTGGCTACTATGTGGGCACTATATGGGGGCATTGGCTACTATGTGGGGCATTGGCTACTATGTGAGGCACTATATGGGGGCATTGGCTACTATGTGGGGCACTATATGGGGGCATTGGCTACTATGTGGGGCACTATATGGGGGCATTGGCTACTATGGGGGGATTGGCACCAATCACACTGCTGCTATCTCCAAACTGTGACAATGAGCAAAATATTTTTTTTCTATTCCCCCCCCTAAAATCAGGGGTGCTTCTTATCAAAAGGCGCGTCCTATAAAGCGAAAAATACGGTACTACATGGGGGGGGGGCAGAGAAGGGTCTAACTACTTAATGAGGGACACAGTTGTCTAACTACTATATGAATACAGAGGGGACCACTATATGAGGGAACAGATGGAGCAAATAGATGCGTAGGATATTGGGGCATGAGTGAGGAACCTAAACTGTCTGGCAGATCCTACTGAGAGAAGTCCTTATGGTGGCCAGGCTGGATGGAGAAGAAGGGAAAAATTGAGCAACTCCGATTGGAGAAGACGCCTGTAACTGCACTGTGATCACTTATGGTGTGTAAAGCCTGTGTGGAGCCTATACATGCCACTATATGGCCAATGGTGATATTGGACTGTGGATTTTATTCCGTAGCAGTGGTAGCATTATTTAGTATGTGGGGGTTTTAGTCAGTAATAGGTGGTAATATTTGTCCCATGTAACTGGTACTGTTTATATTATTCATCTTAACATACTGGATTTGGTTGGTAACAATATAGTGGTAATGGCAGTGGTCATGGTGCTATAATGCTTTTCCTAATACTATATATACACATTGCTCTCTCTTCACAGCTTAGTGGTCAGTTGTTTGGGGGGGGGGCCCAATCAAAAGTTTGCTATGGGGCCCAGCTAGTTCTAGTTACGCCCCTGGTGCTCAACATGTGGTTGTACAGCTTATTGGCCATTAGAATTTAAGGATGAGAACCAAATGCTGATATACCAAGGAGGAGGGGGCCTTCTGTGTGGCAATGCACCTTGATACAGGCCAGAGAATTGATGACTTCACGCAGTCCTGTATCAGTTTGTGTATTTACCATCCTCAGTACAGATGATCAATATTTGATAAGGGGTGGGGATGGGGTTGGCAATTGATCATGACGATTGAGGAAGTCCTACAGGTGCACAACTGGGTTCAAGAATGGGGAATTAAGAACTTGGAAATTGTGATAATGCTCTTCCAACCAGTGTCAGATATTTCTGTGATACTGTGGTAACCCAGGGTAGCCAGGGGGTATTAGCTAGGGCGGGTGGTGTACCCCTTCAGCTCTTGTCACAGGGCCTGAGTGGTATGTGCCCTCCTTGGGTACTGGACACACATCCATTAAAGGTTAATGTAGGTGCAAGAGTAGATCAAGGAACTACAGAGTCCAGCTTAAACTTAAACAGGTGTTCTTGAAGGCAAGGAACAAAATAACAGTATTTTCCAATAAAGTTTGAGGAAACTGACTGAGATGCTTTTTAGTGAGCTGGGTGCTTGAAATAGAATACTTGAAATCACTGCCACCCACAGGTATACTAAAAAAGACTTGAGAAATTATTGCGTAGAGCAGGTAGAACAGTATTGAGTAAAGTCTCCAAATACTTGTGATGACTTGAATAAGACAGTGGTGACAGTGGGCTACTTGATGGGAAGTACTAGGTACTCATCTGGCAGGACTTTTAAGAAGAAGTACCTGAATACACGGCTTTGACAATCAACCTAATGCTCTCTGTGGGCACTGAGTGACACAGATCAAGGAACACAGTTCCCACCTAGTAGGTAAAGATACCCATCCAGGGGATCCCTAAGGAAATCTGGCATGTTGCAATAGAGTTCTCAGTTTTACTTGCTTTTGCCTAACTGCTGACTTGACTCCTGTTGAGTTATCTGGAGGATGAAGAGAAGATCGTACCCCAGTGTGGATAAGTTTTTCCCGTATCTGTGGTAGCCTGACTGGAACTTCACTAGCCCGACATGGTTAGGTTTAGGGATAGTTGAATAAGAAATAGTTTCTCATATATAGTCCACACAAATGGGTCCTGGCCTCCAAGCCAGGCCCTGGAAAACACTGTGGCAGGAACAGACTCTTTATGCTCTTTCTCACTAAAATACTCTGACTGCACACATGCAAACTAGCTCTACCTCCCATTATATACCCTTCATGGAGCTATCTCTTTGGACAGAAACATATCAAGAGACGTGCTACGCTATTTCAGGATAGGTGACCGGAGCAGAGGAGGTACTAGAGTGAGGCACCCAGCTCAGGGATTGACTCTGAGTCAGTGGAACAGACAGTGGCATACATGTGATGTCCCACCAAGGGTGTTACTTGTCTTTACACCCCTCGCAAAAGCCTATACTATCAAAGTATTAGTGGTGGCGGAGTATTACCTGTGTTTTGCCACTAGATGTCGCTAGTATATGTATTGTATGCAATAAGTATTGCATAGCTGTAGCATTTAAAGGGCTATTGTCTCTGTGATCTGTGCACCAATGAGAGCTCTTTCTCTTTTCTACCTATTGCTATCCTTCTTTTTTTCTTGCACTCCCTTCTCACCCACTTGCAGCATGGTACATATGCTGTAGTAAGTTGTCACGTGGGGAGAAGAAGTGTAGCCACACCTTTGGGAGTCTTAATCTGGATTCTGTAGAGGAAGGACACAAGCCAGAGCGGTCTCTACAGCGGTCATACTGGGCCCTGGCTTATGCCAGGTCCCCTGTTAGAGGACTCACAACTAGTCAGTGAGGTGTGATAGTGAACAGATGTTCATTGGAAGCAAGAGCACTCTCTTCTTGAAAGCAGCACTTCTAAACACTATATGGACAGGAAGAGAAAGGAGCGGCTGCACCTCACACCTTTGACTGCTACTAATGCCTCTCAGCTACATTTAAAAACCAATGCCAGGATGTTGGTATATAATTTGATCAAACCATATTGCCTTATGTACCACGTGCAGGTCCCCTGGTTCACATGAGTCCCTACACTAACTCAACACAGTCAGTCAGCGACCGCCAACCGCAAAGCGAGCGCAAGCAGGGAAGGGAGGCCATGGAATGGCCCTGCAACCCCAATGTCACAGGACCAAACCCCAGGCCCCCCCCCCCCCCCGACACCCAGCAGGCACCGCCGGCGGATTAAGCTGCCACCAAGCAACACAAGTGTTAACATGGTCTTACTACTCACCATTGCTCCTGCAGGTAGAATGGGAAAACTAGGAGGTACTTGCCATGTGTGAACAGGTGCACGTGTTACATGAGGCAATATGGTTTGATCAAATTATATACCAACATCCTGGCGTTGGTTTTTAAATGTAGCCGAGAGGCATTAGTGTCAGCCATAGGAGTGAGGTGCAGACGCTGCTTTCTCTCCATGTCTGTATTTTACGTTTCTCTGTTTTCTGAGTGCTAGCATACCTTCAGGGAAGACCCATATGACCCCAATTAGCAGGGAGTAGCTGTGTACATATGGCAAGTACCTCCTATTTTTCCCATTCGACCTGCAGGAGCAATGGTGAGTAGTAAGTCCATGTTCACACTTGTGTTGCTTGGTGGCCTCTTTCTCCGCAAGCGCAGCCTGCTGGGTTAGGGAGGGCCCTTGGGGTTTGGTCCTGTGACAATGGGGTTGCAGGGCCATTCTACGGCCTCCCTTCCCTGCTTGCGCTCGCCTTTCGGGGTTAGCGGTCGCTGACCGACACAGTGTTGAGTAAGGACTCATGTGAACCAGGGGACCTGCACGTGGTACATGAGGCAATATGGTTTGATCAAATTATATACCAACATCCTGGCGTTGGTTTTAAATATAGCCGAGAGGCATTAATGTCAGTCATAGGTGTGAGGTGCAACCGCTCCTTTCTCTCCATGTCCGTCATGTACACTTTTTGCAGTGCTGAACGCACACTTAGAGAGGACAAGTCAGGGATCATCCCAGCCCACACCAAGAACCAGTCTAAAAGTGCAAGACATTATCCTGAAGAAATAGGAACTGATCCAGGTAGAGCAAAGTTTCTAGAAGCCTACGTACTCTATCTCGCCGCTCAGGTGTCACCAGGAAACCTTGGCCACTCTGCTCATCCCAGGTAACAAGGTCTGGGGCTTGTGTCACCCTCTAGGACGGATCACCCAACACTGGTGGGCAATAGGTGGTACAAAGACCAAAAGAGTCAAAACACAAGCACAAGTATTCTTTCTATTTTCAAGTATTTCTTTCTATTCTACTTCTCAAGTTCCGGCAGTACTACGTTTTGTTGGTACTCTCTCGACAACCTCCCCTCTACTTTTCTGAACTTCTTTTACCTCTCAGCAAGCAAATCAGTCAGCACGGCTGTACTCTTTTTCAAATTCTCAGCACAGATCTGGTTACTAAAGTCCGAGGTATCTTATCAAGCCAAAAGCCTATTGTGAATCACTGTATTAAGTATTCCTGCAGTAAAGAAGAGTTTATTTATTGTAACGGGACTCATTAATTCTTGTCTAAGCACCTACACAGTCATTAGATCTTCCTTGGGTCATCTCCCCTTTCTGTGGGTGGCGGTACCAATAGTCCGGGTGGGACACGACTCCACTCCAGACCACAGTGATAAGCGCCCAAGGGACCTTCAAATAGCCTGGCAGGTTACTGACCACAGGGGAAAGGGTATAGCCAGCCTCACTAACCTTAAAGCAGGTGTGCCATCATACCTGTGTGCTCAACCCGCACTGGCGTCAAAACAGCATAACACCTTGTACAGATGTATCTGGTCTGTAAGGATGAATTCATAACCAGATCAACTAAGAGCGCCTTTACATGGATGTGTTATGAAAGTTCATTCTCGGCACTCATTCTCGGGTGAGTGCCGAGAATGAACTTTCATAACACTATTGGAATAGTGTTCCTGTAGCGTGTCGGTCTAATCGCACACACCTTCATAGCTGACATTTAACTCTCATATCAATGTCATATGGTGCTCCTCAGTCTCCACGCTACTTATTCACAATGCTCTCCCCTTTCAGGTTGGATTGTGGCAGTGAATGGGTTAGATGTCAGTGTTATCTGAGAGTGTGGTGGTGTATCATATTGTGTTTTTATTCCCTCCACTGATCTACAAAAGAGGGTGTCAGTTCTTTTATATTAGTACAAGTTTTGTTGAGGGCACATGGAGGCATAGGATGGGTGTGTTAAGTCGTCCCCATTCCCCCTGGCAGGGTATATAGGGTCAGCACCATGCTAAGGGCTCTCTGTCCATAAAAAGAGCTGAATTCTCCAGACTGTCCCTTTTAGTGTCACGCATTGTTTCTTCCAGGCTGCTCGCATAGACACATCCATCCTCGTCCCACCATGAACACCATACATTAAGGAGCTCACCCAGCATTATAATAACCGTCACTGCCATAGGAAGATATATGACCTCACATCAGGCCTGTCACAAAGCGTGACATAAATTATTGCTATGAGACAAGAATTAAGGAGACAGGAGCTTTGCTGATTCAGGAGAACATCCAGTTTAGTGTCCTGAAATCCCCATTCCTCCCTTGTGAAGTTGTCACTTAACATTAGAATGGAGATCCGACCCCCACACAATGTCCGGCAGATTTTATAACCCAGCATTTTATTAATCACTCCGCATTTACTAAAGGCTGAAATGATCGTATCCTTCCTGCATTACAAGAATAGATGTTCAGCCAGGCTACTGGGACCCCTCAAGTTAGCTGCCCCAAAGTTGGGCCCATCTTGGACAAAGACACCTATGCAAGGCTAAAACCCCCATAATGAACAAGTATATTTGGGCCTTAAAAGGGGAAACATTTTTATCTACAATATTAGTAAATTTTTAGTTAATACAGGGAAGTAGAAAGCAGCTTTAAAGAGTGTCTTTCTCTCTGGAGGACCTGTCATGTCCTGTGTGAAACAGACAGACCCCTTAATTTGAATGGACACTGTGTAATGCATCATTTGTCCTGTGGGGGTGCTGAAGAGAAATCTGCTTACAGTATCTTCAAGTGACCCTTCTAACCTATAGAGATTGGAGAACAGAACATGTAGGACCTTTTCTGCTCCCCTGATAAGGCTCACCTTTTTTTTTTTTTCCTTTCCACATTTTGGGGGTACAGACAGGGATCTTTCAACATGCCTGGCACCTATCCCCAAATCCCCTGATAACTTTATAGATATTCCCAACACTCCTGGGAAGGAAGACCTCCGGAGGTGCCATGACTTATAATCTCTGCCTCAGCCTAATGAAATCCTATTTATTATGTGTATTTGGTTTTTCGTGCAGTGAGTTAATTTGCCTGCGATTAGTGGTGTGTTTGGGTGATTCATGTGGGTGCGGAGCAAGCATTAGTATAGTGGAAGTCCTAAAAGTGCTGTGTTCTAGGTAATTATTTGTAGTTACGGTGCTGTATAAACAGTCTGTCCTTATCAGCCCTCGTAATATGGCCGTCTGGAAATGTGCCCTACATTAGTAAGCACCGCTAAAATCTCCATGAAGCTAGGTTATTAGGCTCAGCACTTTGCACACAAGCTGTTTTAGGGATGAGTAATTGGTGCGGCCCCGGAGTGCTAGATCAACTTTCTAAAATGGAGCAGATAAACCTTCATGTACAACTGCAAATATAGGGACTATATGGTGCTGAATTATACCACCACAACCTCATTTCAAGCCCATCCTTTCTTGGACAAGGGGTACTTAAAGGGTTATTCCTATCTTAACTAACATATTCATACTTTTAAGACTCGTTAAACGAAATATTTTTGCAAATACATTCATTAACCGTACTTGCCTCCTTCTCCTGATAAGCTGCTCTTTCCCTCTCATTGTTGACAACTCATTGCCACCAACCAGTCTGCTCTAAAAGCACTGGTCTTGCTGGTCTATATATTTATATAGTGTATAAATTTATATATATTATACAGTATCTATCTATCTATCTATCTATCTATCTATCTATCTATCTTTACATTATGACTATATATACAGTATACCAGCCAGACCAATGCTTTTAGAGTAGAGCGGTTGGCGGTAACCTAGACAATGAGTTGTCAATAATGGAAGGGAAAGAGCAGCATATCAGGGGAAAGTTTGCTAAATAAGTGTAATTGCAAAAACTTTTTGCATCTCCATGTAGTGCAACCAGGGGTGAGTCAGACTTGATAAGGACCTGCACCTTACACCCAGCTCCAGGACTGGGGGGATTTATCAAGACCTGTCCCCTTTCCACCGTCCGGATTCACTAAGAGGTCACGCCTCTACACCTGAATCCGTCTGGCAGGTGTAGATTTGGATCATGATTTGGTTCATGGTGCGGGAGGAGGCCATGCTGCTTTCCTTCTAAAACAGTGCCACCCTGTCCTCAGGTTGTATGTGGTATTACAACTTAGGTCCATTCACATCAATGGAATTGAGCTGCAATACCACAAAAACTGAGGACAAGAGTGGTGCTGTTTCTGAAAGAAATCAGACATGTTTTTCTAATCATAGATAACTGCTATAACTTTCTATATAAGCTATAAAGGAAGATGAAGATCTCATGAGTAGAGATGAGTAAACCTGATTGTTCAGCATTTGATTACCAGTGTCTGAAGAAGTTGGATGTAGAACTAAGGAGTCCTGAAAAACATGGCTACAGCCATAGGCCTATGTCTTTATCCGTGTTTTCCAGGACTCCTTGGGGTGGCATCAAACTTCTTCAGACACCAATAATCAATTGCCACACACTGAGGCTCGGACGGACTTGGTCTAGGTAAGACAGCATGCTCTACGCATGCTCATCTCTACTCACTAGGTGTTTCGATAAGAAATCAGGGAGTGGTCTGGGACCATTGAACCAAATAGAGATTCAAAATGGCCGACTATGATTCCAATGTTCTGTTCCACCATACAATAGAAAGTATAGGGTGTAGACTGCAGGGAACTCTAACATACAGGCTCTTTCATCAGTACATCCTATTATTCTGCTATTTCCAATAAATAACTTTACATGGGTCGCATAGCTGATTAATACATATACATGAAACTATATCCTTATTATAGCATTACACTCCGCTCCTGACAAGTCATTATCGGGCCAGGCGTCGTAACCCTATCAGGTATCTGTGTGCCATCTCCTTGGGAATGAAGATATATGGGATTGAACATAGGCACTGTAGAATGGATATATACATAATGATCGGAAACCATGGAAACCAATGTGGCCAAAGTATGCAATGAATGGAAATATTCTATACTATTTATGACTTCATCATCACTGAATGAAATTCTGCTTCTCTACCTATTATATTATATCATTTTTAGGTAGAATGTTCTGTGGTGATTACGTACTAAATCCATATGTATATATATATATATATATATATATATATATATAGTCCAAAAATGTAGCGGCACTTCCAATAGTGAATAAAGTATTATTTATTTGCTCAAGGAAAAAAAAGCAGCAACGTTTCAGCCCATACCATATGGGCCTTTTTCAAGCCATAGTGAACACACATGCACGGCAAAATCTTATATACATACGTGACTAAATTGGTGAAGTGACGTAGCAAAAGGTAATCAGTGTAAAAACAACTCAGAACAACGTGTATATTACAAATCAATCACATCAAATGAACAAGTACGAGGATATACATCCAATAATAAAGTAGTATACATATCAAGTGAATATATAGTGAATAACTCAGTATAAAATTCTAATTTGCAATTAAGGAACACCTGGTGAGTATCGTCCATCACCCAATGGTCCAACTGGTCCATAATTCATCTACTTGTTAGAGAAAGCCAGGCAAGATTTTCCACTTTGTCCTTTGGTGGCCTCAGCACTCGGCCCTCAGGTTATGTCGTAGGAGGTAGCTGATGCCATGAAGTCAGCAGTATGGAAACCATTGTGTGCCATTCAAGTGACCCATAGGTGAGAGAGGACCTTCATCATAGGTTTGTGCCTATTGGCTTGAGTAGCTTTATTTAGGACCACTCCAATACATTGTCCTTGTCTCACTATAACTTGGATCCTAAAGATTTCTAAAAACATTAAAGGACTTTTTTGATCCATTTTTAAAAGTTTTCGATAATACCAATAAATGGAAGATTGGTTGACTTTCTAATAGAGATTAGTGAAACTGCTGAAAGTTCAGGGGCACTAAAACACCATGCCGATCGATTCAGTTTGTGCGAACCCCAACTTTCGGCAGGTTCACTCATCTCTACTTGCTAACTTGCTCAGTCTAATATAGAGATGCAATTAAACATTTGGGAGGACATTTACAAAACTCCCTGGTGTATGCCTGCCGTATCCCCCGCTCACCCCAAGGGTGAGCAGGGGGCCCAGGGAATGCAGCAAGGCGGGGAGGATGCGTGCTTACAGGCATAAACCATAATCCAAATATTCACCTTCTGGAAGCAGGTGTAGATTTGGTATGCTGAGTGCATGTTCGAGCACCCGGTCGGATGCCTCTTAGTGAATTTGGCTGGCGGAAAAGGGGTAGGGCCTAATTGAAGACCGGCATACTCGATAAATCCCCCACTTTGGGTTGTATGGGTCCTCAGTAACCTGACCATGTGGTAAGATCTCTCCATACATGGTGTCATATCGGGTAGAAGTGCACAATGTGTCCTCAGATCTGTAGCTAAGGACTCTGGTTTTAGCTTTATGCTATGAAGTACTTTCTTGGCTCCATAACAAGAAAACTATTACAGGCTTACGATGAAAATAAAGACTAATTTGCTTACTCAGAAATCAGGTTGTGAGTCATTTTATTGAGTCATAATGCTGTCAGAAAATAATGATATGGCGGATACATCGTACACGGTAAACTTGGATGGATTCTTAGCATTACAGGTGACGGATGGCCGGGGTCCAGGACAGAGAGCGCATACGAGGAATCAGGATTTACTATGAGCAATACAGATGGGGCACACTGCCAACTGCATAGTATGTAATAAAAAACTTCTTATATACAGGATTTTGAGACCATGAATTGTGGGGTATGAACACTAGAAACAAGATATGTGAGCTTAGCTACAACCTTCAGGACACTGCATTTTGCTATGTACAATCCTGAGTAAGTCACAGAAGCTGTGAGCAATGATTTCAGCCATTACATGTGCAGTCGTTCCTCGCACAATAACACGGGTTATTACTCCTGTATTCTACAAAGAAGCCGGAGCCCGGAGCAGATGAATAATTTCACTTATGTCAGTACTTTTCCTCCAATACCCTTAAGTTTTACATAGCAGAAAGCAGGATGTGGCTTTAAAGTATTGTAAGGTAAGGAATAAAGTTTTTAAGTTTCCCATTAAGATTTTAAGAATGCTATAAAGTCTACACGGTAGAAGTTATCTGCTGAAAATAAAAGCAAAAAAAAAAATAAAAAAGTCAAATACTGCAAGTGTATCCAATCCATGTCAGGAACTGTCCAGAGCAGGTTTTCTATGTGTATATGTTACTGCTCTGGACGATTCCTGGTAGGGACAGAGGTGGCAGCAGAGAGCACTGTGTCAGACTGGAAAGAATACACAACTTTCTGCAGGACATACAGCAGCTTATATGTACTGAAAGAGAGTTTTTTTTTACATAGAAGTAATTTATAAATCTGAATAGTTTTCTGATACTAATTGATGTAAAACATTTTTTCTCAGGTGTATCCCTTTACTAAACACCAGAGATAAGACGACCACCAGAGGTATCCACCCTGTCCATGTTGAGAGGGTCATCATCAAATCTCTAGTCAAGTTCTTTGTTCTGCAATAAGTCTCAAGCCAGGGTTTGGAGAAGTTGCATTTCTTGCCGACTGGGAACCCTGCTTTCACTGTGTCCTATTTCCAAGGTCGGCTCCTACCAGCTTACACGTTTAGGCCAAGTACTCCTGCATGTACCAGAATGGTGTTGCATCACAGCAAGGTTGGATTTTTACAGTGAGTACTGGTTTCTCTCTAAGCCTTCTAAGCCAAGCCAAGTACAGTACCTGTACTGTACTGTACAAGTAGTCTACCTTATCACCACTGCCTAAACTCTCTCAAGTAAATCAAATCAGAGACTGTTTCACAATTCCTGCACAAAGCAGAAGTCTTAAGGGAAGACTTAAGGGAAGGGAAGTACCCAACAGACCCACTCTCAAACTAATAAGGTTGGTATTTTGTGAACTATTGACTGTATTCTTGTGTACTGCACCTTTAAGATTTTCCAAGTAAAGTTACTATTCTGAAGTTTGCCCCTGAACTCCTTGTTATTGTGTGTTACACCAACACATTGTGGAGAATGGGTAATAGGAATACTTTCCTGGTTCGTTAAGATCTTGGGAAGCTAGTGTATCACTTAGCTCCGTATCAAGTGCCAGAGCAGTACTCGATAATCTTCTTACACCACCTTGCAGACCCCTTGGTCATCACAATAGTGATTTCCCATGTAATTGCATCTGAAGGTTTTGGCCCTGGCATCCTTACACTCAGGGCCCAATGCAAGTAACAGTGTTGCACAGACAGTATGACTTACTCTGTATGTAACTTCTCTACCAGACTCATACAGCTGCAGTTCTGGTATTAGTGATTGATTATATTCTTATAAACAAGCACAAACAGCAATTATACACTAAACGCAGTAATAAAGAGTATTTATCAGTGCAGGAATATGCACTCGCTGTTTTATGTAAGTGACTGTATTAAGACACAAATTAAAGAGGTTTCCACTAATTACAGGCGGAGAATGACATGGAAATAGATCATCTCCTTCATTACCAGGATTGTCAGATACTTTATAGAGGACGGGCTTTATAGATGGAATGGAGACGCCTTGTAACGAATGGAGTTGTGGATCCACTGAACCACTGCCAGCGATGACGTAGGTGACACCTGGGAGCTGAGTGTAAGGGGTTACTGGTCTTCAAAACAGCCCGCCACAAGGTAGGATGGACCTGCTCCAGCAGGCGACCCCCAGGTTGCTACCTCTAGCTTGGCTTCAGGGCCGTTTCTAGGTAATTTTGGCTACAGGGCGAATCTTGCTATCTCCCCTATAGTAATAATCCCCCCTGTGCTGTCCCCACAATATTAATCCCCCCTCCCATGTTCTCCCCCATAGTAATAATCTCCCCTGTGCTGTCCCTACAGTATTAATCCCCCCTCCCATGTTCTGCCCCACAGTATTAATCCCCCCTCCCATGTTCTGCCCCATAGTATTAATCCCCCCTCCCATGTTCTGCCCCACAATATTAATCCCCCCTCTCATGTTCTGCCCCATAGTATTAATCCCCCCTACCATGTTCTTCCCCATAGTATTAATCCCCCTCCCATGTTCTGCCCCATAGTATTAATCCCTCCCCATGTTCTGCCCAACAGTATTCATCGCCCCCTCCCATGTTCTGCTCCATAATAATACAGCCCCCCCTTCATTGCCAAACACAACACAGAGAAACACACACACCAAAAAAAAATAACAAACCATTATACTCACCTTCTTGTATACAGCCGGTCCCTCTCTCTCTTTTGATCTTCTCCGGCCTGTGAGGAGCAGGCCTATCCTCCAGCAGGCGCCATGACGTCATTTCAAGACGCCTGCTAGAAAGAGAAGATCGGGGGCGCGGGGTGGCAGCGGCGGCATGTGAGGCAATGGGCTTGGGGGGTGGGGGCTGCGCTCCGGCAAGTGATGGGGCCGCTCTGCAAAGGTAGTGGGGCAGGCGAACAGGCAGATGATGCGGCCGGCGGGTGGAGGTGCACACGGCTAGGTGAGGCCTGGGGAGGTGCCGCGAGCGCCCCCTAGCTGTCGATGCCCCTTGCGGTCATCGGGCCCACCTGCAGCCAGAAACGGCGCTGCTTGGCTTGTTAGTAGAGGCAGGAGGGGTGCAGCTGGAGACATCTAGGCAGGAAGGCAGGCAGGAACACAGCAGGACTCACGGCTGGAACCAAGACAGTAGACACGGCTGGGACCACAGGCAGCAGGAACCACAGGTAGAAATGAAGGGCAGAGTGCAGGAACGTGGAGAGGTGAGGCGCCCCAGGAGACCAAAGGGGAAGCAGCATCAAGAGCATGGAATGCTGCCACAGCCCTAACACGCCTGACTGCAACTTTGCTGCTGGAAGAGTCTCTATTACAATACTGCTCCTAATAGAGGTGAACGGGAGCAGGCTAGTAGTTCAAAGGTCTCTTATCCTGTTGATGTATCCTTACTTTATGAGATGGGAATACCCCTTTAAGGAAAAATCTTTCCATGTGTGACTTTAAGAATATCTCACAATGGTTACAGATCCGGCTTCGCTCACACCACTGCTGCTATTTTAAAGACTGCGGTTTTTATCACATAGACGTGAATATATAACTGTGCCGGTAGAGGGGAAGAAACTAGAATATATTAATAGCACTGAATAACTAGTCAGAATCAACACTGAAGCATCTTGAAAAATTGGTTGACTATATTGGGTGTCACACACACTTGTCCAAGAAACTAATTTAAGAATAGGCTGAATCAGAGACTAAACACAAAAGTGTAAGTCAGGGCCCAGTAGGTGAAAGGGGGTGCACAACTGGCCTCCCTCCACTGCATGAGTGACTAAAAAATTCTTAAGTGCACACTTTTTTTGCTCTCTAAAGAATTTTAAAATGAGTTGCGACCTATACAGAACCCTGCTTACATCTGACCCCAAGAAGGTTAAGTGGCGATGCTGTGCATTCCCACTTAAAGGGGTTGTCCGGCGATAAAAAATTATTCACAGAATAACACACATTACAAAGTTATACAACTTTGTAATGTATGTTATGTCTGTGAATGGCCCCGTTCCCCGTGTCCCACCACCCCCACCCGTGTACCCGGAAGTGTGGTGCGCTATACATTACCTGTCACGTGCTGACCACGGTCTCCGATCGTCAGCAGTGACGTCTTCTTCGGGAGGCCGGCGGATCTTCCCGAGTGCCGGCCGCCCTCTGCAGCGTCATCCGAAGCTCAGCCGCGATTGGCTGAGCATAACTGTGCTCAGCCAATCGCGGCAGAGCAGCTGATGACGTGGCCGCGTCATCAGCCGCTCAGCCGCGAGTGGCTGAGCACAGTTATGCTCAGCCAATCGCGGCTGAGCTTCGGATGACGCTGCAGAGGGTGGCCGGCACTCGGGAAGATCCGCCAAGCTCCCGAAGTAGACGTCACTGCTGACGATCGGAGACCGTGGACGACACGAGATACGGTGAGTATAATGCACCACACTTCCGGGTCTAGCGTGGGTGGGGGGAAACACGGGGAAGGGGGCCATTCACAGACATAACATACATTACAAAGTTGTATAACTTTGTAATGTGTGTTATTCTGTGAATAATTTTTTATCTCCGGACAACCCCTTTAACTTAACCCAGCCAGACAGTATGCAGCTATCTATACAGATTGATTTTTAATGTAGAGGAACAGAACACCTATCAAAATGACAGGTGTTCTGCTCCTTAGTCAGGACTCACAGGCTGTGTCACATAATCACTATAGGCTTCAGTGCAGGGGAAGATACCATACAGTCCGGAGCGGGGAGAGGTGAGTGTTAGGCAGTGTAGGTTTTATGTTAAAAACACAATGTAGGAACACAGCATTTCTGCACATTGAGCATGTGCGGGTCCAGGCCGCACCTAGAGTTCATTACCACATGCATAAGCCGCAACCACTAGCGCAGCAGGGAAGAGCTAAGGGTTTTTAATTTCTCTCTCAAATTTGAGAGGCTGTGTACAGGACAGCAGAGTGCTGAACAGAGGATCTAGCCGCCATTGTTCCAGGAGAAAAGCAGCTGCATCCTCTGCTCAGCATAGTCTGCTGTACAGTACAAAGATCATAAATAATACAGCTATACAGTACCTATGCCGTGGGCCGGGGTGCTGGTTGCAGGTGTTGTGTGCAGCTGGTGGGCACTGGTGTTTTGGGGCAAATTATCACCGTGGCCAGGAGTGGTAGTACCCACCCCCGGACACACAGGCACCGAACCTTGATAGACTAGTGTGATGTGCAGGTGCAAGGTGTGACACACTTGAGGACATAGTCCCAACTTAACCAGATGTTAACTTTACTTAAAAGAACTTCAGTGCAATACAGGTTATAATAGCAATACTGCTCATATGTGCTTAGTGCAAAAATAGTACAATACTTTAGGTAGACTTTTGAGGTAGAAGTTAATAGAAGAAAGAGGCTTGTCTGTGAGGGCAGTGTAGGGGTCGTTTAAGATCCCTTGTCTTATTAGTAATAATACTCTGCTGGGATGTAGGTTAAATAGAATTCTTGAAGAATCCTAATACTCACGTTTAGATATCTTTGTATCTGACCACCTTTTGCCTGCACTGGTTCGGAGACTGCTAAGTGAGGTAGAACAAGTCCCTCATCTCTGGGTGGAGCTGACTAGTTAAGACTACCACAACTAGTTGAGCGTAGTGTCAGTAAAGTACTTCAGCTTAGTGCTCCTTTGCTTTACTGGGGATCAGTCCCTCTTCTTTTCCTTTAGGGGGTGAATATCCTGACTGAAGAAATCCACAGCATAGACAAGGGTTGGTATTAGTATCCGGTTACCCCATCTCTAGGGTTTAGCACAGCATATTGTCTGGTAGTCTCTCAATGAACTGGATTAGAATTTAGACTGCTCTTAACTGCACAGAACCAGGAAACCATTATCTTATATAGGGTAGTGTGACAGAAAGTGAAGTTGAGTGAGGGTGGTGTAAAGAACGTTGACTTTTCAGGTGCTGCCCCCTCGTGGGATGTATGGTCTTCCACCGAGCCAAAGTCTTCACTTCGCCTCATGACAGAAGCGGCCCTGGTTGTCAGGGTAGGCTGGGTGTTGTAGTTCCCAATGGTAGTAATAGGGTTAACAATTTGTATTAAGGCTTCATCATTCTTTGAGGCAGTTGATGATGTTTTGGTGCAGTTTAGGAGAGCTGCGGAGGAGTAGGGGGCCAGACTGGCTGCAAGCTCAGCTTCAGGGCCTGCTGGTGGAGTCTGAGGATCCAACTGCTGAGGTGACTTCATCACGACACCAGTTGGGGAGAATAAGACCTCCTACGCACCCTTCGGGCCCAGATGCTGCCTGCAGGACGTGGCCCAGGAAGAATCCTGCTTAGCGTTGAGGTCTGCATCTGGGGGAGGAGTACCCTCCCCTTGCAACACAGAGATTGGCGGTGGTGGCTGGACCAAGCAAGGTCAGAGGAGGACGCCGGAGCGGCCGTTTAAGTCCAGAAAAATTGGGCAGCAAGGATCCAGCCCTGACCCCTCCAACCTCAGCCCGACTTCTGATGATGTGCACGCTACTTCTGGTGAGCTTCTCAAGGGACCCGCCGTACTCAGCCTCTGCCAGACCATCTGCTGCTTGCAGGACATCGCCCGAGAAGAATCCCGCTTACCAGTGAGGCCTGCTTTGGGAGAGGAGTCCCCCTCCCCTTGCAACACAAAGATCAGCAGTGACGGCTGAACCAAGTGAGGTGAGAGCAGGACGCTGGACCATCCGTTTTAGCGCAGTAAAATCGGGCAGCAAGGATCCAGCCCCAACCCTCCAGCCTAAGCTTGGCTTCTGATGATGTGCACTCTCCTTCTGGGGGCGCTGGAAGGAGGCATGGGGACACAGAGCAAATTGAGGATCCCAGGAGTGCCCATGTAGGAGCAGGAAGTCCAGGCCCAACACCTACAGTGTTGCCGCGGGGAGTGCCAAGAAGAGGATGGGATGGAGTCAGGACCATCGTCTGTTGGGGACACAGCACTCAGGCAGCCAAGTGAGCTACCAAATTCACTTGGGGCCAGTGTAAGCGGGTTGAAACTTGTGGTGCCATCAGGGGATTGGGGGATCAGGGGCCACAGGGTTGTTTGTGGGCCTTTTTTGTGGGTCTGCAAGGCTTAGTAAGGGGATTAGGGATGTCTTTGGGGGCTCTGTGTGCGTCGCTGTCCTCTGCATGATTTTCCCCCAGAGGAACAGTAGTGGTGTGCCAGGGGGGCCTGTGGATGGGGCTGGTGTGTCAGATGTTCGGCTTTCAGCTAGGGAGAGTGCCAGGGGGTGGACCTTGGGTGCATCAGTGAAGTGGAAGTAACAAGGTTGGATAATGATGCCAAATCAGAGGTTTATGTCTGCTTTGAGGGGCTGCTGTGAGCAGTAGTGGATAATAATAGGGGCGTTTCGGACGGCAGCCCGGGGCCCTGAGCTCCTGGGGGGCCCATGAACACCCAAAAAGACTTATACTTTCAGTAGTGTACTGTCTCCTGGCTACAGTTCCGCCATGATTTGCAAAAAAATCACTGTTTTTTTAATGGCAATTTTGCACAAATCAGTATGTCATGACATTATCTGTCCTGTACTATGAACGCTAGGCTAGTGCTGCCATAGTTACAGTGCTGTGGGGGGGCCCAGGCTTGGTGAACAGCCCAGGGCCTATGGTAAAGTTAATCCGCCCCTGGCTGTGAGCCTATTTAAAAAAAGACGTGCGTAAACAGATATGGAAGGGAGAATATGTAGAGATATTCTCCCTGTTGCCGCTTGAAAAGTTTAATCTCGACAGAGAAAAGAGGGTGATGGAGAAGGAAGAGAAGCAATGGTACAAATTGATCCCATGGACATTTGCTAATTGGCTGCAAACGTTCGCCACGTTTCTCATTGGAGAAAAAACCTGAAAGGGCAGAAGGGTCATGTATGGAGTTATGTTTCTTGGAGATTGTGCTCGACATGGTTAGGATGGAGGGTCGTTTGCTGAAGGAGGAGCTGGCTGACTTGCGTACCGCATAGCAAAGGTGTTCAGTCGGTGACTGGCGATGGCGACGACAGGAGTTAGGGCACAGTATCACTATTTGCTTCTGTCAGTGGAACTGAAGGATGACTTGTCTGTGTGGGAGGAGTTCTTAGACCGGTACAATGGGTGATCGTTGTTGATCGAGGCAGGGAGGGATGTGGCTGATTTTGCGCTATATACGCAAGCGGCAGGCAGTTTTGGTTTTGGTATCTACTGTAAAGGGTGTGGGGAGGTGTAGCCGGATGCATGGAAGGAGGCAGGGCTCGTAAAGAACTTGGTTTGTCTCTAGCTGTTCCTCATTGTCGTGGCATTAGGTTCAGGCACAAAAACTCTGTTTTTCCTTGGACAACTTGGAGGTGATGTCAGCAGTTAATCGGGTGTGGGTGTTGTCACCTCCTTTGGTGTGTCTTGGTATTGTTATGGTTATCTTTGAACATCTGGGTGGTGGCGGTGCATGTCCCAGGTGTGCAAAATTGTATTGCTGTTGCAATTTCTCCTTCGCAGTGAAAACGGTTTCAGGAGCTGGTGTCAATGGCAAGAGATGTCCAAGAGATGTCCGGTGGAGTTGTAGGACCTGCCTTTGTACAATCTTTTATAGCAGCTAATGCCCCACCTCCACCCCCAATATGCAGCCCCCTATAGTAGAGGGCCCCCTATGCAGTCCCTCATAGCAAATAAGCCTCCATTATAGTAGATAACGCTCCCCACAGTCCCTTATAGTAAATGCCGCGCACCCCCACGGGGTCCCCTCTAGCAGATAAGCACCCTATGCATTCCCCCTCACCCTGGGAGTAAAGGTTGCACACATAATTGAATAGGGCGCTCACCCAGGATTACTAGACTGGTGTCCCGGATGGCCCCGGAGCACTGTAAAGTTTGACACTGCCCTCCTGTGGGCCGTTCCTGTCTTCCTCCTGGACTGGTGACGCCCTTCCCTACAGTAGGGGGAAGGAGTCGCTCGGTCAGGAGCAGCACGCGACTGGCCTCCAGTGGCTAGCGGCCTTTCTTGCATTTGCCTGAAATGCCAGATGGCCAGTCTGACTTTGGCCTGTACTAATTTGTTATTTTCCTACTTTTATACATTTATTCTTATTATGGGTAAATAAAATCATCTATGTGTTTAGGAACCATTTACCAGTGTTCTTTAGATATACAGTATAGTCACAATATTTTCTAGCTGCAACTAATTGTGAGTGATCGGTGCATTATTGTTCCAGTGCACTGCGGGGGTGCTAACATTAACCCACATCGACCCTCTACCACATCATCTATATAACCACTACATAATCTGATTGTGATATCCATACTGAGAAGTTCATTTCATGTTCAGCCACAGTCAATAGCTCCCATGATTTTATGGTTGCACGGTCTTTACTAATTCTATTGCTTCCAATGACAAATAGGAGAATTAATATTTGTTATAGGATTCCCAGTGTATGATGGGCAATGTACACAAAGCAGACTCCATTCCGGCCCTCAGTGTATTGGAGAATATTATATACGGCATTAATTGCGTCTCAGTTTAATGTATGCATCCAGAGTGAGATCTTCGAGCATTAGCCATTTGCAAATGTTCCTGCTCAGAGAATAAGCAGCCATCTGAATGCAGAGACGCTCTGTCCCATACCCCATTGTTTACTTGCTGGATGTACAATAGCCTGGCTATGGAAAGTAGTTACACCCTGCATATATTATAGGACTACTCACATTCACATTTATACACATGTTCTGCATTTGCATGTCTGATCATATCATAGGGGAAAAAATATTTCAAGAATGGAATTCTTGAGAAGCTAACACATTTTAATCAACCATATAGGATATGTTCACACAATGTCAAAAAAGAAAAAAAAGCGTCCGTTTTTGTGGTTAAAAAAAATGTCCGTTATTGCATCATTTTAAATTGGTTGCCTAAAATGCATTGAAGTCTATGGAATAACAGACGTCTTTTTCACACATTGTATTGAATGCCTCCACCTCAAAAGATGTCAGTTTTTCCATAGACTTCAATGCCTTTTTTATGGCTATGTTCGCACATCATTTAACAATGTTAAACAGCCGACCGCGGGGCTGCACCTCCGTATCGGCTGCAGGAACATTCTTTTTTCACAATTGATTTGTGGGCACCGTTGGGTGTGCCCGCAAATCAAATAGCCATTCACTTCAATGCAATGTGCGTTCAGTGAACAGCATCTGGAAATAATTGACAGGCACATTACTCTAACGCCCGTTCTAAAGATCGGACGTTAGAATAACGATGTATGAACACAGCGGGTGGCATTGCATTGACTTTAATGCAATGCCGCCCCTGCAGTAAAGAACAGACGATGAGGCAATTGCAATCAACGTCCGTTCTTTACTTTAAAAAAAAACGATGTGTGAACATAGTCTTTTTAAGTCACTTAAATTGATACAATAACGGACGTCTTTTTAAACACAAAAAGGGGATGCCTCTTTCCTTTTTTGGACGTTGTGTGAACATAGCCAAAGACTGCATTTTCCAAGAAGTCCTGCAAGAAGTCCTACTACAAAACAATACTATGAATTAAAGGTGTTTTCCATGAAGGTTTGCATCTAATATTGCAGCTCAGACCCTATCACATACATGAAGATGGGCTGCATATCATTGCCCATAGTCAAAAGTGGAGGTGTTTCTACTAGAAAGAAGGCAGACATTTTGTCCGCAGTTTTTACTATTCTGTGCAACAGTTTTTATTTGCACAGTCCCTAGATATAGCTTTATTAGGCTGGGTTCACACTACCTTTTTACAATCCATTTTCTTTCATCCGTTTTTGCAAAAAAAAAAAAAAAAAGAATGAAAAAACATGGAAAAATGTATGCATTTGTGTTCATCCATTTTGATCCTTTTTTTCTTTGACGTCCACTATAAAAAAAAAAAAAACGATCAAAATGGATCTGTTTTTTTAATGGACTAAAAAATTAAGGTCGACTACGTTTTTGTGCATGTTAAAAAAAAAGGGATCCATTTTTATTATAATGGAGGTGTCAGTTAGGGTTCTGGGAAAACAATAAGACAAGTGCAGCCCTGCACTGGCACCGCCTCAACAGTCCTAGGTAACTGCGGACAACTAGGTCGGCGTTCCCTACACTGAATAAAGTAAAACACAGGACAGAACAAGACAAACAAACGTAACAAAGAATGGTCAGCAGAAAAGGGTCAGCAACAACCAGGCAGCTAAGGTACAAAATCAGGATATGTATGCAAGGTCAGGGAACAAACTACAAGGTCAGGATATCAGAAGCTAACAAACAGAGAACCCCTTGATCCAGGCTCAAAGCTCTTTCACAGGCACTAAACTGAGGCCTAGGGCTGAATTAAATAGTGGATAGGAACCTAGGTGCTGACAGCTAACTGGCCAGGTCAGCTGTCAATCAGAACACAGGCAGAATCTATCAGTGAGTGAGCCACAGCAAAGAAGGTGCAGGAAAAACTGAAAAACATGGACCGGATCACAGAAGACAAAAGCAAAAAAAAAAAAAAAAACAGAAGAAAACCAGGCACAGACATAATGCCAAAAGAGCAGGTTTTGGCGCAGAGGTCTGATCTTCACCGCAGAGGGTGGCACTGATGTTTTTTCAGGCACGATCATGACAGGAAGTCTATGGAAAAACGGATGCACACAAATGTATACGTTTTTCCATCCGTTTTCCATCCTTTTCTTGCAAAAATGGATGAAAAAAAAGGGATTGCAAAAACTGGGTTCACACTTTTACCTATCCGTTCCACGTATCCGTTTTTAATCCTTTACTTTTAACGGACAGAAAAACGTAGTCAACACTATTTTTGTGTATATTAAGAAAAACTGACATGTTTTGATCCATTTTTTTTTTATAATGGAAGTCAATGGAAAAACAGATCTAAACGGATGGCACACAATTGCATTTGTTTTTGTGGGGGTGCTAAACATTCTTCTCTAATCAAGTCATTTGTGCCTTAGCTCTGTAAAATAAAATGAATATATATATATATATATATATATATATATATATATATGTATAATGCACAGTATATGTAAAGTATGTCCAATGTCAATGCAACCTGCTATACGCTCAGGGTTATGTAGCCTCCCATAAAGGAGACAGATTGTTATACATTACTTGAGCTTCTGTACATCTGACAGCTAATTCCTTTTGCTTCCTGTTTCCTTGGAGCCAAACTAATAATCTTGACAGCAAAGACTAAGTATTATAGGTTAATTCAGTGAGGTCGGCATAATGGAGGAATTCTTACATCGAGCAAATCTATATAGGAAAAAGAATATTTCTTTAGAAATCAAATCATATATATATAAATATATATATATATATATATATATATATATATATATATATATTCCAAGCCATACAGGGGCATATATTATTTTTTAACACTTTATTGCTCCAGTGCTGTTAATAAAAATTATATTAAAATTATTCAAAGGGGCCACCTTTACCATTAAAAATTATTCCATATCCACAGCTGATTGGCGGGGGTCCGAGTGCTGGAAACCTATCAATTCCAGGAACAAAAGGTTAATGGTCACTAAGCAAATAGAGCTGCAGTGTATAGACTTGAGAACTGCTCCATTCACTGCCAATGGCATTTCTGAATAGAGAGGTGATCGAGGATGCACACATTGGTGGGGGTTTCACAACTCTGACTGAAGCCCACTGATCAGCTAAATGTCCTCTGTTATGTGGATAGGGAATAAAAATGTTTACAAATTTAATCTACTAGTGGGAATAATCTAGGAGATTGGACTTCCTTGGGGGTTATCAAGGATTAGAAAGAAAAATACTTAGCTGCTTTCTTGAAAAAATAGCGCCACCCATGTTCCCAGGTTATATGCGACATTACAATTCATCTCTATTTACTTTAATTAAACTGAACTGCAAAACCCACACCCAAGCTGAGGACAGGAGAGGTGCTGATTGTGGAAGTAAGTGGCCATGTTTTTGTAAGCCTGGACAATCCCTTTAATAATGGAATATCTCTGCAATGTATTATAACTTATATTGACAGAAACTTATTTTCAAATCCACCGTTTGCATCTAGTAGTGCAGCTCAGCCTTTATAAGTTTTTACTAAAACTTACATAAAGGGGATACCATAAAATTAAGTTACTCCCTATCTTCAGAATAGGGGATAGATAACTGTTCAGTGAACCCCCCCAGCAAACAAGGCAGCCTACCCTGTACCCCATCTTTCCTGGATACGAGGACTGCTATACAACAAGAGTCAGATAAAGCAGCAAATAGTGAAGAGAGGAAAAAATGTATAAATAGGCGCAAAACAGCAAAACATTTGTCCTACGTCTCAGAGGGTAAATACTACAGAAAGGGAGGGGCTTGCTTAGGTCTTTAAGCAGGGGCGGAGTTTTAATTAGTTTATTAAAGTAAAGTTTAGTTTAAATATTCTATCCTTTCTACCAGTACACAGGGGCAGAACACCCGACCATTGTGCTGCCAGGAGGACGGAAGGGCCAGATGATTTCTGTGCTGAGAACAATTCCAGCTAGAAGTAAATTATTCACGAATCTCTGGCAGGAATGAGCAGGAGCACAAGTGGTTCTGGGAGCATTTGGTCCATTAACATTTTTCACCCAGTGATGTCTCTCGGCAACAGTATTAAGTCTGTGACGTGTTCCGAGCGCTGCGCCAGAGCTGCCAACAGTGTCCGACAGAGGACTCTAGTCTCTATAACGGGAGGTGAACATCTGTACATTACTGAGCCGGTCTACACCGGAATGTTCTGGGTTATCACAGGTTTCCACTACGGAAACAATGAGAAACAGCACATCCAGTGACTTGTGCCATTAATACCAGTCAGTGAGATATCCACAGAGCCATAGAGACGCAGATCTGCAGCCTGTACTTTTATAAATGTGAAAGGTTTTATGCTTATCCCCCTACCAGTCACATTAAAGTGGAAAACACCAAAAATTTCACTTTCTTTAATTGTATACATTGAATTCATGTCATATAATATGGATCCCTTTAAGGGTTTTAACACAAAGAAAATCAAATGTGTACAATACATATTGATATTGCTCAAAAGCCCAAAATAACCTATATAAGCACAGAGTTAAAGTGGTATTATGGCTATATATATATCTTTAATAAAGTTATAAAGTATGTAATATTTATTTTATTTAATGGGGTTACCTAGCGCTAGAAAAACATGGCCACTTTTGCCCCGCTCTTGTCTCCAGGTCAGGTGTTGTTTACAATTAAAGGGGTTATCCAGCGCTACAAAAACATGGCCACATTCCCCCTACTGTTGTCTCCAGTTTGGGTGGGGTTTTGAAACTCTGTTTCATTGAAGTAAATGGAGCTTAATTACAAACTGCACCTGAACTGGAGACAACAGTAGGGGGAAAAGTGGCCATGTTTTTGTAGCGCTGGACAACCCCTTTAAAGGGAACCTGTCACCCCCCGTGCCGGGGTGACAGGCTCCCGAACCCCCGCTACAGCCCCCTATACTCACCTGATCCCGCCGGGTTCCGCTTCTGGATCCGGCCGGGTCACGGAGATCTCAGCCGCTGCAGCCCGGCGCGCTGAGAGATGAGTCCAACACTCATAGAGAATGACAGGAGAGTCCAGCGCTCCGCCATTCTCTATGAGCGTTGGACTCATCTACAGGGGCGGTCTTGGCATTTATGGGGCCCCAAGTGAAGTTATGTCTGGCCCCCCCCCCCTCGACATGCGCTCCACAACAATAGACCGCTGTGTGCTGCCCCCAGTAGTATATACCCCTTGTGCGCTACCGCCAGTAGTATATTCCCCTTGTGTTGTGTGCTGCCCCCAATAGTATATACCCCTTGTATCCTTGTGTAATATATAGACCCCTGTGTGTTCCCCTAGTTATATATAGCCCCCCATGTGCTCCCCCAGAAGTATATAGACCTCCTGTGTGCTGCCCCAGTTGTATATAGACCCCCTGTGTGCTGCCCCCAGTCGTATATGCCCACTGTGTGCTTCCCCCAGTTGTATATACCCCCTGTGTGCTCCCCCACTAGTACATAGCCCCCCTGTGGGCTCCCTCAGTGGTATTTAGCCCCCCTGTGTGCTCCCCCACTTGTATATAGACCTCCTGTGTGCTCCCCCACTTGGATATAGACCCCTGTGTGCTCCTCCAGTAGTATATAAACCCCGTTTAGTTCCCCCAGTAGTATATAGACCCTCTGTGTGCCCCACCAGTATTATATAGACTCCTGTGTGCTCTCCCAGTAGTATATAGACTCCTGTGTGCTCCTCCAGCAGTATATAGACCCCTTGTGTGCTGTCCCCAGTAGTATACAGACCCCTGTGTGCTCCCACAGTTATATATAGACCCCTGTGTGCTGCCCCCAGCAGTATGAAGACCCCCTGTGTGACTCACCAGTAGTATAAAGACCCCCTGTATATTCCCCCAGCTGTATATAGACCCCCTGTGTGCCCCACCAGTTGTATATAGACCCCTCTGTGTTCCCCCAGTAGTATATAGACCCCCTGTGTGCTCCCCCAGTAGTACATAGCCCCCGTGTGCTCCCCCACTTGAATATAGACCTCCCGTGTGCTCCCCCAGTTGTATATAGACCCCATTCTGCTGCCCCAAGTAGTATATAAACCCCCTGTGTGCTGCCCCCAGTAGTATATAGACCCCTCTGTGAAGCCCCAGCAGTCTATAGCCCCCCTGTGTGCTCCCCCAGTTATATATAGCCCCCCTGTGTGCTCCCCCTATTATATAGCCCCCCTGTGTGCTCCCCCCATTTATATATTCCCCCGCTGTGCTCTCCCACAGTTAAACAGACCCCTGTGTGCTCCCCCTTCCATATAGTATATAACACAATAAAACAAACACTTATACTCACCTGGGTCCGGGCGTCTCTTCTTCTCTTCACTCTTGTGGGCGCAAGAAGGGTTTTCCCTGGGATCACAAGAGGCTGTACTCCCCTTGTTCTGGCGCTGATGCTCCAGTGATGTCACTGGAGCGCCGGCACCGCAAGGACAAAGTGGCCACTTGTGACAGCAGGGAAAACACTTTCTGTGGCCACAAGAGTGACTGACATGAAGGGAGCCAATGGCTCCTGCCCTGTAAGTGCTGCTGCTGCATGTAACTGTGAGCGCTCATTACGAGTGCTCATAGTTACAGTTCAGATCGCAGCAGCGAGCCGGGCAGCAGCCCTGTCCAGCGGTCTTGAGCACAAGAGCAGGACGTGGGGGCCCCCCTGGATGTTGGGGGCCCCAAGCGATCGCTTGGGGTGCTTGGTGCCAAAGACCGCTACTGCTCATCTATGAGCGTTGGCTGCAGCTGCTGAAATCTCTGTGACCCGACCGGATCCAGAAGCGGGACCCGGCGGGATCAGGTGAGTATATGGGGCTGTAGCGGTGGGTCGGGAGCCTGTCACCCCGGCACGGGGGGGGGGGGGGGGGACAGGTTCCCTTTAAGCTCCATTTACGTCAATAGAACTGAGTTTCAAACTCCACCCAATCTGGAGACAAGAGCAGGGCAAAAGTGGCCATGTTTTTGTAGCGCTGGATAACCCCTTTAACCTCTTAAGGACATATGACGTACCGGTACGTCATATGTCCGCACTTGCACTTCAAAGCGCGGCCCCGCTTTGAAGTGCCGCGATCCCGGGTGCCGCGAGTAGCCCGGGACCGCTGCTATTAGCGGGCACGGTCTGATCGCCGTGCCCGCAAAGTTGACAGCTGCCTCCGATTACCGGAGGCAACGTTTCCCTGGGGGCTAGTGGGGGAGATCGCTCCTCCAGGACCTGATGGCGCCGTCCTCGGCTCGGCACTCGTTCGTTTTTGGCTGCAGCAGCCGAAAGCAAACGAGTGCCGATCTCATGGATCTCTGCAGCATATCTATGCTGCAGAGATCTCAATGAGAGATCCAAGTGTATATACTAGAAGTCCCCCAGGGGGGCTTCTAGTATATGTGTAAAAAAAAAAAAATAAAGTGTTGTTAATAGTAAAAAGCCCCCTCCCCTAATAAAAGTCTGAATCACCCCCCTTTTCCCAGGTTTTAAATAAAAGTAAACAAATAAATAAATAAATAAACATGTTTGGTATCGCCGCGTGCGTAATCGCCCGAACTATTAATTAATCACATTCCTGATCTCGTACGGTAAACGGCATCAGCGCAAAAAAATCCCAAAGTGCAAAATTGCGCATTTTTGGTCGCATCAAATCCAGAAAAAATGTAATAAAAAGCGATCAAAAAGACGTATATGGGCAATCAAGGTACCGATAGAAAGATCACATCATGGCGCAAAAAATGACACCTCGCACAGCCCCATAGACCAAAGGATAAAAGCGCTATAAGCCTGGGAATGGAGCGATTTTAAGGAACGTATATTGGTTAACAACGGTTTGAATTTTTTACAGGCCATCAGATACAATATAAGTTATACATGTTATATATCGTTTTAATCGTAACAACTTGAGGAACATGCATAACAAGTCAGTTTTACCCCAGGGCGAATGGCGTAAAAACACATTTCCCCCAAATAAAAGAAATGCGTTTTTTTTTTCAATTTCACCACACTTTGAATTTTTTTCTGGTTTCGCAGTGTACTTTATGCAAAAATTCAGCCTGTAATTGCAAAGTACAATTAGTGTCGCAAAAAATAAGGGGTCATGTGGGTTTCTAGGTGGAAAAATGCAAGTGCTATGACCTTTTAAACACAAGGAGGAAAAACCGAAAACGTAAAAACGAAAATGGGCCACGTCCTTAAAGGGTTAAACAATCTCTTTTTTTTTTAACATTGAATGGAAGCAGTAAGGGGTGGCACGGCCTCTCTGCTGCTACCAGTGGCTGTGTTGGGAACTGCAGGGCTGCTCAAGCCCTGGCACTGGCAAAATTACATATCACTAGCCCTGCTGCATGCCAATCCTGAGCTTCCCCTGATCAGGGCCATATTTACCACTAGGCACCAGCAAGTAGGGGGAAGAAAACAACTTTTAACTCCTGTTAAGGCTTGCCAGTAAATCTGGTGTCTTTTCAAGGGGGGTGGGGGGGAGGGGGTATGGTGGTATTGGTCAGGTCTGGTATGACGGTGTTATCCAGTCGCAGCATGGTGGTATTGGTAAGGTCTAGTATGGCGGTATTATCCAGTCAAAGTATGGTGGTATTGTTGAGGTCTGGTGTGGCGGTGTTAAATGTGATGTCTGGAGCTATTACCTACCAATCTACCAATCATGATGCTAATTGGTGAGTGAAGATGGAGCGTCTTCAGGTTTAGTGCCTAGGGCAGCAGCAGCTGTTAATACGGCCCTGCCCCTGATGTCTATATAGTATATTACATTACCATTAGAATAGACATTACACTGGGGGAAACTGTGTCTGTCTCACTAGTGCTGCAGCCTCCCCAGTTGTCTTTATAATACGTTACCATTAGAATAGACATTACACTGGGGGGGCTGTCTGTAGTGCTACAGCCATGGCATCGTGTAGCAGAGCAAGTAGGGATAACTGTCAATCATATCTATCTATTAGTGATGAGCGAATAGTGAGATATTCGAATATTTTATATTCGTACGAATATCCCGCGAATATTCGATCGAATATTCGATCCCATTAAAGTCTATGGGAGCAAGTATTTGATTAGTGAAAAACATCTATTTGACCATTTAGAGGGTGAAACCGGAAGCTGGGGGATTTGAACGCTTATCGAATATTTATCGAATATTCGCAGGATATTCGTACGAATATCAAATATTCGAATATCTCACTATTCAATCGAATATCTATTCGATCAAACATTATTCGCTCATCACTATCTATCTATCTATCTGTTTATCTATCCTCTATTATCTATCTATCTATCTCTCTATCTATCTCCTATCTATCTATCTATCTATCTGTTTATCTATCCTCTATTATCTATCTATCTCTCTATCTATCTGTCTGTCTGTCTGTCTGTCTATCTATCTATCTATCTATCTATCTATCTATATCTGTCTGTCTGTCTGTCTATCTATCTATCTGTTTATCAATTATCTATCTATCTATCTATCTATCTATCTATCTATCTATCTATCTATCTATATCTGTCTGTCTATCTATCTGTTTATCTATCCTCTATTATCTATCTATCTCTCTATCTATCTGTCTGTCTGTCTATCTATCTATCTATCTATCTATATCTGTCTGTCTGTCTGTCTATCTATCTATCTATCTGTTTATCAATTATCTATCTATCTATCTATCTATCTATCTCTTTATCTCTATCTGTCTGTCTGTCTATCTGTCTGTTTATCAATTATCTATCTATCTATCTATCTATCTATCTATCTCCTATCTATCTATCTATCTATCTATCTATCTATCTATGTCTGTCTGTCTGTCTATCTGTCTATTTATCAATCATCTATCTATCTATCTATCTATCTATCTATCTATCTATCTATCTATCTATCTCCTATCTATCTATCTCCTATCTATCTATCTATCTATCTATCTCTCTATCTCTATCTGTCTGTCTGTCTATCTATCTATCTGTTTATCAATCATCTATCTATCTATCGATCTATCTATCTGTCTATCTATCTATCTATCTATCTATCTATCTATCTATCTATCTATCTCTCTATCTCTATCTGTCTGTCTGTCTATCTATCTATCTATCTATCTGTTTATCAATCATCTATCTATCTATCTATCTATCTATCTATCTATCTATCATGCGCCCCATCAGTACATACCCCACTCAGGGTTAATAGTTCATCATACATATGACATAGCACATCTGATCCTCCCCCTCCCCCCCTACAGCTCTACAGGAAACAATGGTCAGTGAATTATTCTCCGTGTAAACCATAGAGCCTATAGAAAATAATAGAATTTTTTACATGTACAAATTATTGAAAGACCTATATTTATGGTGGGACACAATGGCCCCAGAGGCAGTGAATGAAAACCTCTAACCTGATATCCGCTGAGCGGTAACACAATGGATTCATCTATGTTTTCTGTCCTAAGTAAATACATTGAAAGCTTTTATCAGTATTGGCCATGTACCATGGAGGTGAATACAGAGGATAGACAGCACCTGAGGCTACACGGAGCTCCGCATGCAAATCTAACATTGTGTTCTGTAATAGCAAACTGATTACCCTGTAAATGGCTCCACGTCCATTGTATCTGCAGCTGTAGTACACCTGAGCGGATAATCACAATGTCCTTAGGAGAGAACATTACATGGCTCTATTGCGCCGGGCCCAAGGCGCTTCTGTAAAGAAGAGAAAATTGTATATAGAAAGCGAAACGTGAATTAGGCATCTGCTGGACTAGCACAATAAAGCCTACTTAAAGGGGGCTTACACCGCTTAAAGGGGGACTGATAAAATAATAGTATGGATTTAGAGTTAAAGGGGTTGTCCGGCGAAAAAAAATTATTCACAGAATAACACACATTACAAAGTTATACAACTTTGTAATGTATGTTATGTCTGTGAATGGCCCCCTTCCCCGTGTCCCACCACCCCCACCCGTGTACCCGGAAGTGTGGTGCGCTATACATTACCTGTCGCGTGCCGACCACGGTCTCCGATCGTCAGCAGTGACGTCTTCTTCGGGAGCTTGGCGGATCTTCCCGAGTGCCGGCCGCCCTCTGCAGCGTCATCCGAAGCTCAGCCGCGATTGGCTGAGCATAACTGTGCTCAGCCAATCGCGGCTGAGCAGCTGATGACGTGGCCGCGTCATCAGCCGCTCAGCCGCGATTGGCTGAGCACAGTTATGCTCAGCCAATCGCGGCTGAGCTTCGGATGACGCTGCAGAGGGTGGCCGGCACTCGGGAAGATCCGCCAAGCTCCCGAAGAAGACGTCACTGCTGACGATCGGAGACCGTGGACGACACGATATGCGGTGAGTATAATGCACCACACTTCCGGGTCTAGCGTGGGTGGGGGGAAACACGGGGAAGGGGGCCATTCACAGACATAACATACATTACAAAGTTGTATAACTTTGTAATGTGTGTTATTCTGTGAATAATTTTTTTTCGCCGGACAACCCCTTTAATTCTGGGCATCTTCATTATGGAACATCATCTATCAGCTACAAAGAGCGTCTCTCACTATGGAGGACCCAACATGTCCTAGCAGTACACTAATGTACTGTTAGCTGTTACTTGCTTTCACAAGTTTGCAGGTAACCGGGAACTGTCTAGGCCTAAGGCTTAGTATCAGAACTAGCATTAAGACTGGAGGAGACAGAGTCAGGCTAGCCTAGGACCAGTAGGGGATTATAATAGGTCCGTTTCGGGCGGTAGCCCGGGGCCCTGCGCTCCTGGGGGGCCCATGGCCACCAAAACAGACTTATACTTTCAGTGCTGTATTGTCCCTGGCTACAATTCTGCCATAATTTGCAAATAATCACTGCTTTTTTACCTCTATTTTGGATAAATCAGGGCGTCAAGACATTATCTACTCTTTACTATGAACACCAAGCTAGTGTTACCATGGTTACAGTAGGGTGGAGGGGCCCAGGCCTGGTGAACAGCCCGGGGCCTATGGTAAATTTAATTCGCCCCTGCCTAGGACTAATCTAGAATGTCCTATTTCTCTGGGCTTTTTGTTGTAATTGGTTCTAACCTGGAAAGAGGATGAACCTAGGAAACTTCTGCCTCAGGAAGCTGCCTGTGAAACAGGTATGCACCTCTTAGTAAAAACAATTAACTGCATGGAGCGGAGCTTTATTTAAAGGGATCATTCACAAAAAAAAATTCTTTCAGATCAAATGGTGCCATAAAATGCCATAGATTTGTAATTAAAGCTATTTAAAAAAATAAATAAAATCTTACAGTACTTATCAGCTGCTGTATGTCCTGTGGGAAGTGGTGTTCTCTTTCCAGTCGGACACAGTGCTCTCTGCTGCCACTTCTGTCTGTGACATGAAATGTCTAGAGCAGGAGCAAATCCCCAGAGAAAACCTCTCCTGCTCTCCAGACTGGAACAAATAAACACGTATCTGCAGGACATTCAGCAGCTGATAAGTACTGGAAGATGAGATTTTTAAATAGAAGTAAATTACACATTTCTGGCACTCTCTGGCACCAGTTGATATGAAAGAATCATTTTTTGGGGTGTACAATCTCTTTAAGACAATAGAGTACACCGGTCTTGATAATTTCCTCCAGTGTGTACAGTTAATATCATATATAATACCTCATATACTGTATACAGGTAATATCATATATAATACCTCATATACTGTATACAGGTAATATCATATATAATACCTCATATACTGTATACAGGTAATATCATATACAATACCCCATATACTGTATACAGGTAATATCATATATAATACCCCATATACTGTATACAGGTAATATCATATATAATACCTCATATACTAATACCTCATATACTGTATACAGGTAATATCATATATAATACCCCATATATTGTATACAGCTAATATTATAGAGAATACCCCATATACTGTATACAGGTGATATCATATATAATACCTCATATACTGTATACAGGTAATATCATATACAATACCCCATATACTGTATACAGGTAATATATATATAATACCCCATATACTGTATACAGGTAATATCATATATAATACCTCATATACTAATACCTCATATACTGTATACAGGTAATATCATATATAATACCCCATATACTGTATACAGCTAATATTATAGAGAATACCCCATATACTGTATACAGGTGATATCATATATAATACCTCATATAATGTATACAGGTAATATCATATACAATACCCCATATACTGTATACAGGTAATATATATATAATACCCCATATACTGTATACAGGTAATATCATATATAATACCTCATATACTAATACCTCATATACTGTATACAGGTAATATCATATATAATACCCCATATACTGTATACAGCTAATATTATAGAGAATACCCCATATACTGTATACAGGTGATATCATATATAATACCTCATATAATGTATACAGGTAATATCATATACAATACCCCATATACTGTATACAGGTAATATATATATAATACCCCATATACTGTATACAGGTAATATCATATATAATACCTCATATACTAATACCTCATATACTGTATACAGGTAATATCATATATAATACCCCATATACTGTATACAACTAATATCATATATAATACCCCATATACTGTATACAGCTAATATTATAGAGAATACTCCATATACTGTATACAGGTAATATCATATATAATACCTCATATACTGTATACAGGTAATATCTTTTGTAATACCCCATATACTGTATGCAACTAATATCATATATAATACCTCATATACTGTATACAGGTACTATCATATATAATACCTCATATACTGTATACAGGTAATATCATATATAATACCTCATATACTGTATACAGGTAATATCATTTATAATACCTCATATACTAATACCTCATATACTGTATACAGGTAATATCACATACAATACCCCATATACTGTATACAGGTAATATCATATATAAAAACCCCATACACGGTATACAACTAATATCATATATAATGCCCCATACACAGTATACAGCTAATATTATAGAGAATACCCCATATAATTCTGCATATTGTATACATGTAATATCACATACAATACCCCATATAATACTGCATATTGTGTATATGTAATATCATTTATAATACCCCATATAATACTGCATATTGTGTACATGTAATATCATTTATAATGCCCCATATAATACTGCATATTGTATACAAATAGTATCACCTGTAATGTATTCTGCTATCACATAACATATCTTGTGTGTTATTACATATAATACACACATAATATTACATTTATTATCACATCACATCATATAATACAATGATATATTGTAAAATCAAATATACGTTTTGGCTGTACAACATCACATAATAACACATACACTATCACACATAGTGTCACTTTTATGATACATAATAACACATACACAACACATCACATATACTATTACTTTTATTACACATAATATCATGCCACATATAATTTCACACTTTCCCACATAATTTCACACTTAGTATAAAGTAATTACATATAATGGCATATATAGTATATCACGTAAAAGCACTTTTATTACATGTTATAGCACATAAAACACCAGATATATAGCCTTACATGTAATATCACCCTGCTCGGTGCTCTCACCCCCACAGCCCTATAATAACAGTCATTATGATTGGATCCTGCCAGTCACATAAAGAAACTCTTACACAATACCTTATGCTTCACCACATACCCATCTCCCAATGGAATTGTTCTCAGTCACCATTCACTCTATATTACTGTCATCCCGGGACTAAATTTGCTTCCTAATAAACTAAATCAATGCAAGTTCCTAATTTAACCAGAGCCACAGAAATGAAGTTTATCAAAAGCGTAATAACATAGAGGAGCGTAATAACATAAAAGAGCGTAATCACAAATCGCATTTGAGTGTATGTGATTGCACTGAGGGGAGGAGGCGCCGCGGTCAGTGACTGAGCGAGTCCTGTGGTGTTTCCTGTCCAGGACCTGATTTACTTGTACTAGTCTTTGCTTTATTAATAAGAAGGAACCTGTTGTGTAAAAGAGAAGCCGATGGGGAATATTATCAGACACAGAGAATTTTTCTAGGGGGATTTTGAGTGCCCCTTAATCGCAGCCTGTAATGATTTAGCTAGTGCATTTTTAGGCTATGTTTGATTAGTATTTTTCAACCAAAACCGGAAAAAGATTGAAATCACAGAAAGGCTATGTTCACACACTGTTGAAATTTAGTGGATGGTGGCCATTTAACAGCAAATAACGGCTGTTTTTTCAAAACAACGGCCATTGTTTTAAAATAACGGCAATTAATTGCCATCAGATAATGGCCACCATTGACTAAATTTTAACAGTGTGTGAGCATAGCCTATCTGTGTTTTCAATATTATGTGGAAAAATAGCCTATCAATGTATTAAAGTGTCACTGTCGTCAGGCCTGTATTTAGAGTTCATGCTGCCCTAGGCACTTTGCATGCCGAGGCGCCCCCCCCCCCCCGGGCGAACTAGTGCCCCCTTCCCCTCGGCACTGGCAGGTTACATGCATGGTGTATACCCTGGCACAGCTGGCAGGCCGGCACTCCAGCACCCAGTACTACTGAGCGGCACCCCCCGACTGTCAGTAGTACTGGGGTGCCCTTTTGCTTGATGCCCGCTCTTCTCATCATCAGACGTGATGGAGGAAGGAAGGAGGGCGGGGACTTAATTTGGGGACAGCTTCTGTCCAGTGTCGGACTGGGGCACCTGGGGCCCACCAATATAGAACCAGTGAAACGCGACATGCTGACCCGCTCCTTTCCTGGATTTATCTGTATCTGTGACAAATCTCAGAACACCCTCCATTTATACAGCTCTCAGGGTATGCTGGGATTTGTAGTCTCTGAGAGGACAACCCTTTAATAAATCACTGTGTGCAGAGTCTCCTGGTGGCTGCAATCTGTGGGTGACAACCATCAGCCCTGAAGGTCCAGCAATACATCTGTCTACAGCCGCAGTTATCATAGGATTGTACTACTTTACTACAACTCCCAGCATATCCTGAGGGCTGCAGACTGTCAGTACATGCTGGGAGTTGTAGTGCATGCAGCTGTTAGGTCCTAGGAGGCTTGGTGGAAGATCAGAATACATAGATCTGTGGGGGCTCAGTGCAGGGAAGTGACCCCAGAACATCACTAATAGGGGATAGAACAAAAACATCTACTCCTATCCCCTATTAGTGATGTTCTGGGGTCACTTCCCTACACTGAGCCCCCACAGATCTATGTATTCCTATATGTCGTATAATGCACCTAGGACCCAACTAGAACAGCTGCAGGCACTACAACTCCCAGCATATCCCGAGGGCTGCAGACTCAGTACATGCTGGGAGTTGTAGTGCCTGCAGCTGTTGTAGTTGGGTCCTAGGTGCATCATACACTGGATGCTTTGTGGGAGATCAGAATACATAGATCTGTGGGGGCTCAGTGTAGGGAAGTGACCCCAGAACATCACTAATAGGGGATAGGGGGAGATGTTTTTGTTCTATCCCCCATTAGTGATGTTCTGGGGTCACTTCCCTGCACTGAGCCCCCACAAATCTATGTATTCTGATCTCCCACAAAGCACCTAGTGTATAGGACCCAACTACAACAGCTGCAGGCACTACAACTCCCAGCATGTACTGAAAGTCTGCAGCCCTCAGGATATGCTGGGAGTTTTAGTACCTGCAGCTGTTGTAGTTGCATTCTAGTTTAAAAGTTTGTGCTAGTGTACTGTAGTGACCGCAGGGCTGTCAGTACACTACCGCAAACCATACACTGACCCATTTAGACCCCAATGGTACACAGGCTCTGCACACTATAGAAGTGATTACAGTGCAGTTACTAGTGACTCACAGGTGACGTCTTCTCCGATTGCCGTTGCTCACTTTTTTCTTTCTTCTCCATCTGGTGCAGCCATCATGATGACTTCTCCGACCACAACTCGTCTGCAGGCGGGCAGAGCAGGGTGACTGGGGAAGGGAGGCAGCTGGGGGTAACTGGGGAAAGGAGGCAGCTGGGGATGGCAGGAGGAACAGCTGGGGTGATAGGGGGAGGGGGAGAAGCTGGGGAGTAGCTGGAGTGACAGGGGGAGCAGGAGAAGCTGGGGAACAGGGGGAGCAGCTGGGGCGATGAAGGCAGCTGGGGCAATGGGGAGAAGCTGGGGCGACAGGGGGAGAAGATGGGGTGGCAGATGGGGTGGCAGGGGGAGGGGGATAAGCTGGGGTGACAGGGGGAGGGGGAGAAGCTGGGGAACAGGGGGAGCAGCTGGGGCGACAGGGGGAGAAGATGGGAGGGCAGCTGGGGTGGCAGGGGGAGAAGCTGGGGTGACAGGGGGAGAACCTGGGGCGACAGGGGGAGAAGCTGGGGAATGGGGAGAAGCTGGGGAACAGGGGGAGCAGCTGGGGCGACAGTGGGGCAGTCGGGTTAACAGGGAGGGGAGAAGCTGGGGAACATGGGGAGAAGCTGGGGAACAGGGGGAGCAGCTGGGGCAACAGGGGGGCAGTCGGGTTAACAGGGAGGGAGAAGCTGGGGAACAGGGGGAGAAGCTGGGGCGACAGGGGGAGGGGGAGCAGCTAGGGGTGGCAGGGAAAGGCGGAGAAGCTGGGTAACAGGGGGAGCAGCTGGGGCGACAGGGAGGGGGAGCAACTAGGGGTGGCAGGGAAAGGGGGAGAAGCTGGGTAACAGGGGGAGCAGCTGGGGCGACAGGGAGGGGGAGCAACTAGGGGTGGCAGCGAAAGGGGGAGAAGCTGGGTAACAGGGGGAGCAGCTGGGGCGACAGGGGGAGGGGGAGCAGGGGGAGAAGATGGGAGGGCAGCTGGGGTGGCAGGGGAGCAGCCGGGGGGGCAGAGGGAACAGCCGGGGGGGGCAGAGGGACCAGCGCAGAGAGACCAGCTGGGGGGGATGCAGAGGGACCAGCGGGGGGGGGGGGGGGGGATGGCAGAGGGACCAGCTGGAGGGGGGCAGAGGGACCAGCGGGGGGGGGGGGGGGGGGGTGGATTAGCCGGCCGGCAGGGACAAAGGCAGGCTGGGAAGGAAGGTCCCCATATGCAGGGCCGGCGTAAGCTTCCGGCACAGACTGTCACACAGGCCGGAAGCTCACATTGCAGCCCCGCGATGCCCAAACTTCCCTGCTCAGCAGCGTGCGTGTGACGTCATCACGCCGCTGCTGAGCAGGGAAGTTCGGGCATCGCGGGGCTGCACTGTGAGCTTCCGGCCTGTGTGACAGTCTGTGCCGGAAGCTCACGCCGGCCCTGCATAGGGGGACCTTCCTTCCCAGCCTGCCTCTGTTCCTGCCGCCCGACTGATCCCCCGGCCGACTGATCACAAGACCCACCATGCCCCCCCCCCCCCCCCGCCGCACCACCCGGGCGCGGATGTCAGCGGCGGGGCGGCGGAGGGGGTAAAAAAAAAAAAAAATAAAAAAATAAATGTGTCCTGCGGGTGCCGCCCCCCGCAGGGCGCCGCCCTAGGCACCGGACCACGGGTGCCTAGTGGCAAATACGGCCCTGACTGTCGTTATAACTTTCAAAATCTAAATCAACAGCGGCTGTTATATAAAGCAAGTTTGCAATTTACATTCTATTTTTTTTTAACAAGGAAAACACAGCACTTCCTGTTTTCTGACATTTTTTTTCTAAAAAAACAGAACAGGAAACAGTCAGAAAACAGAAAGTCCTGTGTATCCCAGGCCATCTGAGCGCTCACATAGAGAAGGCAGACATGTGATTGACGGACACATTGAGCCACGACTCTCTGTACTGGCCAGAATTCATGTCATTACTCTGGTTTTTTAACCAGCACAAGTAAGAAAATCTACCTACAGGAGACTGGACCTGGATTTCTGGTAAGTTCAGCTTTGTTTTACAGCATGATAACAACAACAAAAAAAAATAATGAATAAATATTGCAAACTTGCTTTATATCACATCTACTGTTGATTTAGATTTTGAAAGTTATAACAACAATGACACTGTAAATTTAAATAAAGATGAATTGGTGTCCTTAGTAAAATTCACAGAATAGTAAAGGTGGACACATCTACAGCACAAAAAAATCTACTGCAGACTATGATAGAAAGACGTGGAATTAGTTGGCACTATATAAATACAATTATTATTATTATTATTATTAGAGTACCCAGGACTAGTGTTGAGCGAACTTCAGAAAAGTGTTCAGGTTTACCCACATAGCTGGATCTGAAAACTCGGCATTCAGTTAAGCCATTATAAACACCAAGTCCCCCCATCATGGCAGCAGGACCTCCTAATAGCAGCTTTTTCACATATATTACAGTAAAATATTTTTATAGTAATTTTTCAGATACTGGATGCAGTGATCTTGCAGGCTGTTGTGGTGTCCCACTGTTAGTGTTCCATGCACCTGTAACAAAGTTCTCACTTCAGGTTAAGTGGTGGATGAGAAATATTAAGTTTCCCAACTAGGTGCCAGTGTTTCCTATATATTTATATGTATTGCACAGCTGAAGGGAGGTCATGGGTTGATGTTTGTTATACCATGTGTTCTCTACTGACCAATGGAAGGTGCTCTCTCTCTCTCTCTCTCTTAACCTATCCTGGCTCTCTACACACACTCAACCTCTGTAGGGCTGTAGGAGGAGTTAGTTAGCTCCGTGTGGGAGGAAGTACCCAGTTCAGTTGAGTCTAGCCACGATTGTGAACAGAAGCAGATAGCGCTCAACAGTTCTTTCAACCTAACTACCACTTTCTCTATGCAGTGTTAAGCACACAACAGGGAGAGTAGTCACCAAAGAACACTCTGACCCACGCCAGGAACACATCTAAAAAGAGCAGGGAAGTATCCTGAACAAGGTAGGAACTAGCCTATGTAGGACAAAGCAATAAGTATACAAGGTCTACGTATCCTACTGCGCAGTGCAGGTAACTGGGACACCTCAGACACCTAGCTATACACAGATAAACACGGCTGGGGCTCATACTACCTTACTGGGACGGGTTCTATGCTACTAGAGGGCAGAAGGCAGTCAGACAGTGTCTAAATGTGAGAACAAGTATAACTTCCCTCAAGATATCTATTAAATGTTCCGGCAGAGTACACAGCTACCCTGGGTCAGGATTCCTCTGGCAAACTCCTCTCCTCTGCTAAACTCTCTACTCTACAAGCACTGCTACTTCTACCTATCTTACTTCTCTCAAGCACCTACCTCCAGCACTAAAGGTCAAGTGTACTGTGAAACTACAATGCCTTACAGTAAAGCTGTTATATTTTTATGTTAAGGGGACTCTGCTCATCTCTGTCTGCACCAGCACCCATACGCACACCACCATACACCATACACCCTTCTGTGGGTGGCGGTACCGACAGTCCGGATGGGTCAGTTAATACTCAGGACTACCCTGACAAGAGCCCAAGGGACCCAGCAGGTTACCAACCATTTGGGGAACACAGCCAGCCATACTACAAAAGCAGGTATCAACCATGGTGTCCACCATGAGTGCACTCCATAATAATAATCCATATACAGAATGCAGATTTTCTTAAAAAATAAGGAAACAGATTATAGCAGCCAGACAAGACAAGAGGAGCCGCCAGCTATTGTCAGCGGAGGAAGAGACAGCGAACAGATGGAGACCAGGAGACGGGACAAGTAAACAATACCTGAATAATGGGAGGAAGAAAACATGGAAGAATGGGAGAAAAGTGAGATAAATGAGAGAAGATACTGAGTCGCCTGTGTTCAGAATCCTCTATTAGGTTCTGAGGACAGATAGATAGATAGATAGATAGATAGATAGATAGATAGATAGATAGATAGACAGACAGACAGACAGACAGATAGACAGACAGACAGACAGACAGACAGATAGATAGATAGATAGATAGATATGGGATAGATAGATAGACAGACAGACAGACAGACAGACAGATAGATAGATAGATAGATAGATATGGGATAGATGTGTTTGTGTGGGTTTCTTCCGCGTACTCCGGTTTCCTCCCACATCCAAAGAAAAACCATAAGTAAATATAGATTGTGAGCCCTAATGAGTACAGGGACAGTTGGTGCTATACAAATAAAAGCATTAAAGTAGATAGATAGATAGATAGATAGATAGATAGATAGATAGATAGATACTGTAGATAGAAAAAGTATTGCAGATGCAGCAGTCAAAGGTGAAATCTTGAAGGTGGGTGCCAATGATGTCCACAGTAGAACCAACCGTGGAGACTGTATATAGAAGGTAAATCACCGCAGCACTCCCGCAGGTGCAATGTTTCGCTCATACAATCAGAGCTTTCTCAAGCAGGCAAATACATGTGTTCACTGCTACCTTTTATACATCAGTGCATCACTACTATTGGTTAATTACAATCACATGACTAGAGCATATTCTTAAAAGATGGCTAAAACAAATATATGGAGTGAAAGTGATCTATAACCCATATCGGGATATATTTGTTTTTGCTGTGTTGTGACAATACACTCTAGTCATGTGATTGTAATTAACCAATAGTAGTGATGCACTGATGTATAAAAGGTAGCAGTGAACACATGTATTTACCTGCTTGAGAAAGCTCTGATTGTATGAGCGAAACATTGCACCTGTGAGAGCAATAAACTCACCTGTTTGATTTTATTTGGAATGCTGCAATGATTTACCTTAGATAGATAGATAGATAGTGAAAGGTCGCAGCATTCAGGAATCAAAGTAGAGTTAGGACCCTATTCCACGGGATGATTATCGTTTGCATAATCGTTAACGATAAACGATCCAATGACCGCTATTACTAAAGACCTGAAATCGTTCACCCATTTACATGGAAAGATAATCGTTACTTATGATCGTTCTTGCGGTCGTCTTGTCGTTGCTATTACATTCGTCACTACTGCGAACAACCGAAGGACTTCTTATTCAATGCGAACGATTTGCGAACGAGCAACGATAAAAATAGGTCCAGGTCTTATTAAACGATCAACGATTTCTTGTTCGGTCGTTAGTCGTTAACTGCTATTCTAACGAACGATCGTTTAGATTCGAACGATTTAAAGATAATCTGAATGATAATCACCCGGTGGAATAGGGCCCTTAGGGTTAGTAGTACACACCTTTTGGTGTAGATAGATATGAGATAGATAGATAGATAGATAGATAGATAGATAGATAGATAGATAGATAGATAGATAGATCTGGAAAATAGCAACATCCAAATCCTCCTATAAACATGGACTTGGACAGAGAGAAAAATAAAACCACCAAACTGGGCCACTGTTCAGGAGAAATACTAGTGTGGTGTAAAGCAAAGCTCCATGATCAGACCGGTGAAGCGAGGAGACAGACACATCTGAATCAGAACAGACCCTTCCATCTTCCCTTCCCAGTCCGACATTTACCTCTGCACTGCCTACATACCACTGCCAGAGTCCCCCTACTATAACCCAGAAAACCAGAAAAATGGAAGATGCCCACTATCAAACCCTAGGCAAGGTCCTCATCATTGGAGATCTCATTTGCAGAACAGGCAGGGAAAGAGGACTATTTGACCACATATGGAAACATCTACCATATTTTCTGGCGTATAAGACTACTTTTTAACCCCGAAAAATCGGGGTTAAAATCGGGGTCGTCTTATACGCCGGATATGGTCGCCCCATATGGTGGGGGGGCTTAAAAATAGTCACATCCCCACCATATGGGGCGACCACTATAAAAAAAACCCCAAAAACATTTAACTCACCTAGGGCCCATTCCTATAGAACCAGCTGGGCACAAAGGGGAAGCAAAACAACCTCCACATTAAGAAAGGCAACATCTGGCCCCAGTATTTAAGATAATTCTACTGAGACATTCCAAAGGAGGAACAAAACCTAGAGCAGGAACAAATTATATTAAAACTGAAGGCCATGGAGGAGATATTGAAGGTTTTCCAAAACCCTCTGGATTCATCCATAACGCTGCATGAGATATAAGAGAGAATATCAACTATAAGTTGTAAGAAAGCCAATGGTACATATGACATTCCACCTGGAAAAATGAAGTACAGCTCATCAGCAATATAGGCGGCCACAGCATAACGGTACAAGATGGTGCTGAGCTCTGGTTACTTCCCTCATGCCTGGAACCAAGGTGTCATAACGGCATTACACAACAGCAGGGACAGGCATGACCCAGTCAACTAGCAAGGAATATGTGTCAGCAGCAACCTGAGGAAACTCCTTAACATCCTGAACCAGAGAATCCTTAGCTTCCTCACCCAGCACAGTGTTGATTTAGTGTAGGGTCTCAAGTAAACCAGGGGACCTGCACGTGGTACATGGGGCAATATTGTTTGATCAAATTATATACCAACATCCTGGCGTTGGATTTTAAATGTAGCCGAAAGGCATTAGTGTCAGCCATAGTTGTGATGTGCAGCAGCTCCTTTTTTTCTCCATGTCCGCAGATGGACAGTTAACCATTTGTAATCTCCTTCAGCTGTGCATACAGTACATAAAATACAGTGGCAGCGACAGTGATATCTAGTGGTAGAAAATAGGAAGTGCAGGCAGAAATAGGATATACTGGTAGAAATAGAAAATGAAGGTAGAATGCAGATTCCCTTCACCAGAGAGGCCTACACAAAGGTACCTTACTACAGGTGGGCAAGAATATAGCAGGGGCCACACCTTCTCTGGGACACTGCAGATAGATAGATATATATATATATATATAGAGAGAGAGAAAGAGACAGAGAGAGAGAGAGAGAGAGAGAGAGAGGAGAGAGGAGAGAGATTGTCCTCACTATGATGAGCTGCTATATCCCCCGCATATACTCAGGTAAATGGAGATTCCCAGCAGGGGCGACAAGTGACAGAGAAATCTTATAAGGACTCTGTAGTTAGACTCTTTTTGAGACAAATTGTTCCAAAAACAGGGAACAATATGGCAGATCAGACTTTGTGGATGTTAAAGGGAAAAAACACATGAGACCTATCTAATACCTTTTGCAGGGAAGCTAATGGAGACAATATTACACTGATAATGCTGGCCCCATGTGGTGCCTGAATAACATCTGTCAGGGGCAGGTGCTGAGTACATTGCCAGGGATCCACTCATGCTATAGCGCTTTTAATAATACTTCCATATAATGCTTACAATTTGCAGTAAATGTTGGTTACCCCTGCTGCTCTATCCAACTTTTGTGCAGAATCTCCAGAACCTCCATACACTGCTGTAACAATTTTTTTTCACTTCTGCTCATATAATACTGCCATATAGTGCCCATGTTGCTGTAACTGATCTCCACCTATATGATAAACATATATCTATCCTAAGATAATAAGAAAGTAAATGCTAAAATGGCAGACTAGATGGACCAGGTGGTCTTTTTCTGCCGACTATCATCTATGGTTCTATGTTACTAAAGGTACCCTTATTCTTGGGCACTATAATACTTCCATATACTGCCTACATACTTCAGTAAACACTGCATATGTATTGCAGTGAATGCAGCTTACATCAGCTCTGCACGGTGCATACATACTGTTTCCATATAGTGCTTATATATTGCAATGACCTTTGTCTGCAGTGGTCACATAATACCACCATACACCACCTGCATATTGTAGTAAATGTTGCTCACACCTGCTGTATACAATGTAAAATACTACCTCCATATACTGCTTATATATGGGAATAAATGTTATCTACCCTTGTTCTATGCAGTGCGAACATATTTCCGCCATAAAGTGGCAACCTATTACAGTAAATATTGTTTATTTTCCATATAGAACTAACATAGTAGTGCCATATAGTGCCACACCAGGATACACATTTACCACTACATCTTCCACGGTGGGTAATGGAGGTGACCTTTGTGTAAACCCACCATACATGCAACTACCCAGCTATAACAGCTCATAGTTTTAGTGTCCTTTTAGCTATCTCCATAGCATGACCTCAGAGTAATAACACCCATGTGCGATCCTTCAGATCCAGGCATAGAATAGGAACATTTTCTTTCTGATTCTGGTGCCTTTCATTAGCATGGCGTCCTATGGGCCCATGGCGTGCCTCCTTTATCTCCTCACTGCTTACAGTAAATGACTTATCATAGGTTGCTGCCCACTCATCTGTCATATCAGCATTATACACAACAGCTTGATAAGCGAGACCTCAGCTCAGTGATTTAACCTACTAAGAAATAGAAAGAAAGTGGGAAAAAAAACTCTTTGCAATGCACTTAATGCAAGGTTATGAAAAGTATTACTGGTGCTAAGTGGCCCCCAAGTGGCGGCTTTGTGTACTTATTGTACAACTGAGACTGTATTAGCGGATGTCACCTGTATATAAGATGTATCATAAAGGAAACTTCCCCATCTGGACCCCCAGCCCCTCACTATGGAGGACTAAGTACCACTATGTGTTATGTGCTGTACCACAGTTGTCCTGCAGATGGCACTGTAAGAGGAGTGTGTTATTCCCATTGCTCATAACATTTAAAACAAATGTAGCATCATGTACATGGCTTTTTTTTTTTTTTACCTTAGCCACTCGGCGCTTGCACGGGGATCCCAGTATCACAGTCCTTTTTTTTTTTTAAACACTGCCAGGTTTCCATGCTCGGCGCTGGTCTTTTCCCGACCAATGGCTCGGAGCACTGATGGTACATTCACTTTAACTGAGCACTGTGCCCCATCATGTCTGAACATATCTTCTCTGAATGATGATTGTGCCATGTTAGATTTATAGAAAGTCTCCCTGCCACCATAATACTACTATCTAGTATCTACATATTGCAGTAAATGTCTAATACTGCTGTGTACCATGCATATATAATAGCACCATATAATGTCTACCGCAACGCTGTACCATACCAACATAATACCACCATATATACCACCGTTCTATACCGTGCCAACATAATACTACCATATAGTCAATGTCTACCACAGCGCTATACCATACCAACATAATACCACCATATAGTCAATGCCTACCACCGTTCTATACCACACCAACATAATACCACCATATAGTCAATGTCTACCACAGCGCTATACCATACCAACATAATACCACCATATAGTCAATGTCTACCACCATTCTATACCACACCAACATAATACCACCAATAGTCAATGTCTACCACAACGATGTACCATACCAACATAATACCATCATATAGAGTGAGATTGATCAAACTGGTGTAAAGTAGAATTGTCTTAGTTGCCCCTAGCAACCAATCAGATTCCCCTTTTCATTCCTCACAGATTCTTTGAAAAATGAAAGGTGAAATCTGATCTACTTTTCACCAGTTTGATACATCTCCCCCTATATGTCTACCACAGATCTATACCATACCAACATAATACCACCATATAGTGTCTACTATCGTGCTATACCATGCCAACATAATACTACATATAGTGTCTACTATCGTGCTATACCATGCCAACATAATACTACATATAGTGTCTACCACAACGCTATACCATAGCGACATAATACTACTATATAGTGTACATTTTATATACTCGTGTTGGCAGGGGCACGTCTGTAGACTTGTGTCGTCATGGGAACTTCTGCACACTTGTGTAGGCAGGGGCACTTCTGTACACTTATGTGGGCAGGGGCACTTCTGTACACTTATGTGGGCAGGGGCACTTCTGTACACTTATGTGGGCAGGGGCTCTTCTGTACACTTGTGTGGGCAGGGGCTCTTCTGTAGACTTGTGTGGGCAGGGGCTCTTCTGTACACTCGTGTAGGCAGGGACACTTCTGTACACTCACATGGGCTGCTGTAGAGATGTGCTCTAGATGTCATTGTGATTTTCCCACATTCCTCTTCTACCCTCTGTTTTCCTGGAAAGTTCTGCTGGCTACATCTCCGCTAATCTAATCACAACATGCAAATACACAAATAATACAATTGAGCTGATATCCATAACTGAGGATAAACATAGCAACTGGGTAACACGACAAGTCCTCTATATTGACCTTCAAAATGACCCCCAATCAGCATGGACACTCATACGGCCATAATGAAGGTCCCTTTTTAGAGCTTTTAATCTATCTGGTCTGATATGGGGTTTGGATGTTTAGTGGGTCAGTGCTGGGGTCTGTATTAGTTTAGGGGGTCTAGTCTGGGGTCTGTCTATTCTTATGGGGTCTGGTCTGAGGTCTGTTTGTGTTTTAGGGGTCTGTATGTATTTATGGTGTCTGGTCTTCACTATGTATTTGTTGATAGTATTTGGTTTGGGGGTCTATATGTATTTAGAGGTCTGGCTTAACATCCAAATAAATTTAGAGTCCCCAGTCTATGATGTATTTGGGAGCCTGGTGTGGGATTTGTATGTATTTAGAGCATCTGGTCTATATCTTGGGTTTCTGATTTCGGGTCTATATGTTTTTAGGGGGTCAGGACTGTGACCTATGTGTATTTAGGGGGGTAGTTTGGGGAGTGGTTTATTTAGGGGAGTCTGGGGATAAGTGCAAAAGGAGCTCACCAGACATAATGAGTATGGCTGGGATGAGATTCCATGTCTCTCTTTTTTGGCCCCCACATCTTACTAAAAAAACAAAGGAGAAGTTGGGTGGAAATGGTGGCCAAGTTGAACACCCCTTTTAGAAACCTACTTTGTACTTACCTTGATATGGGCACAAGACTTTTTCCAAAGTCCCCAGTAGGTGGCGCACTGGTGGTGTGGAAACATTATGTATACCAGTAATTACAAGGTGACTTGTTGCTTATGTAATTACTTGCATACAGCCAAGATTACAAAAGCTCTATCATGTTCTTCTAACAAAGTGTCGGGCTCAAGTCTTAACAATGTCTCCAGTTTAATTATAATTCTTATTTATTAACAACATATAATTCCCGCAGGTGAGTGAGGGTGCGGAAAGTCAACAGCAGCTTCTAGCCTACACACAGGTCCTGAACAGAAGCCAATGGAAAGTTCAGAGAAACAAACAACATAAAAGTGGGTTCCAATAAAACGTGCAATACAACTCGTACCTGCTACAATAACAAAGTGTTCCGGCAGCTAACAAGGACATTCTGGGGACAAGACTCCCTGGAATATTTTTGTAGAGAGAGGGTATTTAGAGGGGTGATTTGCCTACATGTAACATGTACAAATTTGTTGCAAAGTTTGTAAAGATGGTGACCACACTATTATATACACATAAGAAACAAAAAAGAGCCTATCATTATCTGTTCTTACTCGCCAGTGTCCTCCGATGGGTCTCTGGTGTCTCCCGCCAGCTTGTCACATTGTGTTTTCATACAAATGTTGCTGTTGGAAACTAAAAACATTGGAAAGGAAACATGCTGTTATAAGTAAATATTCACAAAACAAGCTGGCGAAATAGAAAGCAATCGGCATATTCAGGGATCACATCTATGGAAAGATAGCTGACAGAAAACTAACTGTATGCAACTGCTTAACCTGTTACTGTGTACAGTAAAAATAAATTTTAGGGGGTTATGAAAAATTCTGGTTAATCAGAACCAAACCGGAATTTTGCTTTAAAGTTTGGCGAGCCTGCAGAACTGTAAGAGATAGGGTAAGAGACAGTGTAACTCTGACAAGCCTTGTTGCCCCTTCTATGCCTGTATTAAAGAATACCTATCATTTAAACAATTTTCTGACATGTCAGAAGTTTGTATTGGACGGTGTCTGGGTGCTGAGACCCCCAACAATCGTTAGAAGGAAGGGGTTAGATGTGCACAGCACACATGTCCATTTAATCGAATCAGTATTCTGACTCATGAGGTTATCATAACTACAACTGTGACATACAATTTTCCGAAATGGAACTCACATTTTGCACCAGAATTTCTTTCTAGTCATGTAACTTTCCAAGAATTTAACATTTTAAAAGGGCAGTCCCACAAAGCAAAGCTAGTAAAATCAGATGTCTACCACATAGGTATATGTAAGGAACCGGAAATGTGATGTTTAAGTAAAATAACTCACGTCCTTGCACTGTTCTTTTCCTCATGTATCTGATTACTTCCTGGTTTCCTCTCTGAACTGTCACCCTGCTGTGCAAATTAACCTCTCCCACAATCCCCCTTGCTTCCATTTGTTGTGAAGGCCAACCGCCAATACTGATGGGACAGATCAGGAGATTGCAGTTGAACTAAACATGTGTGACCACCTTAGCAGACGCCCAAAGGCAGGTTGTATCAACGTAATAGATCATTCTAGACCTTATCATCTTGGCACAACTTTTCAAAGTTTGCAAAAAATCAGGGCCTTGTCACCTCTGTGTCAGAGGCTTCATCATTGATTCCAGCAAGAATTCCAAAAACATAGAGCAGCAAGCAGCAATAAAGAAAAGTACACCTTGTTGAAAATGCAAAGGGCAACATAATAGTCAGGTCAGTAGGGCGGTAGTGTTTTTAGAATACCAGAAGTCTTTAATGTAGATGTGAACAGGCGCTTATTTAAAATATCCCTACATAGTTGTTTTTTAAAAAAAAAATATTATTATTTTTGAGAATACCTGGTCAATGACTTGTCAACTCATGACTGATACAGCGATCTATGTGTTCATATACCCATTCCATACTTTTTGCCTTAAGACCGTGTCCTTTCTGACCTTCTAATAAGCCCAGCTTTGAAAAGAACTGCTTAAAAATCTGGGTGTTGTATAGTCATCATGTAAACAATGTTACACTACAATGTAATACAACAGCAAATAATTAAAAAAAATTGAGTAAAAATATTAATATATTTATTTTTAGATTTTTTTTTCCGTTTTTTGATTAACTGTGATTTACAACAGACTGAATTGATGACAAAAAGTTGACCAACCTTGTCTAACCTGAGGCATGTAAAACTTCAGATGTCTTAGTCAGGACCTTTACCATAGTAAGCTTATAGAAATTTTGGGCATTTTTTGTTTGTTTGTTTTGTTTTTTAGAAAATATGCTCCACAAGCTGTGATCATACTGTCCTAAGTACTGACAGGTTATTTAGGATACTAAAATTCTAAAAATTACAAAGGGCTACTATAAGAGTTACTGACTATGTACATAGTTTTGGTTGTAGTTACTAATGTGGCGGACAAGTGACATCTATTCAAGAATAACAGAGGGGCTTCAGCGTGCTAGAAAGGGTACAAAAGGAAATTTAGAAGAGCCTTAAAATCCTCTTGGAGGAAGAGTGAATAGAGGATTGAACAACTTGTGAAGAGCAGACATTGGGCTGAGAACATGTAGGAACAAGTCGGCGGTAATGTGCTAGGACATAGTCAGCCATTCATTGGTCACAGGTATGCAGGGGTCAGAGGGGGGTTTCAGGGTCAGACGGACAGGGAGTTTTTGACATTCAAGAAGAAAGTCTTACTGACAGGAGTAAGAATAGGAAAAATAATGGTGTTTGTGGTTGCTTTTGTAGCTGATACAAGGAGGAACCCTTTCAGTTAGTGCCTAAGGGCAGATGATGAATCTTCCTCCCTGTGCTCATATTTATTCTTGTATATTTGTTCCGTATCTGTGTCATCATAGATGTCGTCACCCATGCTACCATATCCGTGCCAATGAAAATATACTTTACTCGTCCAATAGGGCATGAAATCAACAAAGGTTCTTCAAGCATTCCGCATATGCACATTATGTCATTTGTCTTGTAGTAGTAAATATTTATTTCAACCACTACAGCTGTGCTCACCCCATCAATGTTCTACTGACAAAAATAAATTATAATTTTTGGGGGATTCAACTTATTCTTCAGCTACAAGAACTAGAAATGGTTCTAGTTTATAGTTTAGAAGATAAGCATGGAACTCAGTAAGACTAGTAGATTTCAGCTACAACCTACAATAGCTCCCTGGAACTGTTGGTGTAGAAGGGCAAATCAAGCAGGTGTTATGGCCATGCCCTGTCCACTTTGGTGGGTTTGGTTATCTAAGGTGTATGGTGGCCTCCTGACTCCTGAGAAGGATCAACATGATAGATTTCAACTCCCCCATCCTGTTGATTGAGGAGAGTTTGAAAATAAGTTAAAAAAGTATATTCAAACTATATTGACTTTTACTAGTAAACCAATAGACTACATTAAAATCAGTGGCCATTCACATTAGTTTAAAGTAGTTTGATGATTGAACAACTGTTAAACAGACGATCGTCTGATCAACGATCATTTCACAGAAGCAGCCATATACATTCTATGTTAACATTGGCTATCCATGACATCGGGCAAAGGATGAACAATCTTTCTGGGAATATCCTGAAAATATTCTTTTCCGAAATATATCTTGTTGACAAACAATCTTTTGCCTGACAGTTGCCCCAAAATTTCCAACACAACCGACTTCTTTTCAGATGATAACAGTCTGGCATTGGTTGGCCAAAGCAAATGCATTGTAAAACTTTACCTGCTGGACAATCGTTTTGGATTACATTTTTTGTTTTCATCAACTTTAGTCTAAGGTGTATGGGCACTTTTTAAGTTGATGGAGGACCTTGGGTTCAATATGTGATAAGAACTCCTTATAATGCCTAAATGGGCTGGATATAAACATTAAGTTATAGTATGCAGATCCCCTTGAGGTCAAAAGGTTCTGACAAAAATCTAATGTTTATGAAACATAGAAGATTGTTGGCAGAAAAAGACCACTGGGTTCATCTAATCTGCCTCTTTAGTATTTTCCTTCTTATTATCATAGGATAGATTTATGTTTATCCCAGGCAGGTTTACATTCAGTTATTGTAGATTTACCAACCACATGTGCTGGAAGTTTGTTCCAACCATCTACTACTCTTTCAGTACAGTAATATTTTCTCATGTTGCTTCTATTTTCAGGTCTTTCTTAGTGATGATCGAACAGTAAAATGAAGTAGTGAAGTTCGGTTTGAAGTTCCACTCGATCTCGAACCCCATTAAAGTCAATGGGAGATGTTCGGGTTAATTTTGACACCGATATGTAGTAGGAGAAACTGTAATTATCATCCAGAACAGTAAACTGGAAACATGGAACAACTTATAGCCTGAAATCTGGCTTTAAGAATGAAAGAGGTGGGCGAATAATGAAATATTCGATAATTCAAATCGAATAGCTCCCGCTATTTCTACGATAATATCGAATTCCATTATAGTCTATTGGAGAAAAATCCTTGGGACCTGGACATTAATATTCGACCACTAGGAGGTCACCAAGTGCACAATGAAACCTCATGAAATTATGTCAACACCTCTGGAATCCATATGGGACACCAGGGGAAGCATGCCTGGGTGCATGAACGTGAAGTAGAAGTGTATGTTTTGGTCTAATCCTAATCTGCATAACAAAACATAAAATTAAAAAAATAATACTTGGCTCGCAGAGGAAGTTTAATCTAAGAAGAAATAAAATTTTTATTAACAATAAAATACGAATTTTTAAGAAAAGGAAAAAAAAATAACTCTACCTTTGGAGTCGCCTTGCCAGCATTGCCTGCATTTTTGTAAGCTCAAGTTGCTGGCCTGTCAGCAGGTGACTAGCTGCAAAAAGGTGGGTGAGGACCTCATACTGGGGTGTGTAATATGTTGGGGACCTCATACTGGGGTGTGTAATATGCTGGGGACCTCATACCAGGGTGTGTAATAAAACAGCTTATGACATGTGGGTACTAATTTATTTTGTAGAGCGATGCCAACAATGCAGGCAGTGTCCAAGACAGGCGGATCCTCTGCCCACACCTTCTAGTAAGTGTAAAGATATGTATATTTAACCCCTAATGTTGTAAAATGGCCTTAACCTCTTAAGGACGGAGCCAATTTTCGTTTTTGCGTTTTTGCTTTTTCCTCCTTGTGTTTAAAAGGCCATAGCAGTTGCATTTTTTTCACCTAGAAACCCACATGAGCCCTTATTTTTTGTGTCACTAATTGTACTTAATTAGTATTTTGACTTAATTTTGCATAAAATATGCTGCAAAACCAGAAAAAAATTATGTGAGCGGTGAAATTGAAAAATAAACGCAATTCTTTTCCTTTGTTTTTTTTTTTTTCGTTTTTACGCTGTTTGTCCTATGGAAAAACTGACATGTTATACATGTTCCTCAAGTTGGTACGATTAAAACAATATGAAACTTGCATAACTTTTATATTATTTGATGGCTTTTAAAAAAATAAAACCTTCTACAGCAAAAAAAAGTTCCCTAAAATTGCTCTATTCGCAGGCTTATAACGCTTTTATCCTTTGGTCTATGGGGCTGATTGAGTAGTCATTTTTTGTGCCATGATGCGTTCTTTCTATCGGTACCTTGATTGCATATATGCAACTTTTTGATCGCTTTTTATTACAATGTTTCTGGGTTTGATGTGACCAAAAATGTGCAATTTTTGCACTTTGGCGGGTCTTTGCGCTTACGCTGTATACCGTGCGAGATCAGGAATGTGATAAATTAATAGTTTGTACGATTACGCACGCGACAATACCAAACATGTTTGTTTATTTATTTATTTTTATTAATAAAATGGGAAAAGGGGGTGATTCAAACTTTTATTAGAGGAGGGGGCTTTTTATTAACGGAAACTCTTTTTTTCTTCTACTTTCACTTTAATTTGAAGTTCCCCTGGGAGATCAGTGTAGCTGTATAACACAGCACCGATCCATGAGATCGGTGCTCTATTGCTTTGGTCTGCTTAAGGCCAATACAATAGAATACCGAGACGGGATCAGCGTCATTACGTCGCTGAGGCCCGGCCCGGTAAGATGAAGGGATCCCCCCTCCGCGAATCCGCCACTAGACACCAGGGATGGGCTGCATTTAACACTTTTAGATGCATCTGTCATGTGTGCCAGCTGCATCCAACGGTGTTAATTAGCAGAAGCGGCGATCGAACCGCTGCGGCCATGCTGCAGATAGCAGTCGGAACGGCCCCCCTCTGAACAACTCTTGGGGACATATGACGTACAGGTACGGCATATGTCCCTAAGAGGTTAAAGAAGTAGTGCGGCAAAAAATGTTTTCCCCCATTGCCTCCCCACATAAAAAGTGCTTCATACCATAAAACTTGAGACACCACTAACATACACAAACACACACATTACTGACACATACACTGCTGACTGACGCACACACATGTTACTAACTGAAACACACACATTACCGACTAACACACACATTACTGACCAACACATACAATACTGACTGACACACACACACACACAATACTGATTGACACACACACACACACACACACACACTCATTACTGACTGACTGACACACACACACACACACACGCATTTACTGACTGACACAGCACTTACAGCTCAGTCTTCGCCCTCTTCCTCTATGATCTCCACGCTGTAGTATTGAGGACCTGCGGGTCATGTGAGCAGGTCCTTCATCCCTCTCTCTCTGCAGGACCTTTTCATCTGGGCCGTTCCAAGATCCAGTATGAACAAACCCCTACTCCTACAAACTTATATATGTCCAAGCTCTAGGAATCATTGACACATTAATTTACATTCTCCTACTTTTAACAGACATTCTAAGCTGAAGGGGTCTGCCCTCATCAGATCGCATACTGCCATGCGCCTTAAAGGGGAACCTGGGAAGGGGTTATTTTTAGGGCGACGTCTCAAGCCGCAGCTCAGCTATTCAGCTGAGCTGCCTTGAGACGTCACGTCTTAAGCCGCAGCTCAGACCAGGAAGCGGCGGCCAGACGGGAGAATGGGGTGGCGCGATCCGGGACCCGGTGCTGGAACCGGGGAGGTAAGTGACCAGAGGCCTCTATTTCCACCTTTTTCCCGGCCATACCCTAAAAATAACCCCCGCCCAGAGAACCCCTTTAAGGCCCTGCAAGTACCGGCATGAGAGACTGACTGGGAATTCCAACGGCTGACTTTTTTTGCCTAACCAGTAGGAAAAGGGAGATTGTTATTCCACTGTATAGAGCTCTAGTGAGACCACATCTGGAGTACTATGCCCAGTTCTTGAGAACTCACCTAAACAAGGAAGGAATTCCCATCATCCTCTCACTGACTTGCAATAATATCACACAGTGAAAGCAGGCAGATGGGGTTAGTAGTCCTGGCTCACTAAACTGATCCAACTTTGTGGTTAAAATTCAAAAGTCAGTTTGTTTGTAGGTTAAGTTCCAAGGTGAAAGATCTCCTTATGTGGAGCGTATGGTTATTAGACCAGTATGACAGATACCGCTGATCCCCGGCGTTCTGTCTGAGATGTGCTGGATACACTGGATCTCTCTGTCTCTATCACTGTTTGTTGTCACAAGGGAGGATTTATACACCCACCGACTTTGAATTGGAGGCAACATGTTGGCGCATGTCCACCTGCCTTTATGCAGCTAGTCACCTGCTGAGAGGCCTGCAACTTGAGCTTGCAGAAATGCAGACAATGCTGGCAAGGCGACGCCAAAGGCAGAGTTAATTTTCTTTTTTTAAAAATTCTTTTTTTTATTGTTAATAAAAATGTTATTTATGTATGCAGTGTTTGTCTTCATTTTTTGCATTCCTTTTTATCATCCACCTTGCTGCATATTTTTCTCACATGCCCCAAATCATCCAAGCACATGTTAATAATTATTTAATCCTACAGTACCAGTTAGAGGGCTGTAGGTGTGGAGGAGTCTAATAATGCACAATTCACAGTTGAGCTTATAGGAATAGAGCTGTAACAACTAAACAAATGCACGTATACAAATGAGATGTACGTTTAATTACTGTATAACAGATGTCTAGTATTTCATATTTTTTCTGACGGACAGAGGACGTTTTTCAGCTTACAGAAATAGAGGTGTAATCACAAAACAAATGCATGTACACAAATGAGATGTACGTTTGATTACCTAATAACAGATGTCTAGTATTTCGTATTTTTGCTGACAGACAGAGGACATTTTTCAGCTTATAGGAATAGAGCTGTAATCATTAAACAAATGCACATACACAAATGAAATGTACATTTAATTACTGTATAACAGGTGTGAGCAGACCACAATACACTTTTGGGCACTATGTATAAATTGGCAAATCCAATATGCAGCCTGCAATACCAAAGCGACAGTAAGTGTTGATGTGACTGCAATGCTGTCTATAGACAAGAAAATGCTTGTTGCAAATATGCTAGCCTAACCTTGCTAAACAACCCACTAATCTCTGTAATCTCAATACCTATCTCAGTAATATCACTAATCTCACTACCTATCTGTCTAATCGAAATGCCAGCATGCAGGGAGACAATGATACACTGAGATAGCAGTCTGTACAGCACAGTGAGTGAGGAGAAAATGGCATCCAGAACGCAGAACACTGACTTTTATGTGACATGGTCATGTGATTTTAGCAGCCAATGAGACCCCTACACCTCAGCAATGACGTTTCTGACACTTGCTCTGTGCTCTGCACTGATTGGCTGGCAAAAAGGCGATCGAACGCTAACTCAAACTTGAATGCTAACTCAAACGAACAGTGAAATGTTCTGTTCGAGTTCAAAAAAATCAAGATGTTCGACTCGAACCCAACTTTTCTCAAACAGTTCGATCAACACAAGTCCTTCTACAGTCCCATAAAGGACGTATGTTCATTCTCAGGAAATGTTTTTATTTTTTTTTATTGAAATTTTTACACTGTTTACAGGCGATTCTTTCTTAAGTGTCCTTCTCCTCCAGTTCTGATACAATCACAGACATTTACTAGAACACAATTTTAACTCATTTACAGGCAACCAAACTAAACCAGTTCAGACTGAAGTAGCAGAGCCTGCTGGGATTTCTCATCGAGAAAAATGTTTTACATCACTAACAACTTGTCTGGCAGGTTCTGTTTGATACCTGGGCTGTGCTGTTCTCACAAAACAGGCACTTGGGTAATTGCTTTTACTAACCCTGCGAGAGCAAAAAGTTGCGACACAGAGTTTATTGTTTATTTATTTGCAAAAAGGAAATGTTTAAAAATAGACCACCTTACAGAGATACATTCAAAACAGATATTGTTAAAAGTAAACCCACTCCTAACCTAGTTCTATCACAACAGTGCTCTTCTATCACCCTCCCACGTCATCCCCTTATTGGGCAGGGCACATGGCTGTAACATTGATATAGTAGCAGGGGAGGACACAGACTGCATAGGGCCCCTGTGCAAAAAATGTGCCTGCCCCCCCCCCTCCATACTTTATACCTCCCTCTCACTCTGTAGTTGCCCCCCCCATACTGTATATCTCCCTCCCCCTCTGTAGTTGCCCCCCCATACTGTATACCTCCCTCCCCCTCTGTTGTTGTCCCTCCCATACTGTATATCTCCCTCCCCCTCTGAAGTTGTTCCCCCCCATACTGTATACCTCCCCCTCTGTAGTCGTTTCCCCCATACTATATACCTCCCCCTTGTAGTCGTTCCGCCTCCATACTGTATACCTCCCCCTCTGTAGTTGTCCCCCCTGTACTGTATACCTCCACCTGTAGTCGTTTCCCCTCCATACTGTATACATCCCCCCTGTAGTTGTTCCCCCCATACTGTATACCTCCCCCTTTGTAGTTGTTCCCCCCATACTGTATACCTCCCCCTCTGTAGTTGTCCCCCCTGTACTGTATACCTCTCCCTGTAGTCGTTTCCCCTCCATACTGTATACACCCCCCTGTAGTTGTTCCCCCCATACTGTATACCTCCCCCCTGTAGTCGTTCCCCCCATACTGTATACATCCCCCTGTAGTCGCTTCCCCCTTACTGTATACCTCCCCCCTGTAGTTGTTCCTCCCCATACTGTATACCTCCCCCCTGTAGTCGTTCCCCCCATACTGTATACCTCCCCCTCTGTAGTTGTTCCCCTCCATACTGTATACCTCCCCCACTGTAGCTGTCCCCCCCCATACTGTATACCTCCCCCTGTAGTCTCCCCCCCATACTGTATACCTCCCCCTCTGTAGTTGTCCCCCCCATACTGTATACCTCCCCCTGTAGTTGTCCCCCCATACTGTATACCTCCTCCCTGTAGTCGCTCCCCCCATACTGTATACCTCCCCCCTGTAGTCGTTTCCCCCCCCCCCCATACTGTATACCTCCTCCCTGTAGTCATTCCCCCCATACTGTATACCTCTCCTTGTAGTTGTTCCTCTCATAATGTAGCCGGAACCGAGCTGCAGCAGCTTCCTTTGGGACCCGGCCACCCTGCAGTCGCACACCTACTGCTGACCCTGGCTGCGGGGGTACCGAGGTTGTGCTGCCAGGAGTGCCAGAGGGACATAGGGCGCAGGACTTGCTAGTTTGTCCATCACCAACCGGGCATCAGGATAAGCGGTGAAATCCACGGCTGATCCGAAAGTTCGGGTCTCTATGGATCAGCCATGGATTTCACCGCTAATCCTGACACCCGGCTGGTGACAGACAAACTAGCAAGTCCTGCGCCCCATGTCCCCCTGGCACTCCCGGCAGCACGTCCTCGGTACCTCCGCAGCCATGGTCAGTAGTAGGTGTGCGACTGCAGGGTGGCCGGGTCCCACAGGAAGCTGCTGCAGCCCGGTCCCAGGCGTCCTCTCACCTGTGTCCCTGTGTACTGCCACCACCGCTCACAGCGGCAGTTTCGCGCCCTCTCCTACCCCCCCAAACCCCCCCCCCCCCCCCCCCCCCCCCCCCCCCCCGTGGCCGATCCCAGAGAGAAAGGGGCTTGTGTAGCTGGTAAGGCTACTGCGGGGCCCTGGGCATTGAAGGGGACTGCCAGGCCCCTGTGCAGCCGAACCGGCTGTATAAGCGATAGGTCCGCCACTGTATAGTATTTTATAAAGTTCTTTGAGGATATGGAAGCTGGAGTATATAGGAGTTTTGTAGTAACCGTATTCACACCATTGTACTCTGTATTATTCATCTATGCAGAAAGTATGACGTCCACTTATACCTGCAATCTTTGTTGTTATCACTGTGCACACAGGACAGGTCATCAATAAGATATCATAGGTCATTTGTGAATCTACCTATAGGAAGTAAATGTAGCAGTCTAAATGGTGGCTCCATGATCCAATGCTACTCTGGTGGGGCAATCTTGACTTAGCAAACAATGCCTTCTACAAGATGGCTTTCTCTACTTAGCCACATACGTAGGAAAAAAAATGCACACACAAAGGATTTAAAAAAAAATAAATAAATAAAATCCCCTGACATGCCTTGTTAAAACCTTTAACATTTTATTTTAACATTTTATTTCTTGATCTGAGTTAGGCCGAATCTTCTTCCTGTAGAAGAAAAAGAAAAAAAAAGGAAATAAAATACGCAATAATCTTACTTTTACTCTTTTTCTCCTTCTGCCCCACTGTTTCAGTAAGTAGTTGTCAGCAAGCCACCACTGCTATAGTTGGGTTGGAGGAGGGGGGGGGGGGGGGGAGGGGTGACTGGATTTACAGGCTCCAGCACTGGGAAACTACTGACAGTAGGCTATGCATGCATAAAGCATCCTTAGCTTACTGTATAGTTTGTGCAGCTGCTTAGAGCTATGTACTGTGCCCATGTTATGCAAGGTGCACTACAGTACTGGGATATTGCACCAGTGTGACATGTTTAACACAGGCTATTTCTGTAGGACACATTAAAACTAGCCAGCAGGATTTCTAAATCATTTTGATACATAGCCATACCATATAACAAAACTAGAGGAAAGTCATTAAACCTTGGGGTGTTTGTCTCCTGATTTTATACTTAAGGTAGTAGTATAGAGTATCGTGAGAACCCCACAGGGCATAGATCACACTCATACAATATATGAAGTAATAGATAAGAGTTATGTGTAAGAGCATTCACTTTTCCAGTCCTAATTGACATTTTGTTTGTTTGGATCCAGACCGCACCATTATATTTCATCATGCCTAGACTCACCTACTCAACAATCTAAACACAAAATGTTCCATCTCACGTGCCAAATCAAATATGTCTCATCAATATGAAACCACACTCCAGACACGGAAGCACTTATAATTGGTACCTTAATTCTTATAACCTAATATCAACTATAACAGATGCCACCAAAGTCCATTCCAAAATTCCCATGTACCAAACCTCTATAAACTCAAGTCTAATTTTTAAGTGAATTTCATCAGTTAGTTCAAGGGTTTGTTAGGAAGCAAGACACTGGACACAAAAGACCACCTCTAACAACACATTCAAGATCCTCAGGGGTGGGGCCATCTCCTATTTCTTTTTCTCTAGATTCCATTGTGTACAGTTACCAAGATCAGGGGCAACTGAGGTTGGTGGTTCACCTCAGACCCTAACCAGATGAGCGTACACTTTTAACAATGTATTTAGATTAAAAAAATCTTACAGGGGGCCATCATTTGGAGTAGATGAGGCTAATGTATGTAAGAACAATAGCAATCATATTACATAGGGTATTGTATTTTATATCTAAGTCAAAGGTTGGTCCAGAATAAGGCAAACATGGCTGCTGTTTTGCAAAACAAGTGTCATACTGCATGGGTCATGTCTGGTATTGCAGCTCATCTCTGATAACACAAGCAAGATCGTTTTAGTTTTCTCTAGATTCCATACTGTAGAGTTACCAAGATCAGAAGTAACTAAAGTTGGGGGTTCACTTCAGACGCCAACCGGAGGAGCCAAACTTGCAAACTTTATAAGTGATGTCATTTGAATGAAAGTTTCACACAGGAGGCCATCTTTTTTAATAGATGAGGCCAACAAATAAGAAAATAATTGCGATAATATTACATGGCATGCATCTTTTACATAAGTGAAAGGTTGGTACAAAATTAGAGAAACATGGCTCCTTTCTTCCAAAACAAGTGCCATACTGCATGATGTACTGTTATCTGGTATTGCAGCTCAGCTCTATCGAAGTGAATAGGGCAGAGTTGTAGTACCACGCGCAGTCTCTTGACCTGTTCTTGGAAAGAAGCAGCCATTTTTTTCTTATCTTGTTTTTTTTTTTCTCTCTTTTGTCTTCTACTTACTTATCTTAGGGGAGTTGTACATATGGAAAAAACAAAACTGGTGAACATGCAGGATGAAGGAAAGAGGGTTTTCCAAAGCCAGAAGACATGTAAGGTAGATATTGTGTTAAGAAAATAATTGTTCACACAGTATAAAACACCCTTCTAAGGGCCCTATTACACAAAGCGATTATTGGCCAAACTTGGTTTACTGACCATTACCACTGATAACCGCTTGGTATAATAGGGCTGTGTTGGGGCTGTGGTCTAGGGGTAACTCATTTGTCTAGAGACCGGCCAGCAGTTCATTCTTTGGTTCAAATTCCCTGATGGAAATTAAATATAGGTCTTTCTTTTTTTCTCATTATTGTATAATTTTTAAGGCTATGTTCACACAGAGTATTTTTGCTTAAGATTATGGTTAGTATTTTGCAACCAAAACCAGAAGTGGATTGAAAACACAGAAAGGCTATGTTCACGCACAGCAATTATTTGACATTAAATGGCAGCCAGCCACTCAGTTTCAACAGGTTATTTGAACCAAAGAATGAACTGCTGGCAGGTCTCCTGACAGATGAGTTACCCCTAGACCACAGCTTCAAGACATTTGGGTTCAAAGATTCAACTATAGCTGGAGCGTTAGTTTCAGACGTAACCTGCCTACAGAGGACTGATCTGCAATCAGAGACACTGGCTGACTGCTGAGCGAGCAGGAGGCCGGGCAGCAGTGATTATTCATGGGGGAGGAAGTAAGGCATGTCAAAGTGTGGCACAAACAACTCCTCTTTGACACTTCATTACAGTAGGATTGTGCATAAACCACTGCACGGATAAATTACCAAAAGGCACCATACTCACTAGGGGACTGCCAGCTACAGCACACTGTCAGCACCTTAGGTAGGGCCCGGGTGCTGACAGATTCCCTTTAAGTCAGCGGATTTATTTCCAACAACATTACTTCTTGATAACTTCAGTATGACTATATAGAACCCATAATCTGATTTCCATTATCTCAAATACACAGTCAGGTAATGGACAACCTAATCATGTTTCCTATTACAGAACATGAACAATCAATCAGTCACTGATAACAGGTCATGTTTTCAAGCTTATAGGCATAGGCTGAATGATAATGCGTCTGCAAACTAAAAAAGATGGAGAATGGGGGTTCTGACTGCCAGGAAGACCTTATACAGCTAGTTCCCATTCCAATAGCTAGAGAAAAGAAAAGTTAAAGGGATATTCTGACAGAATTTTTTCTACATTTATTTAGTAAAAAAAACATTTTTACAATCAGTGGCAGCATGGGACAAGGCCCCTCTGCTGCCATTATGTAAGGAACTGCAGGGCTGCTTAAGCACCTTGTCCACAAAGTTACATATACATACAGCACTAGAGATACTGAGCCTCCCCTGATGTCTATACAATACATGTTACCATTAGAATATTACACTCGGGGGAGCTGTCTGTGTCACTAGTGCTGCAGACTCACGTCTATATAATACATGTTAGCATTAGAATAGATGTTACACTTAGGGTAGCTGTCTGAATTGCAGGCGCTGAAGTTACCGAACAGTGTAAGTGGGGATAACTGTCAATCACTGCTAGCTCTTCTTTAGGATGCTCTGTCTACAGCACTACTGACACAGACGGCTTTCCCAAGTGTACTGTCTATTCTAATACTAACATGTATTATATAGACATCAGGGGGGGCTAAGCATAGCTTGGGCTTATATGTAACTGTACTGGGACCAGGGCTTCAGCAGTTCTGCAATTCCTAACACAGCCATTGATGTCACCCCTTACTGCAGTTACTCAATGTAATGTAAAATAGTAATAATAATAATAATAATAAATAAAATAAAAAATTGTGGATTAGAGAGGACAAAAAAGGAAATCCAGTCCTAATTCACTCTTTTCATATATTGGTGCCGGATATATAAAGAAGAAGAACAGAAGAAACCTCTTGCCCTGTAATGTGGTGACTGATCAATGTAATGCTAATCTGATCCCAGCTTGGTGTGATATAACATGTAATATCCTTGTTTATTCCCTGTAAAACATCTGGATTTTGCAGGTGCTGACGATTCTTTGTGAAGGTGAAAATGAATAGAATCTGAAACATGAGCTGAGTCCGCGTCCTCAATAGATGTTAGGACGTGTGTAATACAGTAGATGTGGGAAAGTGGGAAGTGTCTTCATAATACTGCATTAATAGCCGATCTCAATATGTCATTTCAAGGGGATTTTCTACTATTAACTATTATAGCATATCAATAGGTACACCGCAACATGAGAGGTCAGACCTCTACTCAAGTATGCAGGCCTGTGTTATTTCTTGTACATGTAATATGACTAAACACGTAAAGGGACTGGATCAGCTAGATTTTTTTTTTTAATGATCAGAGCCTGGTACTAAAACATGTTCTTTTTTCAGAATCTGTTTCTATTTTCTGGTTGTAATTGTATATTTTATTGTACATTATTATGGGAGCTGCCATCTTGCCTGAGCTATTTTAACAATAACTATATACTATACAATATATATAGTTGGGCTCAAAAGTGTAGAAATTTTGCTTTCTTGTCCTTTTTTCAGAGAATGTGAATGATAACACATAAACATTTCTTCTGCTCATGGTTAGTGATTGGGTGAGGCCATTTATTGTCAAACTACTATGTTTTCTCTTTTTAAATCATAATGACAACCAAAAAGTTCACATACCCCAGTTCTTAACACCATGTATTGCCCCCTCTAACATTAATGACAGCTTGAAGTATTTTGTGGTAGTTGTGGATGAGGCTCTTTATTTTCTCTGATGTTAAAGCTGCTCATTCTTCTTGGCAAAAAGTCTTCAGTTCCTATAAATTGCTGGGTCTTACATGAACTATGTGCCAGAGATCTCCCCACAGTGGCTCAATGATGTTGAGGTCAGGAGACTGAGATGGCCACTCCAGAACCTTCACTTTGTTCTGCTGTAGCTAATGACAGTACATCTGACAAGTACATCCCATACGCAGCTTTTGTGCTGATGAGTGATGATAAAATGCTGCATTCATCTTTCCTTCAACTTTTACCAATTTTCCTGTGCCTTTGTAGCTCACGTATCCCAAAACATCATCAATCCACCCCTATGCTTTACAGTAAGAATGGTGTTCCTTTCATCATAGGCCTTGTTCACGCCTCTTCAAATGTAATATTTATGGTTGTGGTCAAAAAGTTTGATTTTGGTCTTCATACTCCAAATTGCCTTGTTCCAAAAGTTTTGAGATTTGTCTCCGTGCTGTTTGACGTATTGTAGGCGAGATATTTTGTGGCATTCGCACAGAAATGGCTTTCTTTTGGCTTTATCATTGAGCCACTCTGGGGAGTAGAAAAAGAGTATTTCTTCCACCATGAGTGGAAAAAAAGTTTTTGTGTTAATTGTCTTTGAAAAAAGCACAACTGTATATATATATATATATATATATATATATATATATATATTAATGGTAATTTTAACAATTTAGAGACATGCTTTACAGCAAGCCCCATGGACCATAGGTGCAGTGGACAGAACCTGTCCCATTCAGATGAATAAGGCTTCTGGGTAGCCAGTCATGGGCATGCAGAGAGGATTAACTAAGATAATGGCATAGGACAGAAAGGTTGAGTATGATGAAATATCACTGCCCGATCCCTTTTTTCTGGGAGAGATAAGCTGACACCAGTGCGGTCTGGCTGTTATACCTCTTCCCATAGACAACACAGGAACATTTGGCTGTGCCAGAGTTGTTATACTATAAATTGTCAATTTCTCATGGTGGATGTTCAATGTCTGGGATTCCACTACTACTCCCACTGTGCAGGTATTTGGTGTTAGAGTGAGACACCAAACTGTACAAAGCCCCTTTGATATATGGTTAAAAAAAGCCACCACAATTAGTAAATCCTAACAATGTACAACAAATAAGTATGGTGGAAAAAGGTGATTAAGGTGTCTAGAGAACCATAATGAGGTACCTGCACTATGAACCAATGTTATCCAGGGGTGGATTATAATGTGGGCAGTTTAGGCAGCTGCCCGGGGGCCTGAGGCTCCTGTGGGGCCTATGACTGTCCAAAATGCCCAACATTATCACTCTCAGGGCTACTCCATCCATGAGGCAGAATGAATGAAGTCTGTGCCACAGGGGGCTTTGCTGAAACTGAATGTTGGCAATTCAGCCTCCAGCCTATACTGCACACAGAGTACATGTACTGTATCTGTTTGTACTGTATTCTGTATCTGTATGTATGTATGTATGTATGGTATCTGTGTGCAGTGTCGGACTGGGGTATCTGGGGCCTATCAGAGAAAATGATCCTGGGGGCCCCCAATGAAGAACTAGTGAGAAACGACATGTCAGTCAGTATAAGTGCAGGTTCTAAAGCTGGATGCCCACCGAAGGTTCCTCCAGTTCTCTGGTGAGCCAGTATGTAATGTATGATTGGTGAGCCAGTATGTAATGTATGATTGGTGAGCCAGTATGTAATGTATGATTGGCAGGTCTGCTATTAAAGACTTTCTGCAGCAGCTGCTATAATAGTTGGGTGGACAGCCCTGGGCCAAGGGTATATTTCTGCCACCCCTGATGTTATCTGACATAATGTGCTCCCACCTATTTCCATCAAGAAGGGGTCACTTACTTCTAGAGACATAGTTGTGTGGAGATGGACTGGATACTGTATTCCTTCATAGCTGTCCATTAAATCTACAATCCTATAATTTAGTAGGCATTTACCTCTGCTGTGCACTTTTTCCAGCTCTTAGGAATTGGCCTATGTATTATGGTAACGTCTTAATACGCTGCATTACGAGGATTTATAGGCGGCTGTATAATCCCTTCCTGCGTGTGAAGTCATTCCTCCCCAGTCCATTCATCACCGTAATTATACTATTTCCATGTTTACAATGTTTACACACAAAAATAAGGGCCCCCCGCTCCTCGGTGGTGTCTGTGCAGTAAATCCATGTTGTGACAAGTCGTAATGTGATTTATATTAATTTATTACCTTAAATGATCCAAAGATTCTGGAACATTTGCAAGAATGAGAAATCTGTTGTAGCTCCTGCTTTATTTACCTCTTTTCCAAGAAATCACACCATTTTACAATATGACATATGTATATACTGTACATACTGTATGTACACTAATGTAGTAGAGCTAACCTTGTCATAAAAAATGAGTTTGTCATTTGGCTCATAAGATACCCATACACCTTCATAGCTATCAGCTCAACTCTCGCATACAAGTTTACTCAGCTCAGCAGAACAAGTATGTGTTTTCATTGGGGTGACGGCAGATACCTCCAGCAGTGACTTCTCTCCTTAAAGGGAATGTATCATCAGAAGATCATCTATTGGTTGAATATAAGTTTTATGTTAAACATATTTTTTGGTGATGGCTTTTATAATTTTCCATTTTACTGTGTATATTGTAGAATAATCCTGAAATCTTGAAGTTTTTATTCTCACCACTAGGTCTAAAACTAAGCTGAGACTTCCTGTTGTGCCTGTGATGATAAGGAGGAGGCTGCTGTAAAGTCATCTGTACAGCATTACAGTGACATGTGACACCAGTTGATAGAGGAGGCAATAGCAGCTCCCTGTGGAATGATCTCTTCTTAAAGTGACTGTACCACCAGGCCCAGGCCGACCCACCCTTAGTGGGAGGAAAGCCTAGCCCCTCTATGATAGGGTTCCATTGATTGTAATGGAGTCACTTTATGGAGGGACTGAGGTTTCTTCCCACTGGGGGTGGGTCGGCCCGCCTCCAGTGCTTCAGCCTGGGCCTGGTGGTACAGTCACAGTGTACGCTCAGCAATGTTTCACATTCATCTCAAGGAGACAGACTTTGTCCATTGTCGTCTATGTCCATGGGGCTTGCTGTAAAGCATGTAACTAAATGCTGTTAACAGTTGCTCATGCAAGATGGCAGCCCCCATTACATTGTACATAAAATGTGTCTGATTTTTGCCCCTATAGAGTTGATGGCGATAGCTAAGTAAAAATGCTCAGATAGCTTGGATACATTTGGCAGCTCCATAGACAATTTAAAGAGCTACTTTATTAAAAACAAAGACTAGGGTGCCCTGTTCTCAAGATTGCAGGGATCCCAGTGGCCGGATTGCCTGTAATCTGACACTTATTCCCCATTCTGTGGATAAGGAATAAGAGCTCTAATATGGAATATCACTTCAAGAACAAAAGTATCAGATGCTGGAATTCAAAATAAAAGATTTTCTTTCTCTGGCATCATCTCTTGTGAGTCCGGAGGCCCCTGTACACATAAATAGTCAGATGGCCTGTTGGTGGCTTTGGCTAACATATTTTTAATTTATGCTGATGCTTTTAAGGTGACATGATAATGTGGTATGTGTGAATTTTTATTATTTTTTATAGGTAAAGCTATTGAGCTATTTTACTAGCTAACTCTAAGGGTCCTTCATGTTAACAGATTTTTGGCTGTCCGTGGACATATCAGTGAGATCAGCACTCGTTTGCAATGCATTTACATGGAACAGTTAATCGAGCGACCAGGCCTCACAAACGATCCTTGTATCGTTCCTGCAGCCATGGAAACTGACAGCAGAGATGTATATACAGTGGTACTGTACCGTGGTTTAAGAGTAACTTGGATTGAGAGCGTTTTTTTTTTTTTTTTTTTTTTAAGAGCTCACAGTTTTTCATAATTGTAACTTGTAAATTGTAATGGTGCGTTTACACAGACAGATTTATCTGACAGATCTTTGAAGCCAAAACCAGGAACAGACTATAAACAGGGATCAGGTCAGAAAGGAAAGACTGGGATCTATCCTCTTTTCAAATCCATTCCTGGCTTTGGCTTTCAAAATCTATCAGATAAATCTTTCTGTGTAAACGCACCCTTAGAGCATTGCTTTGGTTTAAGAGCTCCCTGTACTGTGTGGGAGCGGGAGTGGGGGAGGGACATGGTCTGCATAGCAGGGTCTATAGCACTGTACTCTGAGTCAAGAAATCTCCCTCACCTTCCAAATCATAGCAGATCCACATCAGGCTGGGGCTTACATCAGAAGACAGGACTGTGGAGGTAATTTCTTTATAGCTGTAACCCCTCTCTCCCAGTACAGAGTGCTGCTATACTGTGCTCACATATTCCCCGCTCATTCCTTCATGCTCCCTGCAGTCTCTGTCAGTCCATGTCAGACATATACACAGACAGATATACACATATACTCACCCACACAGAAGTAGCAGTGGAGGATGTCTCTGCCCATGAGGAGGAGGAGGAGGTAGAGCGGAGGATCACACTGCTGATCTGTCTCTGTCCGGAGGAAGGGTGGGGGTTAAAGGCATCTGTGAGCTGGGAGACGCTGTGGGGGGCGGGGGATGGGGCTAGGCTGCAGTCACATGTTGGGGAGAAGAGTTTTCTCCTTTCTGTCTCTCAACAAGGCTGCTATGCCAAGCCAGGGGCCAGATATATGGACCCAGGAGGCCGCAGGTGGCGCCCCCTTTCTGCTGAGAGTGCACAGCACCCTGTGTGGCTGCACTGCTGGCACACCCCTAAGGCCGGCCCTGGCTAGTACATTATTCTTGCTTGGGTGGACTAATTGTCCTTTGGGTGTGTCTTTAATTGAAAAGTCCTTTGAATTTAATGGTAAATACAGTGAAATGACAGTGAAAATAGAAAAACTGTGTGTGAACAACTAAAAAATTATGTCCATTTTTTTGCAAAAGACGTCCGAAAACAATGTCCGTCATTTTATACCCTGTGTACATTGGGCGGCCATCATTTGATTGGCTTTGATGAATTCCATTGAGGTGAATTAAAATTCTGTAAAAACATACATCATTAAAAAAAGCAGATGCCTTTTCTCTTTTTTGTACTTAGTGTGAACATAGCCCATCTGTGTATAACAGCCATACCATTGTTTTTAGAGTAGAGATGTGGTCAGTAACTTAGAGAGCGAGCTGTCACAAATCAGAGAGAAAGAGCAACATATTAGGAGGAGTCAAGTTTACAAAAATATTGAATTTAACAAGATTAGAAAACCAGATATCAACATGACCGACCGTTCCTCCCAAGGAGTCTTATCTCCCAATTAAAACCACATCTATCATACATTGATCACACAGCGATCACACATTGATATGGGATAAGTGTTGACGGGACAAACTCTTCAAGGTAAAGCTTCACTTTGTTCTCTCTTTCTGCTTTCTAACATCTTTTCCCACGTCCTTCCCTTTAATCATACTTCTTAGCCTTTTACAGTTCTATTATTTTATTTAATCAGTCTCTTTTTATGTTACTCAGATTCTTTCCTTTCTTCTTGCCATCGAAAATATTTGCTTTAAGGGCTGCTACGTCACGAACTGTTATGTTTGCTGGTGCATGCAGTGCAGTATCACCGCTCTGCACACAAGATATGGTATCATGTAAGAGCCTTGCACCACAGTAAGGAGTCACACACTGGTGGGAGACAATGCAGATTGTTTGATGATATCAGGGATTAGAGTGTGGGAGGCCTGATCCTATAGAAAATCATGTAGTATAGAGTTCAGTTTACATGAAGCATTTTGAACTAAAACCAGAGGTGGAACCAAAGAGAACCAAAGAGAAAACTTTATTGGAAAGAAAACTTTTTCTATGTTTTGGATCCATTCTTGGTTTTAAGGTAAATTCTGACCAAGATACTATGTGTGAACCCAGCCTTAAATTTTCTGCTCTAAAAACAGAAACTTGACTTGAAAACTTGAAAGTGACAACCACTTCTCCAAACCAGAAATTCTCTCATTAGTAGGTCCCCCTCATATGTGGATAGATCGCATCATTAGGTTGGTCCCCCAGTAGGTAGATTGCTCTAGTATATGTAGGTCCCATAGCAGATATTTTCCCTCATTATATATGGGCCACCCCACTAGGTCGTTAGTTTGCTCCGAATAGCTAGGTCCCCAGTAAGTAGTTTCTTCCAGTATTTGTAGGTCACCCCACTAAGTAGGTAGGTTGCTCTATTAGGGTATGTGCACACTAAGTAATTTTGACGGAAACTCTGTCGCGGAATTCTCAGCGTGCGTCTCTGTCTGTGTCATAGACTCCATTCTATCCATGGGCGGATTCTTTCATCTGTCCAAGGAATGAACTTGATCATTCTTTGGACGGATAAAAGAATCCGCCCATGCATATAATGGAGTCTATGACACGGGAGGAGACGCGTCTGCCCGCCGCAGTCTGCGGGCAGGCGCAAGCTGAGAATTCGGCAACAGAGTTTCCGTCAAAATTACTCAGTGTGCACATGCCCTTAGGTAGATCCCCCGGTAAGTAGTTCACTCTAGTATTTGGAGGTCCCATAGTAGGTATTTTCTCCCATTATATGTGGGTCACCCCACTAGGTTGGTAGTTTGTTCCAAATAGCTAGATCTCTCAGTAGGTAGTTTCCCTCATTATACGTAGGTCCCCCCCACAAGGTAGGTAGGTCGTTCTGTTAGTCAGGTCTCCCACTAGGAAGTTTCCCCATTATATGTAGATCCACCAGAAAGTAGTTTCCTCCAGTAGAAGAATCTCTTCAACAAGACTAAGCTCCCAGCTCCTCCTAAGTCCCTGTTGTCCCTTAATCACTTCCAGACTGCAGGCAGCTCCATGCCTATGGTTGTAAGAGACCAGAAGTGTTTCTTTCTGAGTTGAGGAGCAAGAAGTAAATGGCTCTTTGCTCTATTACAGGATGTACACTTAGCCATTAAGCCAGAAGTAAGTAAAAAAATTCCAGCCCATTGGCTAGCTTCCTTCCTATTACAATATGGAAATGTATGTCTACAACCGATACATACTGCTGATGGTGTGGACACCTGCACTGCGAGAGCACATAGAGGTGTCAGCAGTGCCTACTAACTAACTAACTAACCTAAAAATGACTTACTTCTGTCCTATACTCATCCTAACAACAGGTTACCAGCAGGATCTCTTCTGTGTGACAAGCATTTCTCGTCCTTTCTTTCTCCTGTCAACAGGTACCAGCACATCATAGAAAACAAGAACATTTTTATTGCCATAAGGTAGATAAGGTAAAAAATTTTAAATAGAGAAATTGTCTCATAGGTAGGTCCCCTCCATTGGGTACAGTAGTTTCCCAACCTAGGTAGGTAGGCTGCTTCATTAGGTAGGCCCCCCAGTAGGTGGTTTACTTTGGCATATGTAGGTCTCCCGGCAGGTATTTTCCTCTATTATATGTACGTCCTTTACTAGGTAGGCGGCTCCATAAGGTAGTTACCCTAGTAGGTAGTTTCATCATTATATGTAGGTTCCCCACTAGGTAGGTTGCTCCATTAGGTAATCCCTCTAGTAGGCAGTTTTATCACTATATGTAGATCGAGCTACTAATGATGTGGACACCTGCACTGTTATAGTGGTGTGGGCAGTACCAAGTCTGAACTGTTATGGTACAGTGTATAAAGGAGTTAAGAACCAACCTTAAAAAATACTTGCTTCTGCCCTTTACTCATCCCTAGGTCATGCTACCAGCAGGATATCTTCTGTGTGACAACCATTTCTCGACCATTCTTTCTCCTGTCAACAGGTACCAGCACAATTGATATCATAGTGAGAGTCAGAAAACAAGGACATCTTCATTGCAATAAGCAAGATATACAGATGATAGAGAAATGATATCATAGGTAGGCCCCCGCCATAAGGTACAGTAGGTGCCTCAAGTAGGTAGGTTTTATCATTAGGTGGGTCCCCCAGTAGGTTTACTCTAATTTATGTAGGTTCCCCAGGAGGTATTTTCCCCTTTATATGTAGGACCCCCCAACTATGTAGGTAGGTAGGTTGCTCCAATAGGTGGTTCCCCCAGTAGATTTACAGTAGATTTAATATATGTAATTTTCACAGTAGATATGTAGGTTTTTCCAATAGGTAGGTCCCCCACTAGGTAGTTTCCCCATTATATGTAGGTCCCTCAGGAGGTAGTTTCTCCCATTATATGTAGGACCCTCACTAGTTAGGTTGCTGTGTTAGGTAGGTCCCCCAGTAGGTGGTTTACTTTAATATATGTAGGTCTCTCAGTAGGCAGTTTTCCCATTATTTTTTGGTGCGTCACTAGGTAGATCGCCGTACTAGGTAGGTCCCACAGTAGGTAGTCTCATCATTATACAGTATGTAGCCCCCGCCCCAACAGCTAGTTTGTCCCAGCAGAAGGAACCCGTTAATAAAATTGAAAAAAGAAACCTATTCTCACTTGCTCATGGCTCCCCCTAAGTCACTGTTGCCTTCTCTTCATCACTTCCAGACTGCAGGCTGCTTCATACCTGTACCTACTGCTCATAATGTGGACACCTGCACTCCGATAGCTCATAGTGGTGTGGGCAGTACCATCTCGGAACTGTTATGGTACAGTGTACAAACGGGTTAACAAGTAACCTAAAATGACTTGCTTCTTTCCTTTACTCATTCTTACATGCTACCAGCAGGGTTCCTTCTGTGTGACAATTTTTCAACCTTTCTTTCTTCATTGATATCAAACTTAGAGAACAAGAACAATGGAAATGCAATAAGCTAAATGTACATTTGATAGAGAAATGGTCTCATAGGTAAGGCACAGGTGGGTTGGTCACTCTAGTAGGCACTCCACCACACATACACACTCGGGGTGGTCCCCCAGTAGGTAGTTTCCCCCTGTAGATAGGGAGGAAACTACCTACTGGGGGGAAATTACCTGGCTCTGTACCCTGTCACAGCTTTCACCTGAACATGCATTCAACTCCCAGGTGCCATGAGCATGCCAATATGGTTAAAAGAGGCACTAACACTGACCTATCAGACCCCGTGCCTTCCCGTGTAGGTAGGTGTACCTGTGGGGGCAATGGGAACATAGGAAGCTCCTCCTAGAATATCACCAAACATGCCACCAGCCACTAGACACAATTTCTTTTCTTTTTTTTTTAATGGATATAGTAACATTTTAAACATTTTGTTGCTGCATTGTGAGAGCCATGACATTCCCTTCTCTTGGTTAAGCTTGATAGACATGTGCCTTTATTGCATCACATTGCATGGCACCAATGGGCTTGCATAGGGAGACCCCTTCCTCTGTAAAAATACTTATGTGCTGTGGTTATTCATGGCCAATGTATATGAGTAGTTAAATGGCCAGGATTGGAGTTATCTCCAGTAGGGGCTGATGCAGCAGGTTGTTAGTTGTATATTAGGGTGTATTTTGGTGTGAGCAGCTGCACTGTAATAGCACATAGTAGTGTGGGCGCATGCACTGTAATAACATTTAGTAGAGTAGGCACATGCACAGAAATATTACATAGTAGTGTCAGCGCATGACCTGTAATAACACTTAGTAGTGTGGGCGCATGCACTGTAATAGCACATAGTGGTTTGGGCACCAGCACTGTAATAGCACATCGTGGTGTGCCCACATGCATTGTAATAGCACATAGTGGTGTGGGTAACTGCACTGTAATAGCACACAGTGGTGTAGGCACCTGCACTGAAATAACATAGCATTGTGGGCACCTGCACTTTAATAACAAATAGTGGTGTGGGCCACTGCATTGTAATAGCAAATAGTGTTGTGGGCACCTGCCATGTAATAGCACATAGTGTTGCGGGCAACTGCACTGTAATATCACATAGTTGTGCGTGCCCCCGCACTGTAATAGTACTTGGCGGTGTGGCCACTTGCACTGCGATAGCACATAGTAGTGTGGGCACCTGTACTATAATCAGGGCCGTTTTAATACATTGGTGGGCCCAGTGCACAGCCCTCAAAAGTGGGCCCCCCCTTACCTTTCTGCACATTGTATAATGTACTGAATTTGCCCCCACACTTTATCAAGAGCCCCAATACATACAGTAGTTACCTTATAACACTATTTCCACCATACAGTGATTACATATTACATAAAAACTGCACTAAACAAAACAGAAAGATATCACCAATGATACCATTACATAATAGCGCCCTAACACTACAACCCTATAACAGAGTGCAGTTACATCCAGTGACTCACTGGGGGCGTCTTTTCCGATCAGAGTCTGTCACCTTTTCTTTTTCTCTCCATCCAGCCTGGGCCACCTTGAAGTCTTCTCCTGGCTGTGAATCTTCTCTCCAGAATCTGCCAGACAAATATTTTAGGCTCCAACACATCCAGTAGTTAGGTCCCTTATACCCCTATACAGTAGTAACACCCCTCTGTACCCCTACATAGTTACACCCCTCTGTGCCTCCATAGTTTTAAGGTGTCCCTGTAGTATATAGACCCTCATGTGCTCCTCCAGTTATATACAGTCCTGCTGTGCGCTCCCCCATTAGTATATAGCCCCCCTGTGCACTCTCCCCAGTAGTATATAGCCCCCCCTGTGCTCTCCCACAATAGTATATAGCCCCCCTGTGCTCTCCCACAATAGTATATAGCCCCCCTGTGCTCTCCCCCAATAGTATATAGCCCCCCTGTGCTCTCCAATAGTATATAGACCCCTATGCTCTCCCACAATAGTATATAGCCCCCCTGTGCTCTCCCCCAATAGTATATAGCCCCCCTGTGCTCCCCCCCAATAGTATATAGCCCCCTGTGCTCTCCCCAATAGTATATAGCCCCCCTGTTCTCTCCATAATATATAGCCCCCTGTGCTCTCCCCCATAGTATATAGACCCCTGTGCTCCCCAATAGTATATAGATCCCTGTGCTCCCCAATAGTATATAGCTCCCCTGTGCTCCCCCATAGTATATAGCCCCCTGTGCTCCCCCATAGTATATAGCCCCCTGTGCTCCCCCATAGTATATAGCCCCCTGTGCTGCCCAGTAGTTTATAGCCCCCTGTGCTCCCCAGTAGTATATAGCTCCCCTGTGCTCCCCAGTAGTATATAGCTCCCCTGTGCTCCCCCATAGTATATAGCTTCCCTGTGCTCCCCATAGTATATAGACCCCTGTGCTCCCCAGTAGTATATAGTCCCCTGTGCTCCCCCATAGTATTTAGCTCCCCTGTGCTCCCCCATAGTATATAGTCCCCTGTGCTCCCCCATAGTATATAGCTTCCCTGTGCTCCCCATAGTATATAGACCCCTGTGCTCCCCAGTAATATATAGTCCCCTGTGCTCCCCCATACTATATAGCTCCCCTGTGCTCCCCCATAGTATATAGTCCCCTGTGCTCCCCCATAGTATATAGCCCCCTGTGCTCCCCCATAGTATATAGCTCCCCTGTGCTCCCCCATAGTATATAGTCCCCTGTGCTCCCCCATACTATATAGCCCCCTGTGCTCCCCCATAGTATATAGCCCCCTGTGCTCCCCAATAGTATATAGCTCCCCAGTGCTCCCCCATAGTATATAGCCCCCTGTGCTCCCCCATAGTATATAGCCCCCTGTGCCCCCCCCATAGTATATAGCCCCCTGTTCTCCCCCATAGTATATAGCCCCCTGTGCCCCCCCATAGTATATAGCCCCCTGTTCTCCCCCATAGTATATAGCCCCCTGTGCTCCCCAATAGTATATAGCTCCCTGTTCTCCCCCATAGTATATAGCCCCCTGTGCTCCCCCATAGTATATAGCCCCCTGTGCCCCCCCATAGTATATAGCCCCCTGTGCCCCCCCCATAGTATATAGCTCCCCCTCCCATACAACATTGAAAAAAACAAACACTTACTCACCTAGGTCCACGCGTTCCTCTTCTCTTCCCTCTTGTGGCCGCACTTCCTGCGGTCACAAGAGGCTGCACTCCCTTTACCCTCGCGCCGACGCTCCAGTGACGTCGGGCGCTAGAGGGAGTGTGCGGCCTCTTGTGACCGCAGGAAGTGCGGCCACAAGAGGGACTGACAGGGAGGGAGCCAATGGCTCTCTCTCTGTCAGTGTCGCTGCTGCTGCAGCGCTGAAGCGCCGCAGCAGCAGCGGGCGGGGGCAGCGGCGGACGGGGGGGCCCTGCAGGGGGCGCCATGGAGGGGTAAGTAGATTACCCATCCATGGCGCTCCCCCCTGACAGGCTGGTGGCCGGAGCCCTGTGCGACCGCATTGGTCGCACATAGCAACTGCCGGCCTGCTCGGGGGGCCCCTTTAACCAGTGGGCCCGGTGCACGTGCACCATGTGCCCTCTGGTTAAAGCGGCCCTGACTATAATAACACATAGTGGTGTCAGCCCTTGCCATATAATAGCACATAGTGGTGTGTGCACCTGCATTGTAATAGCACATAGCGGTGTGGACAGTGCTGACTTTGAACTTTACGGCTCAGAACAGAAAGGAGTTAGGAAGTAACCTAAAACAACATGCTTCTGTCCTCTACTCATCCCTAGGTCATGCTACCAGCAGGATACCTTCTGTGTGATAACCACTCCCTGATCTTTAGCTCTTCTGTCAACAGGTACCAGCACAATTTATATCATAGTAAAACTTTGAAAACTAGAACATCTTCACTGTAATAAGCTAGATGTAAGTTGATAAAGACATCAATTTTATATGATGAGCCAAGATGTTGCCTAGAAAGCCACAAAATCACTAAACAAGTTTTCTGGGAATTAATATTGACCCCCTAAGGTGCCCATACATGTAAGAGCAAAGTCAACCAAGCCCCAAGTTTTCAGGTGGGATATGAACACTCAGAGCTTTTAGTCAAAAACGAAATAAAAAGAGCCTGGCAATGGCTTGTTCTTCCTTCTCCACATGCTGAATCAAACATGAATGTGGATGGGGAGAACATAAGGAATAGCTTGTTCAGCTAGGAGCTATTGAAGTCAACTAGCCTCCTTAAGGTGGTTGTCCAAAGAAAACTACAGAGCAGAGAGAGTGGTGAGAGAATAATAAACATACTATACAGGGGCGGTCTTGGCATTTCTGGGGCCCCAAGCGAAGTCATGTCTGGGGTCCCCCCGTGCCCCCCCCCCCCTTCGACATGCGCTGCCCCCCCCAGTAGTCCTCTTATAACCCTCCTACCACCATACAGAGATTACATATCACCTTAAAACTGCTCTGAACAAAACAGGAAGATATTACCAATGATGCCATAACATAATACCACCACACCATGACCCCTATCACTACAGACCCTATAACAGACTGCAGTTACATCCAGTGACTTACAGGAGGCGTCTTCTCTGATCAACGTCTTTTACTTCTTTTTCTTTCTCTCTCCATCCAGCGTATGCCACCTTGAAGTCTTCTCCCGGCTGGTAATCTTCCCTCCAGAATCTGTCAGAGAAATATTTTAGGCTCCATCACATACAGTAGTTAGGTCCCCTCTACGTCTATATAGTAGTTACAGTGGCGGATTAAATGTACCCTGGGCCCCGGGCTGTCCACCCAACCTGGGCCCCCCCCCCCCCCCAGCCACCCCAGCAGGCTGTGTGGGGTATATAAGAATACATAGGTCTGAGGGGGATCAGTATATAGAAGTGACCCCAGAACATCACTAATAGGGGATAGGGGGGATGTTTTTGTTCTATCCCCTATTAGTGATGTTCTGGGGTCACTTCCCTGCACTGAGCCCCCACAGATCTATGTATTCTTATATGCCACAAAGAATCCAGTGTATAATGCACCTAGGACCAAACTACAACAGCTACATGCACTACAACTCCCAGCATGTACTGACAGTCTGCAGCCCTCATAATATGCTGGGAGTTGTAGTGCCTGCAGTTGTAGTTGGGTTCTAGTTTAAAAGTTTTCGCTAGTGTACTGCAGTGACCCCGGGGCTGTGTCAGTACACTACCGCAAACAAAACACTGACCCATTTAGACCCCAATGGTACACAGGCTCTGCACACTATAGGGCTGGGTTCACACTATGTATATTTCAGGCAGTATTTGGTCCTCATGTCAGGTCCTCATAGCAACCAAAACCAGGAGTGGATGGAAAACACAGAAAGGATCTGTTGACACAATGTTGTAATTGAGTGGATGGCCGTCATATAACAGTAAATAACGTCCATTATTTCAATATAACAGCCATTGTTTTAAAATAACAGCAAATATTTGCCATTAAATGGCGGCCATCCTCTCAATTATGTGAACAGAGCCTTTCTGTGTTTTCTATCCACTCCTGGTTTTGGTTGCTATGAGGACCACAATACTGACTGAAATATACTGTGTGTGAGCCCAGCCTATAAGTGATTACAGTGCAGTTACTAATGACTCACAGGTGACGTCTTCTCCGATTGCCGTCGCTCACTTTTTCCTTTCCTCTCTATTTGGCGCAGCATCATGAAGACTTCTCCGGCCCCAACTCAACTGCAGGCGGGGAGCTGGGGGTGACTGGGGAAGGGAGGCAGCTGGGGCGACAGGGGGAGAAGCTGGGGCAAATGAGGCCGGGGAGGGGGGGGGGGGGGGGAAGCTGGGAAGGCAGGGAAGCAGCAGGGGGTGAACATGATGGGGGTAGCAGCAGGGGGAGAAGATGATGGGGGTAGCAGCAGGGGGAAAAGATGATGGGGGTGGCAGCGGGAGGAGAAGATGATGAAGGGTAGCAGCAGGAGGAGAAGATGATGAAGGGTAGCAGCAGGGGGAAAAGATGATGGGGGTAGCAGCAGGGGGAGAAGATGATGGGGGTGGCAGCAGGAGGAGAAGATGATGAAGGGTAGCAGCAGGGGGAGAAGATGATGAAGGGTAGCAGCAGGGGGAGAAGATGATGGGGGTGGCAGCAGATGATGAAGGGTAGCAGCAGGGGGAGAAGATGATGGGGGTGGCAGCAGGGGGAGAAGATGATGGGGGTGGCAGCAGGGGGAGAAGATGATGGGGGTAGCAGCAGGAGTAGAAGATGATGGGGGTGGCAGCAGGGGGAGAAGATGATGGGGGTGGCAGCAGGGGGAGAAGATGATGGGGGTGGCAGCAGGGGGAGAAGATGATGGGGTTAGCAGCAGGGGGAGAAGATGATGGGGGTAGCAGCAGGGGGAGAAGATGATGGGGGTAGCAGCAGGGGGAGAAGATGATGGGGGTAGCAGCAGGGGGAGAAGATGATGGGGGTGGCAGCAGGGGGAGAAGATGATGGGGGTATCAGCAGGGGGAGAAGATGATGGGGGTAGCAGCAGGGGGAGAAGATGATGGGGGTGGCAGCAGGGGGAGATAATGGGGGTATCAGCAGGGGGAGAAGATGATGGGGGTAGCAGCAGGGGGAGAAGATGATGGGGGTGGCAGCAGGGGGAGAAGATGATGGGGGTAGCAGCAGGGGGAGAAGATGATGGGGGTGGCAGCAGGGGGAGATGATGGGGGTAGCAGCAGGGGGAGAAGATGATGGGGGTGGCAGCAGGGGGAGATAATGGGGGTATCAGCAGGGGGAGAAGATGATGTGGGTGGCAGCAGGGGGAGAAGATGATGGGGGTAGCAGCAGGGGGAGAAGATGATGGGGGTATCAGCAGGGGGAGAAGATGATGGGGTAGCAGCAGGGGGAGAAGATGATGGGGGTGGCAGCAGGGGGAGATGATGGGGGTAGCAGCAGGGGGAGAAGATGATGGGGGTGGCAGCAGGGGGAGATAATGGGGGTATCAGCAGGGGGAGAAGATGATGTGGGTGGCAGCAGGGGGAGAAGATGATGGGGTGGCAGCAGGGGGAGAAGATGATGGGGGTAGCAGCAGGAGTAGAAGATGATGGGGGTGGCAGCAGGGGGAGAAGATGATGGGGGTGGCAGCAGGGGGAGTAGATGATGGGGGTGGCAGCAGGGGGAGAAGATGATGGGGTTAGCAGCAGGGGGAAAAGATGATGGGGGTAGCAGCAGGGGGAGAAGATGATGGGGGTAGCAGCAGGGGGAGAAGATGATGGGGGTGGCAGCAGGGGGAGAAGATGATGGGGGTATCAGCAGGGGGAGAAGATGATGGGGGTATCAGCAGGGGGAGAAGATGATGGGGGTGGCAGCAGGGGGAGAATATGATGGGGGTGGCAGCAGGGGGAGAAGATGATGGGGGTATCAGCAGGGGGAGAAGATGATGGGGGTAGCAGCAGGGGGAGAAGATGATGGGGGTGGCAGCAGGGGGAGATGATGGGGGTAGCAGCAGGGGGAGAAGATGATGGGGGTGGCAGCAGGGGGAGATAATGGGGGTATCAGCAGGGGGAGAAGATGATGGGGGTAGCAGCAGGGGGAGAAGATGATGGGGGTAGCAGCAGGGGGAGAAGATGATGGGGGTATCAGCAGGGGGAGAAGATGATGGGGGTGGCAGCAGGGGGAGAAGATGATGGGGGTAGCAGCAGAGGGAGAAGATGATGGGGGTATCAGCAGGGGGAGAAGATGATGGGGTAGCAGCAGGGGGAGAAGATGATGGGGGTATCAGCAGGGGGAGAAGATGATGGGGGTATCAGCAGGGGGAGAAGATGATGGGGGTAGCAGAAGGGGGAGAAGATGATGGGGGTAGCAGCAGGGGGAGAAGATGATGGGGGTGGCAGCAGGGGGAGAAGATGATGGGGGTAGCAGCAGGGGGAGAAGATGATGGGGGTGGCAGCAGGGGGAGAAGATGATGGGGGTATCAGCAGGGAGAGAAGATGATGGGGTAGCAGCAGGGGGAGAAGATGATGGGGGTATCAGCAGGGGGAGAAGATGATGGGGGTAGCAGCAGGGGGAGAAGATGATGGGGGTAGCAGCAGGGGGAGAAGATGATGGGGGTAGCAGCAGGGGGAGAAGATGATGGGGGTGGCAGCAGGGGGAGAAGATGATGGGGGTGGCAGCAGGGGGAGATGATGGGGGTAGCAGCAGGGGGAGAAGATGATGGGGGTAGCAGGAGGGGGAGAAGATGGGGCGGCATGGAGAGCAGCTAAGGGGCAAGGGGTACAGCCGGGTGGCAGGGGGTATATTCGGGCGGCAGGGAGCCAGGGTGAGCTTCCGGCTGAGAGAGCAGGCCGGAAGCTCACAGTGCAGCCCCGCGGTGCCCGAACTTCTCTGCTTGGCGGCGCGCAGGATGTGACGTCATCACGCCGCCAGGAGAGAAGTACGGGCACCGCAAAGACGGCAAGGAGAGAGGGGGCGGTGCCGCGGCGGACTCCGACGACAGCGCGCCACAGCAGAACATCACTCGGGGGCCCATTGGGCCCCGAAAGTGATGTGCTGCTGGCGCTGCTATGCAAGATCTTAATGTGGGCGGCGCGGGCCCCCCCGGAGCCTTGGGCCCCGGGCGGCCGCCCAAACCGCCCACATTATAATCCGCCATTGAGTAGTTACGCCCCTCTGTGCCCCCACAGATTAAAGGTGTCCCTGTGCTCCCACTTAATAATTAGGTATGTTCTGTGCCCCAGTATAGTAGAAAGGCATATAGGCACTTCTGTGCAGTCCCAATGTAATAAAGACCGCTGTGTGCTGCCCCCAGTTATATAGACCCCTTGTGCGCTGCCGAAAGTAGTAAATACCACTTGTGTGCTGCCCCCAGTAGTATATACCTCTTGTGTGCTGTCCCCATTGGTATATAGACCCCCCTGTGTGCTCCCCCAGTTATATATAGACCTGTGTGATCCCCCAGTTATACATAGCCCCCCCTGTGTGCTCCCCCAGTATACTATATAGACCCCCTGTGTGCTGCTCCCAGTCGTATATACCCCGTGTGCTCCCCCCAGTTGTATATACCCCCTGTGTGCTCCCCCCAGTTGTATATACCCACTGTGTGCTCCCCCACTAGTATATAGCCCCCCGTGTGCTGCCCCCAGTTGTATATACCCCCTGTGTGCTGCCCCCAGTTTTATATACCCCCTGTGTGCTCCCCCATTTGTATATAGCCTCTCTGTGAGCTCCCCCACTTGTATATAGCCCCCCTGTGTGCTCCCACTTATATAGCCCCCTGTGAGCTCCCCCACTTGTATATAGCCCCCTGTGAGCTCCCCCACTTGTATATAGCCCCCTGTGTGCTCCCGTTTATATAGCCCCCCTGTGCGCTCCCCCCGTTTATATAGCCCCCGTGCGCTCCCCCACTTGTATAGAGCCCCCCTGTGCGCTCCCCCGTTTATATAGACCCCTACTGTGTGCTCCCCCTGTTTATATAGCCCCCCTGTGCGCTCCCCCATTTATATAGCCCCCTGTGCCCCCCCCCCCGTTTATATAGCCCCCCTGTGCGCTCCCCCCGTTTATATAGCCCCCCTGTGTGCTCCCCTGTTTATATAGCCCCCTGTGCGTTCCCCCCGTTTATATAGCCCCCTGTGCGCTCCCCCTGTTTATATAGCCCCCCTGTGCTCTCCTCCCATTTTATATAGGCCCCCACTGTGTGCTCTACCTTCTATATAGTATATAACACAAAAAAAAAACAAAACATTTTTACTCACCTGGGTCCGGCGTCTCCTCTTCTCTTCTCGTCTCTTCTCTTCCCTCTTGTGGCCACAGGAAGTGTTTCCCCTGCGGTCACAAGAGGCTGCTCTCCCATTGTCATGGCACCGGCGCTCCAGTGACGCCTTGAGCGCCGGCACCAGAGACACAGAGCGGCCTCTTGTGACCGCTGGGGAAAACACTTCCTGCGGCCACAAGAGTGACTGACAGGGAGGGAGCCAATGGCTCCTGCCCTGTCAGTGTCGCTGCTGCCTGTAACTATGTGCGCTCGTTATGAGCGCACATAGTTAGCCGCAGCGGTCTTGGGTCTTGGATGTCGGGGGCCCCACGCAATTGCGTGGGATGCTTGGTGCCCAAGACCGCTACTGATACTATACTATACTCACTTCCTGCGGTCCAATGCAGCTGCCCTGGTCTCCACTTCTTCTGGTCTGTGTGCAATCCTCATAGGACCTTTCTAATCAGTCAATCAGTGACTGGGGCAGGGTGCCTCTGCAGCCACTGATTGACCAGATGTGGCGTCCCACCACAGGTGTTTTTGTCTCTCTTGTGCACCTGTCAAAAAGCTATTTTCTTTCAGGTTAAAGTGGTGATGAGGTATTCTAAGGTTTCACCACTAGGTGTCAGCATTTTATATTTATATGTGTTGTACAGGTTAAGGTAGTAATGGGTTAATGTTTTATGTGTACCATGTGTTTTTTGATGACCTATAGGAGATGTTCTTTTCTTGTGACTTATTATCTTTCTTTATATGTCAATAGGACAAAGCTACCGTAAAGAAGGTCTATGTATCCTATCGCACAGTGCAGGTAACTGACACCTATCTACACCCAGATAACCATGGCTGGGGCTTGTACTAACCCACTGGGGTGGGTTCACCAAAACCAGGGGGCAGAAAGTGGTCAGACCAAGTTTATACACAAGTACAAGTAAGTCTTCACTACAAAGATATCTTCAGGTTCCGACAGAGTACATAGCTACATTGGGTTGGGGCTCCTCTGGCCAACTCCTCTACTGTACTCCACTCTACTCTTCAAGTACTGCTACAACTTCCTCTCTTACTTCTCCTAAAGCACCCTCTCCAAGAACAAAGGTCAAGAACTCCAGAGCTTGAACAAAAGATTAAGTCTTCACCGTCTCAACCAAAATTATGTGCTATAAAATAGTTCATGTGCAAACCTGTCCTGGTTGTGTCCCAATGGTATCCTGGGGGGTGCAGTCTCAACCTAGGAGCTTTCTAGGTCCTCATCAGCAATCCAAAAACAAAAGTCCATATGAGGCACTCCATCCCAGTAAAATCATATACCTGTGTGTAAAGCGACGCGTTTCGACGCAACCGTCTTTATCATAGCATAACACATACTAATTTAAAAACACTTATATATATAGAAAGTGGAAATGAAACAATAGGAGCTGGCACTTACCCCCACCTCCATCGGCGTCCAGGTGAATACCATACGCATGCGTCAAAATCAGACAAGGCTCTCTGCATCTGAAATCATGACACCGCTCCTGGAGAGTGGGAGAAGCCGCTCAGCTCCTTGTGGATACAATATGAACGTGGGCCAACAATGAAGACCAGAATCAGCATTAGTAGATATATAACAGATCAGTCCTGTAATTCAGTCCTTTTGGGAAACGGCTATCCAGATTTAATATCCAATATGCTTCACGATTAAATAACTTTTGGGACCAGCTGCCTCCTCTGTAATTCCTGTACACTTTTTCTATAGCAAAAAAAGAAAAATATCGCAAATCACCATCATGTGTCATAATAAAATGTTTAGCTGCCCCTGATACATTGTCCCCTTTCCTGTGGATATCATATATGTGTTCAGCTATCCTGGTTTTCAATTTTCTAGCTGTGCAGCCTACGTACAGTTTGTTACAACCAGAACATACAATGCCATATACAACATGGTCACTATTACAATTCATGAACCAGGAGATGTCAAAACTTCTGCTATTATCTGAAGTAAATATCTTAGTTTTTTTTTTGCCATATTGACATACATTACATCGGGCCCCCCCCCCCACATCGGAAGAAACCCTTTTGGGATAACCATGTTTTGTTTGTATTGGGCTTCTGAGGGGTGACCGTAGGAGAGATAACATTACCAATTGTTTTACCCCTTCTTGCTACTACACTGCATCCTTCTTCCAATATTTTACTCAATTTCTCATCTTGATGCAAAATAGGAAGATATTTATTAAAAATCTGTTTGATCCCCCTTAATTTGGTACTATACGACGTGGTAAATGTGATATTATGTTTTTGTGTCTTTCGGTTAACCCTACTTTTCTCAGTCCCACTAGTGTTGGGAGAGAAAAGTAGTGAATCACGATCTCTAGAGTGTTTAAGGGTTTTGGCCCTTTGTAACATCCAGGGGGGGTAGTGTCTCTCTAACAGTCTGTTCTCTATCCCCTATACCTCTCTGTCGTAGTCTTCTTGCCTTGAACAAGCTCTTTTAGTCCTAAGGTATTCTCCCTTGGGAATGGCTGAAATGGTATGTTTGGGGTGACAACTTTGTGCGTCCAAGATGTTATTGCATGTGATCGGCTTCCTGTAAAGGGAGGTGATAACAGTGTTATTCAAAGGGTCCCCTTTAAGAGTTAAATCCAAAAATTCAATGGTATCAACTAAATCCGTATTGGTAAACCTAATATTGCAATTGTTGTTAATGTATTCAACAAAAGACCCTATGGGCGGTACATCGTGACCCCAAATGAACAAGAGGTCATCGATGTACCGCCCATACCAAATAATACAAGGCCTGAATGGATTGATGTCAGAAAACAGAAATCTCTCCTCCCACCATGCCATGTATAGGTTGGCAAGGGTGGGTGACAAACACGAGCCTATCGGAGCTCCAACCACCTGAAAGAAAAATTCATTCCCAAATAAAAATAGTCATTCTTCAGCAAAAATACCACAGCCAAAAGAACAAACGTATTGATTTCATTAGAATATAAACTTGTCTTCCTTAAAATGATGTTCCAAGGCGACAAGTGCCAAATCATGGGGAATATATGAATACAAACCCACTACATCGCAGGAAAACCATTTGTACGATTCTCTTCATTTCAAACCATGCATGGATTTGAGCACCTCTTTGCTATCTTTGAGGTGGCCTACACAAGAGGCTTGACTAGAGGCTGTAACAAACTGTCGATCCAAATGCTCAGTTTCTCTGACAGTGAACCCATGCTAGAAATGACTGGTCTTAATGGAGGTGGGAAGATTGTCTTATGGACTTTCGGCAGTCCATGGAACACCGGGGGTATGGACTAGCACTGGCGTCACAACAACCCCCAGACAGGTCCTGTGATCCCAGTAGAAATGTAATTCAATGGGTAACTGGGGATGTTCAAACTGCAGCTGTGGGGTCCTTGCAGAGGTGAGAATAGAATGTCAGCGCCTATCCCTGGAACAATTTTTAAAAAATCTGAACAACCCTTTGAAGAACACATAGTTAATCTGGATGGGGATCCAACAATACAGCACGGCCTCATACACTTGAGACGAAAACAAACTATATTTCCATAGAAGAACCTAATACCTCCATTGCATTTTAGGGGCTGTCCTGGATGTCAGTCAAATGGAGCTTACTGTATGTCCTAAGCTGTATACGGTGACAGTTATAATAAATGTAGTAAATTTGCCAAAAAAATGCATAAACTTAAGAGATGGATGACTCCCATATATATACTTTCACACATTTCTTTTCTATAAAAATCCTTATATCTTACTTTTAATACTCCAGAAATGTTGGAAATGTGACCCTCAGACTATAATCCACACCTACATACAGTTTTTAAAATACATTGTAACCAACATGCTTGGTGATCAAGCAAAGTATCCCCATTATAATAGTCTTGTATATGGTTTTGTATATTTGTGGTGTTTCTTATGGTTTTGCATTGTGGTTCATCCTTTTGTTCATTAGCATCAGTGTACGCTGCTATTGTTTCCTGGGTGTGATAAAGGAACTGTGTAAACATCTTCTGTATAGAATGGTCTTTAGTAGAGGTGTGGGATTGTATACAAAAAGACCCCTGTAAGAAAGTGCAAACAGTGTGGAAGGTATAGGGTAACTGTGGCCAAAATTCCCATGCTAAAGCAGCTTAAACTGGCCATAGGCAGCCAATAATGCAGCAATGAAAGAGAAGGGGGGGGGGGGGGGTTTACAAACTTCGCTTTACATAGAATGAGCCTCTTGCTCAAGGTCCTATGACTTAAAGGGATTATTGGCCATATGCAGCGGTATTCGGCGGTATTCAACACATTGAAACATACACAATCTAAATAGCAGTGAAATGCTGCTGATGCTCCGTGGAATAGGCGCGGTGGCAGCAGACTGTCGCTATCTTCTATGGGCTGCCCTGACGATCTAGTGATCACCTGGGCAGCACCCCCGCAGCTCCCCACGCCCCCCTGCACTTACCTGCTCACTACCAGTGCGTGTAATAGTGCCGGCAGTTAACGGGGAGTGAGGAGCAAGCTGCCTCCCTCTCGTCGCCCCAGGTAATAGGGGCTTTAGAGTAAGTATCAGACACATTCTAGTCTCCAGGATATTATTAATCTCATGACTTATATGGGTTATCCCAACAATAAAACTAGACCCCACGGTTCATGAGAGTAAAGGTCAATGTCCCCCAAGTGAATGGATTATCAGAACACATGTTCAACCATCACTCCATTATTTCTCTAAGGGACATTGCTGAGTACAGAATCCCACAATCTCCAGAAGCCCCATAGACAGTGAATAGACAATTGACTTTCGGAGGGAATCCCAGTAGTAGGCCTCACTCTGATCAGCTAGATACCCCTTGTTCTCTGGACTGGGGATAGAATTTAATCTTGGGATGACCCCACGATTAAGTATTTTCCAATTCTATGTGACTAATGGCTGGCAAATACATAGACGATTGTCACCCAAAGCCACCGGTTTTGTCATGAATGGTCGACCATCGGCATTGGTTCTCCATTCCATATAAATCATGGGTGCTCACTGTAATTTTTTGTCATGTTATAATCCCATAAATCAATGGGATCTGTTAGTGTTCATTGTTCATCTTGAATGAAATTTGCGATGGAGTCTCCAGCTCAGATCTGTACGTAAGTAAAATACTCACCTCTTACAATCCTAATGCTAATATACAGTGAAACTGCTTATACAGTATATTGCTTATGTTGTCATCACTGATATTAGCTGACATCATCACAAACGGCGTTCTTGCAGGAAAAGGTGGTTAAGGTCATTGTTATGTGGATGTGACTATTCCTGCACAGCATGGCACTCACACTGACTGACAGGAACATGAGTGGGGGACGGAAGGAGACAGGGAAGTCCCGGGGGTACATGCTGATGTCATCATCCAGACTTGTAATATGAGAAAGGAGACCCGGAGACCAGATTGCAGCTCTTCTGATATATCAGGTTTAACACAGAATTCCTGGTTTAGAATGATGATGGAAAAGTAGCAGATGAAATAGACTTCACCCACGAACTATATATGTGACCGGTAGAGCAACCCAGCCTGGGCATGTTATATGGATGTCCAGGCATTTTAACCACTAACTTGTATTACTGGCTAAACTTTAATCAACACTGATCGTTGATCCAGATAAATAGAAAAAAAGGTGCTGCAATAAGCAGTGCTGCCACCTATATGCCTCCTTAGATAACTGCAGAGTACCACACTGATATCTCTTAGATTCTGCCCTCATTGAATTATGGGTAATATTTTGTGCAGACCTGTACATATCTGCTATTGTATAATATTACATGCCTGCCTTGGCTTTGTCCTGACTTATTCCTTTGTTGCTCTAGCCGTCTGGGCTGGTTGTGGTGTGTAATCATGTTATAGTATGGGAACAAGCAGACATGGCAGCAAGAGGCAGGCATTACAAGGTTACACAAACAGCTTTATCGCAGACAGTATCAGGCAACCATTACATAAACACTGCTCGGCATTTGGTTACCAGACAAACACAGATTTTGGCATTATTTTGTTATATTCCTCCAATAACAATGTGACGGCAGTGCCGGTTTACCGTGTCCAGGAACTGGGAAATTCTCATAGTGTTGTCATCACCAGCCTCAGTATTTATTCCCACTAAAAGCACATGCATAATTTAAAGGGGGCCTCCACTTACAACATACAGTGATTCTCAAAAGTGGAATCTGTAGAGAAGCAATCAGAAAGTGTCACCTTTCCCTGCAGTGCCCCCACAGGAAGGTAGAAGCATTACACCTTTTTAATAGAAATTAGTGATCTGTCTATGTTTTATAGCAGGGGTGGGAAACGTTTGGCCTTTCAGCTGGAAGGCCACAAGGTTCCCCATCCCTGTTCTGTGGGATGAGGGATGCTCCAGCTATGTAATGAAGGTCCTATGTTTAATATTCTTCTTTGTTGACCCAGAATGCCCCTATTGGCCTTTGGGAAATCTAAATTTTTCTTTCTTCTTCATATATTAAATAGCTCCAGTTGCAGTCCATAATAGTAACAATTTGAGTCCATGTAGCTTCATGTATTGCAGTTACTATAGGGCATGAAAAATGTTGTAGAGTATACTGCCTCTTCAAGCTGCTCAGTCTTGTTATAAATCCCTTCCATTTGTGTAAATGAACTGGCCCTATAACTTTTATCTTATAAGGAGTATTTCTTAATTGAAGGCCGTCTTCTCCATGGATCCTCAGGACATGGGAAAGGCTGCTAATACATGAAAGTTTGTAAGCCGATGCTATGAGTATATAATCCAGTATAAGTATTGTTTGAGTGATATATTGGTGCTTGTACCATCGGCAGTGTTTTTACACCATATAGTGTACCATAAAGTACCCAAATAATACAATGAAATAGTGTCCACTGAAAATATTGCATACCCATAAGGGTAAGCCTTTTATTTTTACATTTTAGGCTATGTTCACACTACGTATATGTCCGGCCACGTATTTTTCGCGGCCGGACATATATGTGTGAAACTCCGGCCGGGGATTTACGTAAGTCCGCGAACTTACGCCCGTAGTCTACTTACGCTTCCCGAGCGCCGTACGTAGCGATCTGACAGCAGTCTTTTACTTGGATATCTTCAGCTAGCCCCGGACACCCCACAGAACCTTTTGGATCAGCAAATCAAAGTGCAAAAAAGAAGAAATCACCACTACGTACGGGACCGCATGTTACGCTACGGGCGTAAGTTACAGCATTTCCGTCCTGAAACAATGGTCTGGTTCATTTTTTACGACGACGCATACGATCCAGGCGTAGGTAGGTTCTTACGTAGTGTGAACTGTGCAGCCGTAGATCGTATACTTTCCATTGTATGCAAACTATGTAAATCTCCGGCCGCTTATTCACGGAACGCGCTACGGCCGGAAACTTACGTAGTGTGAACATAGCCTTAAGGGTTTTTGCAGAACTGTGATATTGATACTTAACATGGGCCATCAATAGCAGTTGGAGCCATCTCCCCTCAATGCTTTTTTTTTAACTGGGGGTCCAACTCCAGGCACAGCTGATTGATGGGACCACAGCATTCGGGTGAGTGCCATGCCCTCTTCATTGTTTAGCAGACACAATGAAATACATCTGGAAATGGCTTGGTACAGCCACTAGGGATGAGCCAACCTCTAGCACACTTGGGTTCGTCCAAACCCGAGCATCGGCTTGATTATCGGTGGCTGAGGAAGTTGGATGTAGTCCTAAGATTGCCTGGAAAACATGGATACAGTCATAGGCCATAGGTTGTATCCTTGTTTCCCAAAACTCCCTAGGGTTCCATCCAACTTCTTCAGCCACTGGTAATCAAATGCTGCACGCTCAGATTTGGATGAACCCAAGTGTGCTGGAGGTTGGTTCCTCTCTAGTGACTGTACCCAGCCATATTCAGATATATGGCACTGTGTCTTCTAAACAATGAAGAAGACCTGGCGTTCACCCAAACGCTGTGGTCCCATCAATCAGCTGTGCCTTGACCCCCACTCAGACCCCTATTCTTTTAATATCCTTAGGATAAGTCATCAATATCACAATCCCGTTCACCGCCTTTAGGAGCACAATGACACTCTGTTGTGGATGCCATCCTTTATAATTTATTGATCAATATCCATAACATTTCAATTAAAATGTTTGTGGCTGCATATAGTACCTTCTGTATATGGAAAAAAAAAGTCTCATTCTTTAACACAACGTACGTCATTTCACCGAGCCTATAAAATAATTTTTAAGGTATTGACTCTAGCCAGCATTTTCCTATACATTTGAACACAGATTATTGTCTCTGTCCAATGGGGCAATGGGCTGATCTCATCTCTTAGGTACAAAAAGTTTCCATGCAGTAAATTATTCTCATAGTGACATGTAACTTTTAGTTCAGATAGAAAATCCCCTGAAGTCACAGGTGGCTGTAAACCCGTACTCTCCCCTCCTCCATGTTTACCTGTCGGTTTACCTTTCTTCCATATTACACATCCTGGAGGAGAGCGTTAGTAATCCAGACTGAATCTAAGACTGGCAACTATGACAGTGGACATGGGAGCGTTGTAATGTACTTCCTTTAATTTAAAGGGGCTCCTGATGCTGCATCCTCAATGGGGAAGTAGAGGTTTAGTGCAATAATATAAAGGATCATAGAGATGATTAACAATACAAATAAGGGCAGACCACAAGAGGCCACATAGAATGGGAAAGATGCGTATAAATCACTGGTTATGCACTGAGAGAGTGCTTTTATACGTTCTATTAGAGTGCCCCTTTAGTAGTAATTGGCAAGGAGTTTGTGTATTCTCCGTGTTATCATGGATTTCTTTCACACTCCAAAACATTCAGGTAGGTAAATTTCCATTGTGAGACCCAATGGGGACAAGGACCAATTTTAGTGATGACAAGTGGATTAAGATGACGCTATATAAATAAAGGAATTATTACTAGTAATGTAAAAAAAAAATGCCCCTGTAAAAAGTGCTTCAAGAGTAGCCCTATAATGATATCATCAGAGTGCCCCTATTAACAGTGAAGAGTGCCCTCTTTTAACAGTGCCTAGGTATAAGAGACTTACTACTGACTTCTTTCTTAAAAGTACCATTAAAGTTTCCACCCAACAATTTCAAAAAAATTCTATAAAAATTACTTTGATTTAAAAAAAAAAAAAAAAAAGTTTCCACCCACCTTTGTCCAAAGGAGATTAAAAGAGAACTCTGGCTAAATCTAAAAATCTTGGGCATGTAGGGGTGGAGGAAATATAATAAAGAAGTCAGACTTACCCATCCCAGAAGCCCCCAGAGTGCAGCATCACCGCTTATGGACCCTCACTTACCCATCCACACAAGGATGGGTACAAAATGGGGCAGGACACTGCTGTAGTCCATGACCGGCTGACAGGGTACTTCGCGCAGCAACGTGGCAATACAGAAAGCAGGGAGAATTGAAAGACCAAAGGCTGACAGAGAGCTGGTGACACTGTGCTGCATGAGAAACAGGGACAGGTAAGTATAGATTCTTTATTATGTTCTCCCCACCCTCTGCCCACCAGAGATTTTTAGATTTGGCTGTTTTAGAATTCTCTTTTAAATTCTGTCATTTTTTTCCCCAGAAATAGCACCACTCTTATCCATCAGCCACGTCTGGTATTGAGACGTTCAGATCAGAGGGGCTTTGATGCAAATCCAAAACCAGATTATGGATAATACCAACATTGTGTATCTGAAAGCCAAGTAAATGTTCCCCTTTAACAGCTACATCATTGCCCCCAATAGCCACCCCTCTTATTTTACTCATTTAAGATCAATTTGCCAAGAGTAGATAGAGACAGATGGGTTTGGCGACCTGGCATTCACATGAGAAAAAGATTAGAGAATTATTTTGACTCCTAAAGGGGGCAAATCTCTATTGATCTGCTAGTATCATGGGATAGAGCAGGAGGAGCTTAGCAGATAGATATATAGTTATTTGGGTATAACTTAAATGTTATTCATTTGAATCTCTGCTTATTGTTGGCTGAAACGTCCAGTGGGCGGTCCTACCCAGTTATTGACAGTCATGACTATTGAAGACTCCAACGTATACAGATTTTTTTCCAAAAACTATATATATACAGTATATATCAATCTGCCTTTGCTCTATGACATGTTGAGGATTCCATTTTCATTGCCCCTGTTCCCTTAAAGCCTATGTATTCTTATTAGGGATATGTTTACAACTTCCGCAGATAATTAAGTATAATACAAGACTGTAACTTTTCTTACTTCTGCAAACTGTTCCAAACTTGCACTGTGACGTGCCTGGTGGCTGCACTCACTCCATGTGTCTGTCTAGCCATTCATTAACCTGGGGCTTTGATATGGGAAACACTGGAACTGTCCTGGCAATGAAAGGGTCACTACAGTCCAAGATCACCCACATTCCTTGCAAGGCTGACTATTTCCTATAAGCCAGGTGTGTGTCTGAGCATTTGGGCAGGCTGCAGAGGAGTGTGGCAGTCCCATGCTGTAAAACATGTGCAGAGCTGGAGATTTCCTTTAAGACATGCTGCTGACATCACTGGAAGTCTCAGATTCCTGTGCACTCCATAGAATCAGGTGCTTGCCTACAACTCAGGCTTGAGCTGACTTGTTCCTGGGTGTCTGTGTACTGTGTTTACTAGGAAGCTGGAGATGGAGTCATGGCTTAACTTCTACTAAGGACTGTGTACACTGGACTCTCTTAGCCAGGTAAGGAGCTTCTATGTTCTGGAATCTAAAACTCATAGTAATGGTCATTGATAATCACAGGCTGCGTGCTCTGCACACAGTACAGATGATAATGGAACACCCAGCAGAGCTGGATTTGACACAGTGAGTGACAAACTCAACTCTGCTATATCTACGCACAGGATAGATTTGTTCACTTTTAGTGATATAGTATACTTAAAGAGATAGCATCTGTGTAAACAGGAAAATCTGGATGACCACTCATGTCTAGAATGGTCACCCAGCTTTCCTATAACCACCTCGACAATGATATCGCTATAGACTTGGTTTTCAGGGAGCTGGGAAAGCTGGGCACACACAGTGCAGCATTGCCGCATCATTGTGAACAGACCCTGATAATAATGGGCAGATGTTTTTGGCCACACAACAACTTGGCAAAGACCTAGGGGAATTTTTTGTTGCACTTCACAGTTTTGAATCGTAAAAACTGCCAAAAACACAATAAAAACACTAAAACATTACAATGAAGTTTACACTAACTTTACGTTATGTTATTAGTGATGGTTCCTGAGACACCATAGTTCAGTTTCCTTCTCCTTTTAACCACATCCGGAAACAAACTGTACTACAAATGGATTTTGCAAGATCTGTAATGACAGAGTAGAGGACTCTCTTAGACAACTGGGCTAAACCTGAAGATGCTGAAAGCTCAGGCGGCTAAGGGTAAGCCCCTAAATATCCCATCATATCACACTCATGGGGGTCCAGAAACAAAATAGTAGCAGTACAGGGTCCAGGAGTCAAAAATAGCATTTTCTGACCCTGCAGGGTCACCACTTTCCTCACTTCATGTCACAGGCGGGCAGCTGTGAGGACCTTTACAAACAGCTCCCAATATCTCAGTTTCCAGGACCTCTGTTATAGTGATATATGGGAATGTGATATTGGGGTTAACTCCCTTGACAAATATGCCAGGATCTGCTGAACATATATTGTTTATGGTGGCTTCCTAATTTCCCCCTGACGACAACTACTCAGGGAGAAAACAGTCGGGTGTTTTGGACTTCAATACGTCTGATCATCTTGTTAAACTACCCCCAGAGTAGTACTTACTTTTGTCTTTTGTCTCCATTGCAAATACATTCATACTTGGCCAGGTGTACAGGGGAATTGTGACGTATAGCTGTCAGCCAAACAGGCGTTTGCCCGACAGCTATTTGAGCTGCCTGGCCTGCATAACAATCTATTGACCATCAGACAATACTACAGACATTTAGGACCAATTGAAGTCAAAGACATCCAGAGGGAAGAAAAATAGGAACAAAAATGGGGAAAAAGTAATCAACCAATCATGTAAAAAATTAAAAAATTCCATGGCTGATCAACATTTCGATTGGTTGAAAGATCGTCATCAATTTATTTCCAATAATTGGGGAAAAGTGGAAAAGATACAGCTTTTGTAATGTAATCATATTTGTATGTTATACCAAAATTTATAATATCAATTTTTTTTAGATTATGTTTTAAGTTTTTTAAAGTAAAGTCACACAACTCATTAATAGATCCGAGAGAGTGGGAAAAATAAATAATCCATTGGTAAAGGGGGAGGAGGACTGCAAACATCCTAATCAGCTCATCCTTAGGTCGTAGACTTTGTCTTCTTCACTCACCTGATCGCTATCAGTCTTTAGTATTTTATTGCGTTTATTATGTTGATTTGTTGTTTTCTTTCAAGACGCCAATAAGTATTCTCTTTGCTACTGAGGATGAGACTAAAAGTATGCAGACTATTAGGAGACGACTATTTCCAATGTCCACAGTTGGAGATATGATATAGTGATTTATTGGATAAGGTGAAGTACTTTTTGCTTGTTGAGCTAAGATAGAAGTTGTCGCCAGTCTTACTATGTTGGGTTACACAAAGCTCCGCTAATACGCTGCTTTGAGCATTGATCCCAAAGTTAACAATGGATGATTATCCAAACACTCGAGGAATGAGGACAGACATGGTTGGATCTTGTCCATCCTTAACCAATATGCTACTTATACAGGAAGAGATAAGAAGACTGAAATGGAATGTATTCTAAAATGTTTCGTGTTACTATGGGCTTACCAGCAGTGTACATAGAAGAGGTGGCCATATAGGTATATATACATGCTGCTCTTCCCCTGTGCTGGTGAACATCACCAACCACATATACTGGGTCATACTATGCCTCTACCATCTTCTTAGTTTTTATACCCTTGTTTCTCCTTGTGAAGAGCACCAAGTGTGCATAGGGAGTCTTAGAGACCAAGCAATGCACCCTGGGAAAAGGTTATGCAAATTAGCTTTCCTGAAGTAGGAAACATTCTTGCTCTCTAGTGCCATCTATTGGAGGTGGTTACACCATACATTAAGTTAATATCTAACCCATTAAAGAGCTTCAAAACATTACTAAAGATTATCAGCCAAACCAGAATCTCCTCCAAAAGACGTGGAGACTTACAGGGTAGCTACCTCAAATAAGCAGAACTAAATGGCCATCTTTCTTTTTAATATGCATACCAGTTCTTGTAGACTTAGTTGTTCCTACCATGTGTGTAGACAGGAAGCCCTATATACTGTAGATTCACAATACTGTGGGTGGAACCTTGTCCGTGCCCAGGTCTCTATAGCAGAGTCTGAATCTATATGCAGGTATTATATATGTGTATTTTGGAAGTTATTCTGCATTCTGATGGTTAGGGCTAGTTGGAAAAGTTGGTTCTAGGAAGATTGTCTTGGATATCTTGAGACTTATGGCCCTATTCCACGGAACGATTATCGTTCGTTTTCGGACGATATCCACCGCTACGGACGATAATCGTTCCGTGGAATAGAGTGCAACGATCAGCCGACATCGTTCATGTCGGCTGATCGTTGCAGTCGCTTGTTTTTCAACATGTTGAAAAACAAGCGACTGATATAGCAGCGATCTGCTGCCGTCGCTCCGTTGAATAGGAGCATCGGCAGCAGACGCTGCTATATCCTATGGGCTGCCCGGACGATCAGCGATCCCCCGGGCAGCCCCCCCGCAGCTCCCCGCCGCCCCTCCCGCACTCACCCGCTCGCTGCAGCCGCGTTGAATAGCGGCGGCAGCGAGCGGGGAACGAGGAGCAAACGAGCGCTAATAGCGCTCGTTTGCTCCTCTAAAACGACTCGTGGAATAGGGCCATTAAGGACCCTGGGTCCTCAACCTGACAAGCTCCTTACATTATTCATGGTGTTATCAGGCACCCAGGACCCTTGCCCAGGACTTTTGTCCAGAGTCAAAGGTTAATGGTTGACACTTTCAAGTGAGATGGCTCCTTCTGGTCTGATGGCTGTCATCCTGTTTTTCTACTTCTCTTGCTATACTCAGGACCCTAAAGGAGCTATGATAGCCTCCTCCATACTATCATACCATACCATTATATTGTATATCATAGCTGCATAACTCTTGTTGCATACCACCCAAGTGTCCCTTTTTAGAGGGACAATCCCTACTTTTGACCCACATCTCTGTGTCCCTCTTTGCCAATTAAATGTCTCTCTTTTTGTCCTAGAAATGAGATTGGCATTGATGAACTTTCTATGTTGCTGTAAGTGTTTGGTTTCTTATTTTATAATAGACACAAAATTTCATATTATTCCATCATGTGGTGCACAATAAATCCTAAAAATTGTTATATTTAGATGAATCTTGTGACATTATGACCCACTTCACACAACACACATGCAGTTCATATGGCCCCATACACACATCTGTAGGTGTTATGGATCCGTTTTGGGGACATGATACATGACGCAAAAGAAAGGAACAATCAAGCCAATGTGCGTCCGTGTCCCCTATGTGACAGTGGGTCCTTGCAAATGCGGACAGTTACTAAAACACATGCCCAATCCTGTCCACGGGTATGTTCACACAACCTAAGTTCCATGGTAATCACAGCCGTTGTTGCAACGGCCGTGATTAGTGCGATACTTATGTTGTGCTGCAGGCTGAGGGAATCCTGGCCGGAGTGTATACACATGATATACAGATATGCAGATCCTGTATGTGTGATTGCATCAATCTGCAGCAGATCCTATATGTGTGATTGCATCAGTCTGTAGCAGATCCTGTATGTGTGATTGCATCAATCTGCAGCAGATCCTGTATGTGTGATTGCATCAATCTGTAGTAGATCCTATATGTGTGAATGCATCCTTAAATTAAAATGTCTGTAAACCACAAGTGTCCCTCTTTGGCCGTCCCAAAACTTGGGAGGTATGTTGTTGTTGTTATAGGCCATGTTCACACAACATATGTTTAGCATAAATCACCGGCGTTGTTGCAATTTCGTGAGTTATGCTAAACATTCGTTGTATTTGAATGAATGGACTCTTGGCCGGAGCATATACACATAGGGAGAGATTTATCAAATGTGGTGTAAAGTGAAACTGGCTCAGTTGCCCCTAGCAACCAATCAGATTCCACTTTTCATTTTCCAAAGACTCTGTGAGGAATGAAAGGTGGAATCTGATTGGTTGCTAGGGGCAACTGAGCCAGTGTCACTTTACACCATGTTTGATAAATCTCCCCCAGAGTATACGCTCCGGTCGGGATTCCATCCGGCCGCATGAAAAACTGACATGTCAGTTTTCTGCGGCCACAATTCATTGAATAGCGGCCTTACAGACATGTCAGTTCACAAAATGAAGTGTGCGGCTCTGGCTGCATGCTCCATTGTGTGCAGCGGTAAATTGGGATGCGGGCACACACGGGTGCGCCCGCATCCGAATTCACCAAAAATGAAGATCATCTGGCCAGTACTGCAGTACCGGCCGGGATGATCTTCAGTAACGCCAGACGTTCTGTGACCCAGCCGGGTCACAGAATGGCCGGTGTTATACGCAGTGGGAACACGGCCATAGGATGTATGATACAGATGTTGTAGTTTTGCAACAGCTGGAGGGCTGAGGTTTCCCCGTCCATGTTGTAGAGAGGGTCAGATTAGGTTCCAGGCCCCCTTGCCATAAGAATGATCTGTATGACAGTTACGTCCAATATGGATGCAGACAGAGAACTAAGCCATAGTCTCTGCCTTCAGACTCCGTGCCAGGTTTGTTTACTCCTGTTTGCTACAATGAAATTTTTTTTACTCCTGTGTATAGATTACATCATACGGAAGTGTTGTCATAGGGGCCTTATTCAGGGATGTAATTGAAGAATTCCACAAGGGCAGGGGTCCTGATGACGTTTACATACCCTATAAGTATATATGGACAGGGGGTTGTTGTTGTTACCCATAGCAACCAATCAAAGTTCAGCTCTTATTTCTTATATTGCTTTGGTTGCTATGGGCAACAGAAATAATCTTACTATAGGATATCTTGATAAATCTTCCCCAAAGGCTTTCTAGTATGTTCATAGCATAGAGCTCAGTGTATTCCTTCACATATGCCCGTATAGATGAGCCACTCCTTTCAGCTACACAATGTAGGGGACTGAGTGAGTGCCACAGTCTGGATCCCATCTTTTAAAGCAGGAATCTGGAAGCTTTGGCCCCTCAGCTGTTGCAAAACTACAATCCCATCATGCTGGCTGTCCTAGCATGATGGGAATTGTAGTTCCCATAGGCATGATGGGAATTGTAGTTCCCACGGGGCTCCAAGGTGACAGTCCCCTCTGTGACCTACTTACATCTGTGACAAGTCGATGTCCTACTTGTTATGTGCCTTTCCCTTTAAATGACGTAGTCAGCTCTGATACATGCACATCTTTATTGATATCACCCTCTGCTATTTTTCTTGTTTACTATGTGAACTGGAATCTCAAAAGGTCAAAGTGTAAGTGGCTTTCTCCTTTTATGAGGCGGGGTGAATTGTCTTAAGTGTTGTCAATACAGCCGCTCTATAAAGCCTGTTTACTGTTAACATCTAACGTTACATCTGTAGGAAGTAGAACTATCTATAATTACAGGCCTGAGGACCGTCTCCGCACCGCCACATTACGAGGCTATATCAAGCATGGGAAAGTCCACAAGAGCTGTCAACCACATTTATTACAGTCCTGAATGATACATGGGCTTAGTTGTGTAGTAACACATAACTTTTACTGCATCATACCTTCCTACATAAACATGCCAAATACAGGCCCCTAAGTCTTTCTACCAAGTCCAAAATATACATATACAACCGTGAGTACGAGCATCTTCTACAGAAACACTAAGTCACACTTTACACTATCCCGACAGAGTACACTTCAAATTAGGCAAGGTCCGCAAGACAGCCCCTGCACCTCTCCAAGGACAAGCTACACTTCTTCTCCTGTTACCTGCTTATGTAAGGGTCCTATTCCACGGGCCGATCAGGGCCCCATCAACGATGTAAACGAGCGCCGATCTGCTAGATCGGCGCCCGTTTACTGGGCCTATTCCACGGCTAGACAGTCGTTAGCGAGGGCTGCAGGGACATCGTTACCGATGTCCTTGCAGCCCTTGCAGCATAAATTACCTAGCAGGGCTTCTTCTCCGCTCCGTCTTCCTCCCCGGGTCCCGCGGGGCAGCATCAACTCCAGAGCGGCCAGTGATTGGCTGAGGAAGGGGAAGAGGGAGCTGAGGAGAAACCCTGCTAGGTAATGTATGGTGCTTCTCAAATCGTCGGTCGCCCGCCGCCCGCTATTCCACGAAGCGATGCGCGGTGGGTGACCGATGATTTTAGGTTTGGGCCTAAAAAAAACGATCAGCTGATGACACGATCATCGGCTGATCGTTTTCTCTATTCCACGGAACGGTTGATTATCGCTCCGTGAAATAGGCCCCTAAGTCACTACCTCTAGCACCCCTGATACTTGTACCTGCACCTAAAAAGCTGTTTACTACCTTAACTTGTAACTTGTATTTGAGTAAAAGTACTGGACTCTGTGCTCATTTCTCTGCCGCACCTGCACCTACAGTAAATAGAGCTGAATTGTAATACCACACACAACCTGAGGACGGGGTGGGGCTGTTTTTGCAAGAAAGTAGCTGTGCTTTTTCTCATCCGGCACAACCCCTTTAACATCCAATTGGTGGCTTCTCTCTCCTCCCATAATCCCCTCCCCTGCAATCCTGCAAAGTGATTTATATTTACTAGTACTAGATGTTTTGTTGTTTTTTACCCATGCAATGACAGCTTTGACAATAAGCCAAACTATCTGTGGTATGTCCCATAGTTTATCTGGAGCCCCAAAGGCAAACAAAGAGATAATAAGAGGTTACCCCACTCCCAGTACATGACTGCCAGGCTGCTGCCATAACTAACTCTATCTATCTATCTATCTATCTATCTATCTATCTATCCAGCCATCTCTGAAATCCACCCTATTAGTCACGCCTGCTTTCCGCTCAGCTAGCACCATACGCATTCTGTTGCTAGGTAATTTATTAACACACAGAACAGGTCTTTATGTTATATAACACCTATTAGAAGAGGAAATGATTGGACATTGTAGTAATAAATATTCTATAGCCTAATCGCCTTCCACTAAGGAACATTTGTAAAAAGTTGTGAATGTCTTTATGCTACAATCCAACAAGAAAGAAAAAAGTGATGGCACTGCCTGGCTCTCCACTAGATGGCACTATCTCAGGCTGGGTATGTGGTGGTGCTCAATCCGAAATAAACATGCTGTATGAACAATGATTAAAGGATAAAAGGAGGCACTCACCAGCAGTGTATTCAGACCATCCGGCTTTTATTGCTGTGCGCAGGGGGAGCGGGGGAGACAAGGTGGGTGACCGCAGTTTCGCGGCTTAGTGCCGCTTTGACGAACCCTCATGTGACTGGTACGTCACTTCCTTTTATGTGTGCAACTTTATCAAACAATGTGACCCAGATGTATAAAAAAATTTCAACATGTTTTATACATCTGTGTATGGGGGACTGGAGCTGGACTTCTTAGATGTACACCTGGACATTAGCAGCGGCACACTTACCACATCATGCTATAGAAAAAAGACGGCTGTCAATTCACTGCTTAATTACTCTAGCTACCATCCACACCACACTAAGAGAGCGTTACCGTACAGTCAATTTATCAGATTGAGACGCATAAATAACAATGAAATTTTATTCACTAAACAGGCAGAGGAATTGAGCCACCGACTGAGAAAAAGAGGATATCCCCAACAACTAATTAGCGAGAGCCTCCAGAGGGCGTCAAGTGTGAACAGACTCCAATTGCTCACAACAACAAAACAGCGTAATATACATGTAAATAAAAAACACACGGCAGATAAAAAAAGAGTGGCATTCACATTTGATTATTCACCCCTGGAGAGAACCATTAAGAACGCTATTTACAAAAACTGGCACATTGTAGAACATGACGAACATCTAAGAGGACATATTGCTGAGCGCCCCACAGTGACATTTAGACACACTCAGAACATTAAAGATCTACTAGTCCATGGGAGACTTGATAAACAGAATCCACAAAAAGAAGGGTCATGGCTTACATCCAGGTCAGCCAAGGGTAATTTTAGGTGTGGCCATTGCCACTACTGTAGATCATTAAATAATGGTAGATACATTAAATTAGGTGGCCATGAACATGTGGTTAATGACTTTATGACATGCAAAAGCCAGTATGTGGTATATGCTTTGATTTGTAACTGTGGCAAATATTATATAGGGAAGACCATCCGCCCCATGTGGAGGAGATTCTCAGAGCATGTCAGATCAGTGCAGACAGGGAAAGGTAGCCCCCGCATGATCAGACATATTCAGCAGGAACATGATGGGGATTCCTCACAGTTACATTTTGCTGGGTTATGTATTGTCCCTCCCCCAAAAGGTGGGGGTGATAGAAAGCAGTTGCTCCTTCAAAAGGAAACTGAATTTATTATTAAATATGATGCGCTTGGCGCCCTGGGTCTTCATACTCATAGTGATGTGAATATTGCATGAATCCCTATATCCGAATATGCTAGCCAGTGTAATTTGTACTTTATTTTAATTGATGTTTGTTTGTTTGTCACTCACATTGTTTGATAAAGTTGCACACATAAAAGGAAGTGACGTACCAGTCACATGAGGGTTCGTCAAAGTGGCACTAAGCCGCGAAACTGCGGTCACCCACCTTGTCTCCCCCGTTCCCCCTGCGCACAGCAATAAAAGCCGGATGGTCTGAATACACTGCTGGTGAGTGCCTCCTTTTATCCTTTATTCATTCTTTATGCTACAACCTGCTGGCTGGTGAGGGATTTCATAGACTTGTGAGCCCCCATATGTCCTGGACCACACAACAGTTTAACAGTGTATATATATGTTAGGCCGAGTTCACATATTTCCAGCTGTCTATAGCTATGGGAAGACAGCTGGACAGCTTGGAGTAAGCTGGATCCATGGTACCCGGCCATATTGGGTAATATAGAGCACGGTGCCATACTTAGGGATGATCAGGCAGGGCCGTTTCTAGGTAGTTTTGACTAAAGGGCGAATCTTTCTTAAGCGCTCAAAAAACAAACAAAAAAAGTCATTCAGTGACTCACAGGTGGCGTCTTCTTTGATCTGAGGCGTCATTTTTCCCTCTGCCCCCACCAGTGGCTATATTGGGAACTGCAGGACTTGCTGCATACAGATCCTTAACCTCCCCAGATGTCAATATAATACATGTTCCTATTAGAATAGACATTACACTTTGGGAAGCTGTATGTGTCACTAGTGCTGCAGCCTTCCCTGATGTCTATATAATACATGTTCCTATTAGAATAGACATTACACTTTGGGAAGTTGTATGTGTCACTAGTGCTGCAGCCTCTCCTGATGTCTATATAATACATGTTCCTATTAAAATAGACATTACACTGGGGGGCTGTCTGTGTCACTAGTGCTGCAGCCTCCTCTGATGTCTATATATTACATGTTACCATTAGAATAGACATTACAGTGAGGGAAGCTGTCTGTGTCACTAGTGCTGCAGCCTCCCCTGATGTCTATATAATACATGTTACCATTAGAATAGACATTACACTGGGGGGGGGGGGCTGTCTGTGTCACTAGTGCTGCAGCCTCCTCTGATGTCTATATATTACATGTTACCATTAGAATAGACATTACAGTGAGGGAAGCTGTCTGTGTCACTAGTGCTGCAGCCTCCCCTGATGTCTATATAATACATGTTACCATTAGAATAGACATTACACTGGGGGGGGGGTGTCTGTGTCACTAGTGTTGCAGCCTCCCCTGATGTCTATATATTACATGTTACCATTAGAATAGACATTACAGTGAGGGAAGCTGTCTGTGTCACTAGTGCTGAAGCCTCCCCTGATGTCTATATAATACATGTTACCATTAGAATAGACATTACACTAGGGGAAGCTGTCTGTGTCACTAGTGTTGCAGCCTCCCCTGATGTCTATATATTACATGTTACCATTAGAATAGACATTACAGTGAGGGAAGCTGTCTGTGTCACTAGTGCTGAAGCCTCCCCTGATGTCTATATAATACATGTTCCTATTAGAATAGACATTACACTGTGGAAGCTGTCTTTGTCGCTAGTACTGCTGCCTCCCCTTATATCTATATAATACACGCTAGCACTAGGATAGACATTATACTAGGGAGAGTTGTCTGTATCACTAGTGCTGAAGCCTCCCCTGATGCCCATATGATACATGTTAGTACTAGGATAGACATTACACTGAGGGGGAGCTGTCCCCAGTGGCTTCTCCTCCTGCTTCCAGACTCGATTGATCTATCTCCTGTTTTAGTAGATAGAGAGATCTACCAATCAAGGCCAGTGGGAGAGAAGCCACTGGGGATGACCCCTCTGTTTTTTGAGGAATAAGAAAATGATGGCTTTAAAATAAAGTGTATTTTTACAGTATCGGGTAACCTATGCCAGGAGTATACAAGCATAGTCATTCTGTTTAGGCTGTAGATGGCGTCCTCGGCAATCTAGCACAGATTTCTGCTGAAGTGTGTGAAACTCTCATGGATTTAGTGTGTACACATGATAGCGAGCGTCATATATGTGGTAACAATCTATGTGTACAAAGACAATTTTTATACAATACAAAATAGCTTCTGTTTCCCATGACCAAAACGACCACACAATGTAAGTCAATGAGACCATTTGGCTCACATAGACACAGAATTGGGTGAGAAGCATGCATCGCCATGTATTTCTCCCCACTGATCAGTTTGCGATCTGAACGCTCAGAACTTGACCGATAAAAACTTTTTACATGGCTAAGTTTTTATGGTGACAGGTATGCCTTAACTTAAATATGTGAACCAGATTTGAAAATCCCTTTAAATCTCTGACAATGCAGGGGATTTGGAGCTCTGTGTCAGGAAAAACCTTTACGTTATTATAAGAAAGAAATCTCTGCAAAGGTCAGACCCGAAAAGGAGATTTGCTTTATGTCCCTTAATTAGGGACCTGCCAGGTTTGCTTGCTGGGAGTTGTAGTTCCACCAGCCACTGCTGTAGGTTCTCTACTTCTAGTGTAAGCCGGGCTCCACTTTCTGACAGATAGAGTAAAGCTGCTTCCCCTGACAAAGTGCTATTTCCTGTTGCTTTTTCACTCACCGTGTAAATAGAAGGGCCAGACTGTGTTCCTTGGACACAGGTAGACATGACTTCTTTGAAGCTGCAGACTTTTCTGCGTGAGCTCGGCCAATGAAAGCATATTCTCCATTATTGACATAGGAAACACTGGAAACAAGGGAACCGCATGCTACGTAACTTACCATGTTTTTATTCTTTTTTTTTTAATTTTCCTGCTTTTTAATTTTTGATTTTTAATTAACATTTAATGCTCCTTCACCCCGAAAGACAATGAAATAGATTATAATGTATCCCGTCTGATCATCTTAAAGGAGGATTCTAGGAAAAACTGAACATTGGATTCTCCTTTTGAATTTTTGTGCTATGCTCCACACTTTACACTACAGTGTATATACAACAAGTTTTGCCTTTTACTTAATTCCCGGCAATCTGCAACAATGGCTGTGATTAATGCAAAAGATACGTTGTATTTGAATGAATGGAATCCCAGCCGGAGTGTATACACATAGTATACACTCTGGCCGGGATTCCAACTGGCCGCACGGAAAACTGGGTACAATATAACATAAAGTATACCTGGTGCAGGTTCTGCAGGGGCTGTCACATTATCATGCTCCGCCCCCTCAGAACCTGAATTCATATCATTTTTAGTTGTTTTGTTTTTTTGTTAAGATCTTTGTTATTCATCCATCAACTTGCTATTTAGTCCCTTAGAAGACTGATATGATAAACCTGAAAACCCCATAAAGAACTTACAGACTCCATGCCGATCAGTCAGATTTGAACCCAGGTTCTGAGCGCTACTGACTAAGGAGCTTCCCAGGTAGAATAATCTAATTGTCTAGATGAGTCACGGACTGCGATATACAGTATAAAGAAACATTCTCTTACATTCATACACATGTCTCTGCTCAGCTGTTGTTATTTTGTTCTTTTTTTATCAGTATATTAAGAGCAATAAAATTTGTGTCCAAAATCCAAAGTCCTGGGGCAGACAGTGTATGACATAGCATTGCACCAAACTTGGGCCAGCCCATGTAAACTAATAAATGCATTAATATGCAGTAATTGCCATTGCAAAAGTTCACAAAGCAGGAATGGGAACAAGAGAAACCAGTCGGATGGGTGTTGGTGAATGGCTGGGTGAAAAAACGTGTTTTCTGTGTACAACGAAGTGCTATACAGATTTGCTACCATGGGATTTACATACTGCTGCACAAAACCTGAAACCTGAGACTTGTTTGTACTGAGGGCCAGTGGTATACATAGAGGGGATGGTGCTAGATCATGCATGGTTCACATGGTTTACCATAGAAATCCTTGCGGCAACAAGAACCTTCTGCAACATTAACCCACTGTAGAGTGAGCTGGCATATTTTTTAAGAATTGTTGGTCATTTTTTAACTTTCCATTTTACTTATTAATATTATGAAATAACTGTGAAATCTTGCAGTTTTTATTTTGGCCACTAGGCTTAAAACTAGGCTTCCTGTTCTGTACACTTCATTTCCCAGCAGTGTCCTCCTTATTATCATACAATAGACAAACAAGAGTACAATGACAGGTGACACCAGTATATAGATAATACAGACATCGGTACAGTGACAGGTGACACCAGTATATAGATAATACAGACATCTGTACAGTGACAGGTGACACCAGTATATAGATAATACAGACATCCCTACAGTGACAGGTGACACAAGTATATAGATAAGACAAACAGGAGTACAGTGACAGGTTACACCAATATATAGATAAGACAAACAAGAGTAGAGTAACAGGTGTCCCCAGTATATAGATACAACAGGAGTATAGTGACAGGTGACACCAGTATATAGATAACACAGAAAGCCGTACATTGACAGGTAACACCGGTATATAAATAACACAGACAGAAGTACAGTGACAGGTGACACCAGTATCTAGATAACACAGACAGGAGTACAGTGACAGGTGACACCAGTATATAGATAACATAGACTGCAGTACAGTGACAGGTAACACCAGTATATACATAACAAAGACAGGAGTACAGTGACAGGTGGCACCAGTATATAGATAACTCTCATTTTCCCTGTAACATGCCTCCTGCTCCCCGTCCGCCCCCGCTGCCATACGCCTGCCGGGAAGAGTGCTGCTCTGCTCCCTGTCTGCCTCTGGTCCCATACACCCCGCTCTGCAACATGCCCCCTGCTCCCCCAGCCTGTCCCCTCTGCTCCCTGTCCGCCCCACCACCATATGCCTGCCGGGAGGTGTGCCGCTCTGCTTCCTGTCCTCCCCGCCGCCTTATGCCTGCTGGGAGGTGTGTCGCTCTGCTCCCCCTGTCCGCCTCTGCCGCCATACATAGAGCTGGGCGACCCCTCATTCCATCATTTCCCTGAAAGGGGTCAGGGATTTGATCAAATCAAATATTATAGTATAAAAATAAATAATTAAATAAAAAAATAAAAATGTTTGGTATCGCCACGTGCATAATTATAACATTCTCGATCTCGCACAGCAAACGGCTTAAGTGCAAAAGAATTCCAAAATGCTAAATTGCGCATTTTTGGTCACATTAAAACCAGAAAAATTGTAATAAGTGATCAAAAAGTCTCATATACGCAATGAAGGTACTGATAGTAAGTACAGATCATGGCTCAAAAAATGACACCTCACACAGACCCATAGACCAAAAAAAAAAAGCATTATAAGCATGGTCAAAAAGCAATTTTAAGGAACATTTATTTTTTAAAAAAGGTTTTAATTTTTAAAAAGCCATCAAATAAAATAAAAGTCAGACAAGGTTTACCCTAGGGTGAATGCCGACCCCCCCCCAATAACGTTTTATTTTCAATTTCACCACACATATAATTTTATTCTGGTTTTGCAGCATACTTTATTCAAAAATTGCAAAGTACAATTAGTGGCACAAAAAGGGCTCATTTGGTTGTCTAGGTGAAAAAATGCAAGCGCTGTGGCCTTTTAGGTGCAATGGAAATTGGCTCTGTCCTAAAGGGTTAAAGTAGCCAGAATAAAAGGATCTAACTTCCTAATCATTAAAGCATTGCAAGGTTTCCCATTCACTTGATTGGAATAGCACTAAAGAGCCTCGCACTGCTGCTGCCAAAAGTACAGTAATGCAGGATGAGCAACATGAAGCACTTAAGAGGCTGTGGCACTTTTTCTTTAGTTAAACATAGTTAAAGGGGTACTCTGGCGAAAATCTTTTTCTTTTAAATCAACTGGTTTCAGAACGTTATATACATTTGTAATTTAAAAATCTCAAGCCTTCCAGTACTTATCAGCTGCTGTATGTCCTGCAGGAAGCAGCAGCAGAGAACTGTGTCAGAGAGAAAGAAAACACAGTTTCCTGTAGGACATACAGCAGCTGATTAGAATGGGAAGGCTTGAGGTTTTTTTTAAATAGTAGTAAATTACAAATCTATATGACTTTCTGAAAACAGTTGATTTGAAAGAAAAAGATTTTTGGAAAAGGGGGCTTTTTAGATGAGTTTTGGTTTCCACTATAGTCTTGTTCATGTGGTTTCCTTTATAACCATATAATCTACAGATGTATCTCAGCTTGTGTATCCACTTGCTATGCTGGGATAGAGAGTTCTAGTCATTCCCCACTTGAAATAATATTTGCAGGACATTTAACCTGCCTGTTCCGCCAGCTGATCACTTTAGCAAACTGAACGGCTGAACTCTGCACAACAGAATAGCAGATACATCTGCCAGAAGGTCTGGATAAAAACGCTGCACCAAGATAAGAACTCCAAGATGAACTCCAAGATAAGCAGCTGTATGTTGTATTAGCATGTTACTTGTATAGATGTGTAGCCATAAAGGTCGGCCCTATCATAGATATAATAAGGAGCTGGTTCCATATGTGTAGATATGTGATTACTGGAACCTTTGATAAGATATTTTGGGATATGAACACTATATTATCACAGTCAATACTGCACATAACATAACACCTAGGTCTGAAAATGAAAAAAACAAAAACAAAACTGTCATATTCTACGAATGTGAATAAAGGAAATGTCCCCACTCCCCACTATTATTATATTTTATACAATATAGAACAATATTCACTGGTCACCATCATGTCAAACAAATTTCCTCCATGTAATTCTTGGCCACTAGGTGTGTCCCTTTTGTGTAACCCGCTGTCCAATGCCTGTTGTCAGGGGAAATCTGTCTGTAGTAACAGCTAGATCAGGAGAAAACATGGAAAGTAGGGGCGGAGCTTGTACTCTATGCAGGAGAGAAAGCCTAAGCTGTAATATTGCAAGCTGAGCATATCTGTTTACTGAAGATGATTCTTTTTCTAAAAGGTAAGGAAAGACTTCCCGTTCTTTCCGCCTCACCCCTAACATGATTCGTTCCATTTGTCTTGATGGTAAATTTCCCACACCCTTGGTTTGTAATGTTTTTTGGGCTTCTAGAGATGGGATCCCTGCACTGTTTCTCACCCCTGGGGGGTGCAGCAGGGGGTATGCGATGGCCCGGTAACAGTTGCATGATCTTCCTCAAAAGTGTGTATACATTTAGGTTTAGTAATGAATGAATGAATCTCAGAAATAGTACACGGTAATTAAAGCAAATCATTTCTAGACTTCTAAACATTTTATGTAAATTTTTCATGTTGTACATTGTTATAAAGCAGAACTGGCCTATAAATTCTTAAAATAAACTTTATAGGGGTTGTCATGGGATAAAGTTGGATTTTCTCAAAATGCCCAATCCTCTCAGCTACTTCCTGATGATACAAAGTCCCCACAGAAACTGCTCTGCTAAGCCAATCACCAACTAAGGAGGACGCCATTGTGGCTATATTTCCCACTACAAGTACAAAGCACAGAAAGGCTCATTAAATTTACGTCCGTAAATAACGACCATGATTATAATGAGATGGCTGCCTTTCCCCGCTATGTTCTTGAAGTGGGAACGTAGCCCTAATCGCTAAAGGAAAAAAATCTAGGTGATACATTCCCTTTAAGCTGCTATGTTGGGGTTGTGCTACACTCACGCGTACGTGGCCTGTAGTACAGGTGTGGGTCAGCTGCAGCTCCTACAAACCGGATGATATGGTATATCACCACTTGAATAGTGTCCAAGAGTCAGGAAAAAGAGAGAACATATAGTACTGCTAATATCCAGGAAGGCCGATACAATCAAGAAATCTTTATTAGCATTGAACAAACAGATATATGTTTTGGCATTGGACCAGCACCTTTATCAGGCCAACCTTGTAGATGAGTACACAGCTAGGGAAATAAGTAAGTCCTTTTTTTCTAATACCTTTTCAGTGTTTAATCTATCCATATACATAAAATAGTGATAGGCCAATACTATTGTCTGCAGTGGCTACAGCTTATCTCAATGAGAACTTACACGTTATCTTCCCCATAGCAGATAGCCGAGGTTCGGAGGCCATGATAGATTGCTTTTGTTCACATCAGTGTCAGAGGATCCATCGGCAGTTTTGTCAGACAGAATTTATTGAATCCATGAATCTATACCAGCAGATATGACCACAGCCCAGGGCCATCACCCTCCCTCATTCTCCATCATGTGGCTATCGGCTACAATGACGGGACAGCTTGTTCTACAAATGTCATTTCTGGAATTTGTACAAATGTGAATTGTGGTTCATCCTCATTCCCCCTCACAATGATAATTGTCCTGTGAGGCATAGACATACAGCGCTTTTTGTGACCCTTCAAGCTTATTTCTTTTGTTTTACAGTTTTGCAAAACTTAAGCTGTCTTCTTCTTTAACCATTGTTTAGTCGAATTACTTGTGTGCCTATGGTCACTGTCGGACTGGCCCACCGGAGGATCCTCAGGTGGGCCCCAGCTGTACACTGTGATCTGTGGTAATTTTATGGCTCCTGACAGCTGACAGCTGATGTAGCGAGCAGGAACATGTGTGTGTGTGTGAGGTAGGCTTCTATGCAGTGGCATCGTGGCCCAACCAGGTGGATAACTTCTCAAAGGGGCCTACAGTGGTAGCAGGTCCTGGCTGTCTGACTAGAGGATGCACAGTAACATTCACTTACATTGTGTGCAGTGCTGTGGGCTGCCGTCCTGGAGATTCCCCTGGTTGTTGGGTCTGGGGGATGGGAGGACCCGCGGCATAGCAGCCTGTAAAGGCCGCACAGTAGGCCAGGGTCAGGAAGCTCCCCCTGTAGAGCTGCCTGTGCCAAGGGTTATCTACACTGCATGACTAAAGCCATGTCCTTATCTGAGGTCCTGACTGCTGCACTGGAATAAGTACTATCAAGTGGGGGGACGAGGAGACAAGTCTAAAGGTCCCCTAAACCTTGAACTTTGAGATTTGGGGCTGAAGGGTGGGCCCCTGAATGATTTTCTCTGGAGAGCCTTAGGTACTTCAGTCAAACACTGCTTATGGTTGTTGTCTCGCTGTATTACCCATGTTCTCTTGAGATTCAGTTCACAGACAGATGTCTTGACCCAGATGCAACTACACAACAGCAAGTCCGACCCACCTTGCGGTGGGCGCTGGTGAAGACCAGTGACACCTTAGACTTATCTCATAGACTGGCTGATGGATTGCCTGCATAGCCGATCAGTGACTGCAGTGGTGTCCTGGACCAGTCACTGATTGGCTGAGCAGGCTATCCATCAACCGATCTCGGACATTGCAGCTGGAGGAGCTGCTGGAGGCTGTCAGCTGTTGGATATCGTTCAGGAAGTGCTATGGGGCATGGGGACTGATAAGTATATTTTCTTTATTGTGTTCCCGCAACCACCTGCCTGCTTGAGATATGTTTGTTTCATGGAACTTCTCCTTTCAAGAAACTTCAGTGGCAGACAATGCTGTTTGCACATAGGTAGACAGGTGACAGGTTACTAGCAGTGAGTGGATGCTAGCTTGTCACATACACAGCTTTGGGCAAAGTTGCTATTATAATGTTAAAGGTTTGGCGCTGGTTATATCTGGTGTATGTAGGGTGGGCCCCTAGAATCAAATTACTTGGTGGGGCCATGGTACCCCAGTCCGTGTCCAAGAGTCAGGAAAAAGAAAGAATACTAGATAATGTACCCGGCGCTGCCCGGGTATAAAGTGTCAGTGTGTTAATTAGATTTGTTCTAAGGTGCCCAGGAGGCCAAGCTAAAGGTATTGTTTCATCTGAGTTAATCAGTGAAATTAGTGTATACCTGTAGTGCATAGTTGGAGGGGTTCTGTATACCCACAATGTATAGTTTTTAGGGGTCTCGCATATCTGTAGTGCATAGGTGGGGGGGCTGTATACCTATAGTGTATAGTTGGGGGGGTCCTGTATACATGTAATGTGTAGTTGGGGGGGCTGTATACCTGTAGTGTATAGTCGAGGGAGGTCCTGTATACCTGCAGTGTACAGTTGGTGAAGGTCCTGTATACCTGTACTGTATAGTTCAGGGGTCCTGTATACCTGTAGTATATAGTTGGTGCTGTATACCTGTAATGTATAGTTGGTGGAGGTCTTGTATACCTGTAGTTTATAGTTTGAGGGTCCTGGATACCTGTAGTGTATAATTGGTGGAGGTCTTGTATACCTGTAGTATATAGTTCGGGGGTCCTGTATACCTGTAGTGCATAGTTTGAAGGTCCTGTATAACTGTCGTATAGAGTTGGTGGAGGTCCTGTATACCTGTAGTGTATAGTTTGGGGTCCTATATACCTGTAGTATATAGTTGGGGGAGTTCCTGTATACCTGTAGTATATAGCTTTGGGGTCCTGTATACCTGTAGTATAGAGTTGGTGAAGGTGCTGTATAACTGTAGTATATAGTTGGTGGAGTTCCTGTATACCTGTAGGGTATAGTTTGGGGGTCCTGTATACCTGTAGTGTATAGTTTGGGGTCCTGTATACCTGTAGTATATAGTTGGTGGAGGTCCTGTATACCTTTAGTATATAGTTTTGGGGTCCTGTATACCTGTAGTGTAAAGTTTGGGGTCCTGTATGCCTGTAGTATATAGTTGGTGGAGGTCCTGTATACCTGTAGTGTATAGTTTTGGGGATCTGTATACCTGTAGTGTCCTGTATACCTGCAGGGTCGTATTTACCATTAGGCACCCATGGTCTGGTGCGTAGGGTAGCACCTTGCAGAGGGGCAGTACCCTCCCGTTCAGACTTCCCAGAAAATCTGGTGTCTTTTCGAGGGGGGTATGGCGGTATTGGTCAGATCTGGTATAGTGGTGTTATCCAGTCACAGTATGGTGGTATTGGTCAGGTCTGGTATGGCAGTGTTATTTAGTCACAGTGTGTCGGTATTGGTCATGTCTGGTATGGCGGTCTTATCCAGTCACAGTATGGCGGTATTGGTCAGGTCTGGTGTGGCGGTGTTCTCCAGTCACAATGTGGCAGTATTGGTCAGGTCTGGTATAGTGGTGTTATCCAGTCACAGTATGGCGGTATTGGTCAGGTGTGGTATGGCAGTGTCTGGCAGTGTTATCCAGTCACAGTATGGCGGTATTGGTCAAGTATGTGGCTCTATGCTGTGTTTCCACTTCGAGATCATAGTGGGGAAAGGTGTCCATCTCATTATAATTATTGCCATGAATAACAACTGTGATTATAATGAAACAGCTACCTTTCCTATGTTCTTGAAGTCGGAACAAAGCCCTAATCTGTACAAAAAAATCTAGGTGATACATTCCCTTTAAGCTGCCATGTTAGTGATGTGATACACTCAAGGGTACATGGCCTGTAATACAGATGTGGGTCAGTTGCAGCTCCTCCAAACCGGATGATATGGTAATGTATATCACCACTTGAATAGTGTCCAAGAGTCAGGAAAGAGAGAGAACAAATGGTACTCCTAATATCCAGGAAGGCCGATACAATCAAGAAATCTTTATTAGCATTTAACAAACAGCTATATGTTTTGGCACTGGAGCAGCACCTTCATCAGGCCAACCTTGTAGATAGGTACACAGCTAGGGAAATAAGTACATTGGGCCCTTTTTGTCTAATTCCTTTTCATTGTTAAATCTATCCATACACATAAAATAACCATAGGACAATGGTATTGTTTTCAGTGGCAACGACCTATCTCAATGAGAACTTAGCAGAGGAGAGTTGGGAGGCCATCATACATTTCGTTCAAATTAGTGTCAGAGGATCCATCGGCAGTTTTGTCAGACAAAATTTATTGCCAGGGGAAAAAAGTAGGTTATGCATCGTTGGTATCTACTGTACCAGCAGATATAACCACAGCCCAGGGCCATCGCCCTCCCACATTCTCCATCATGTGGCTATCGGCGATAATGACGGGAAAGCTTTTTCTACAAATGTCATATCTGGAATTTGTACAAATGTAAATTGTGGTTCAACTTCATTCCCCACCACAATGATAATTGTCCTGTGAGCCCTTAAAAGACTAAGAGTGCTTTTTGTGACCCTTCAGGTTTTGTTATGTTTGTTTTTTTACAGTTTTGCACTGCGTCAGCAAAACTTTAGCTTTCTTCTTCTTCTTTAGCCATTGTTTGGTTGAATGGCTTGTGTGTGTATGGTCTGTGTTGGACTGGCCCACTGGAGGATCCTCGGGTGGGCCCCAGCTGTGCACTGTACTCTGATCTGTGGTAATTTTATGGCTCCTGAGAGCTGACAGCTGACATAGTGTGCAGGAACGGGTAGGACAGGGGCCTTGTATGCACAGGCAGCAGGGCCCAACCAGGCACATTACTACTCTAGGGGCCTGCAGATGTAGCAGTTCCTGGCTGCCTGGCCATCACCCTCCCACATTCTCCATCATGTGGCTATTGGCTATAATAACAAGACTGCTTGTCTACAAATGTCAATTGTGGAAATTGTACAAATTTGGTTTGGGGCTTAAGGGTGAATCCCGTGAATGATTTCCTCCAGTAGGCTCCAAGTACTCCAGTCAAACACTGCTTATGGTTGTTGTCTGGCTGTATTATCCATTTTCTCTTGAGATTCAGCTCACAGACAGATGTCCTGACCCAGATGCAACAAAACAGGCCCAAACCATGATTCTTCGAACAGGTCACCCACCTACAGCTCATCACCATCTCACTTGAGGCTACCTTAAAATTATCTGCTAGTCCTAAAGGTTGACATAATTTTACCACCCACAGACATATGATAGTTGAACAATTTCCTTACTTAATGATTGACCAGGTCTAATATTTTTGACTCATTTGGTTTAATTCTCTTTGTCTACTTTGTCTCTAAAATCTGATGTAATTTTAGGTCAAACTTGGCTAATGCACACTTCTCTGCGGACATGTGCATTAGCCCTTATGCCAAGAAATTCTGAAGGGTTCACAAACTTTAAGACATCATTGTAAAACCCCATATTAATTTATTGCATTCTCCATTGTTCTTTTCTATGAAAGAAGCCAAATGTAGCTGACATAGTATATAAATAATTTTATGAGGACATTCTTTTTTATGCTGAGTAATTATTATTATTATTATTATTATTATTATTATTATTTTCATTACTATTTCTGTAACTGTAACCGGATACTGTCTGATGGTGGCACAAATTCCATTGAGCAAATATGATGCGAAAGCATTATTGTTCCCAATTATTAGGATTTAGTATACTAATACTTTTTATTTTTAAATACATTTTATTTATTTTCCCTATAACTCCATACAGTAAAATCCCTAAACCCTATATGGACAAGTTGAGTGACAACTCTCATAGTTGCCTTCTAGGTTGTCACTAAACAGAAATGATAATTGACCAAACACAATGTTCACAATCCGACGAATGATGACTGTAATTGTTAGTTTTGTATTGAACGCATTGTCATTACTTATGGCCCATTGCCTGGAGCATGCCAGTAGATAGAATGTGTTTGGTGACTACATGAAAATATGTGACTATACACCTTACAAGAGGAAAGTGGGATCTGTAAAGCTCCACAACCCCCAAAATCCAGCTGAAGTTATATAGCAGAGAGGAGAGAAGGGAGTATAGGATATAGCTGCTGATTGTCTGTCTCATGGTGACCAAACACATTGGATAAGCTTTGTCTGTGATGCTCGACTGTATACTTTGTATGGGGTGCTCCGAAAGAATGATAACTTTCAACCTGCCTGATCCTTTTGTTCTCAAGGTAGATAAGCCTCCTTGACAGGTGTATGACAACAGTTTATTCTCCTTTTCCTATGTAGAACACATGTGTACTTGAATAAACGGAGTGTGCATGTGTATAGATGGATAGTCAGGAGGAATAACTGGTCAACAGTTATATTATTAGCATGGCCAGAGAGGATAAGACAGCATGCTGTGAGAGGGGAAAAGGAGCAACAGGGAGGGACATCTGATTGGCACAAAGCACATCTCCTACTTTATACCCATCAGCACAGCTCTTACATCACACCAGATATACATGTCTTACATCACACCTATCAGCAAAGGTTACAGCTCTTATATCACATTCAGCTACACAGCTTCTACATTACATCCATCTGCACAGCTCCTACATCACACACATTAGCATGGTGGTTATATCATGAGCATTAGCACAGTGTCACAGCCGCGGCGGCGTCCCGTGTTCCGGGCCGCCGCCGCGACCTCCTCCTGCCCCATGCAGCCGCTGGGGTCCTTGTGCAGGGACCCGGCGCTGCTGCTAGTTCGGCCCCTGGCGGCGCCTCACCTCTCCTCCGCTCCTGTCTCCGTCTGTGCCGGCCGGCGCGCGCGTCCCCGCCTCCTAGGGCGCGCGCGCGCCGGCTGTCTCAGATTTAAAGGGCCTGCCGTCACTAGCAACCAAGCCAGGGGTAGCGACCTGGGGGTCGCCTGCCGCAGCAAGTCCATCCCGCCTTGCGGCGGGCTCTGGTGAAAACCAGCGGCCCCTTAGACTCCGCTCCCTGGTGAGGTTATTGCTATCGCTAGTGACGGTCCAGTGGATCCACTACTCCAGGCGTTACACACAGCTCCTACATCACACACATTAGCATGGCGGTTATATCATGTGCATTAGCAAAGCTCTTACATCACATAAATAAATACATCACGACTATCAGCACAGTTGTTACATCGCAACTATCAACATTGCTCACAGTTTTTATATTACACCTTCTGTGTTTGCTCAATTATTAAATCAAACCCACCTGTGAAGCTTACTTACACCCTAAACATTGCACAGCTCTTACATCATACCCATCAGCAAAGCTCATGCATCATACACATGGGAAAGCATGAAGAAAAAATGTACCAACAAGGGGAGGACAAGAGACCCTTCAGATTTTTTATTTTCTGCAATAATAAACATGGCTTCAAGGGGAACTATTAGCAACTGATTCGTCTAATCTGCTTATAGTTCCTCTTTAAACTTAATTGGTTACATTGGTTACAGTATTAATACAAACTGTTAATTAGCATTGACACATTTTCTTCTATTGCTCTTATTCATATGTGTAATAATAATAGTAATAATAATAATAGTAGTAGTAGTAGTAGTTGTTATTATTATTTATTGTCTTTTATATTATCATTATTTTTCAATATAAATATTGTTATATATAAATTTTTATATTTATTGATTTATTTTATTTTTCTTATCATTTCATATAGAAATATCCTGCCCAATACCTGGCTTTATTTTCTAACCAGGAATGCAACAAATTGTTCAGACTTAAACAGTAAATCAATAGGTTGTTACATAAGCGGTAGATTAGGGATATTAATGTACTCCACATTAATTATGACTTTTTCTACTTAGAAGTTTTGGCTAATGATTCTCAGACCTTGGCAGGATCTGACTGCCGGAGTCTATAGTGACAGACCAGTTAGAGGAAGTTAATGTAATATTGCGGGTTACAGTGTAGGACGCACCTAGCGGTTTTAGTTCAGCCATCGGCAGATAACAATAACATCATTTACGTTGCTCAACATCTCTGTTTAAATGTTAACAAGCCGGCATGCAAACAAACCCAGTGACTGACCTTGAGCGACTTCACAAGGATCTATGGAGAACGGAGGAGACGTTAAGAAACAATAAAATCGCTCTTGCGTGTGGCTTTGGCCTGGGGATATTTCTTTTTATGGTTTAAACATGTGCTAACATATAAATGACAAAATGGCCCCTGTCTTACTACATCAACAAGATCATTAATAAAGAGGTCAAACACATAGACTCCATCCACTGGGACCATCCAGTGGCCTTTATCCATACAGAACATATACATGTATATTGTAATTGTATCATAAACCCAGACCCTAGTTCCAAGTGATCGGTTACAAGTGGGCTATTGTATTAGAGCCTTGTCCCACTATTACTCTGGTGGGCTTCGGTTGACCCTGTTTTAAACTAAGCTTTTGAGCTTAAGTCCTTGTAAATTATGATCAGGTCTTAAAGGAGAACTCTGACATATAGAGCTCTATCCAATCTCTTTTCTTCCCAGGAGCAATTTTGTTTGGAGTAGCTTTATCCATGATATATAACATGGACATAACATAATAAATAGGTCATGCAACCTAAAATTAAAATTGACAACACGCTGCTTGGTTTGGAATGATTAAAGGTGCTTGCTTGTATTATAGATGCTGAGGTAACGTATGAACTTTATTATTTGCTTTACAGATTCATCAGCTGTCGGCCGATGATTGTAGGTCAGGACCTAAAAAGACCATCATCCAAACATGGTCTTTATATTAAGGGCTATGCCACAGGACTAAATCTTCATCCCCAGCTATAGCTCCAACTCTGATCCAAACACCTGGTAGAAGTTTTACTGCTTTATATTATAAATTAACATTAGCGTCAGGCCTGACTGGCCACCACTTACTAAAGGTTACCTATTAATTGCCACCTAGATTAAGAAAGAACATGGGGTGTTCTGCATACGCGGGCGATAATTATATCACAGATCTGCTGGAGGAACAGCACTGCCTAAACTAAACTGATGCCAAAGGTGACATATCATTAGCTCAAGGCAGCAGAAATCAATGTTATTCATTGATCAAGGTTTACAAATGTATATACAACTGAGTGATCCAATGTAGCTGCTAAGGGACCCATGTGGATCCATATAGCTGTTATGTAGCTCATGTTGGCTACATTCTTTCTACCCACTAACTTCGTCCATGATTCCTACTACATCAGTGATTGTTCTTAAAGGGCTTCTCTGGGATTAGAAAAAGCACAGCTACTTTCTTGCAAAAACATCACCACCCCTGTCCTCATGTTGTGTGTGGTATTATAATTAAGCTCCAATCACTTTAATGGAACTGAGCTGTTTCTGTTGATCACGTTAATTTTATTTTTAGGTACTTTTTACAGCAAAGAGAACATACCAAACCAGTCTTTTCCAAGACTAGACAATCCCTTTAGGCAGTGGCTTATAGAAATTTTTGTGGACATTCCCTTTAAAAAGAAAACATGTGCATACATCCTTCTATCTCCTTCTAACTTTAAAAGTTATTTTATTACGTTTTTGCATATCAAACATACAAAACAGACACAACAACACTGGCTTCCATCCTTTCCATCTCTTTCTGGTGATGTGGACTTATCTAAAGAAGGTTGGGCTCAAATACTGATAATAAGACTGGGAAAGTCGTATGCCGCATTGAGGAGACTGCCAAGCTGGTGTGTATAGGCCATGCAATGCCACATGGGAAAAAATATGCAAAGTAGCTCTCCATCAGAAGGGGAAGAGATTGCTCTCTACTGCCACCTGCTGCAGTTTATTTATTTTAATCTTACTAGCATTTCATAGTTAAGGTCTACTCCATGTCCAGACTTTTAGTGGAGAACTCCCCCCCCCCCTTGAAGCAGAAACAGACTATACAGCTCAGATGTGACCTATAGAAGGTCATTCATAACCTTTTTCAGTCCGGATGAGGTGCAAGAACTCTATACATAGATGGGTAGCTTTCCTTTATGGCGTGATTCTGGCCAGGATAGTATTTAGTATTTACCAGTCATATTTCAAAGGTTAAGAATGACTTAAAGGCTAAGAACGACTTAAAGTGACACTGTCACCCCCCTTTTTGCATTGTGACTTCTCTACAAAGGTGTATTGGGTAAATTTTGCAGTGTTCATACCTTATTTTATATCATATGTTATGGTGCTTGTTCAAGTAAAATGTGATCGTTTTTCATCTGCAGATTGTGCTAACTGGGCGGGGCATCGCGGCAGTAGCGCCACTTGGCCCTGCCCACAGCACCACAGTTGCCCCCCCCCCCCATGACGACATAGGCACATATGCCTCGCCCCGCCCACTTAGCATAATCTGTAGTTGATAAAAGATCACTTTTACTTGAACAAGCACCATGACGTATGATATAAAATAAGGTATGAAAACAGCTAAATTTACCATTACACCTGTGTAGAGAAGTCAGAATGCACAAAGGGGGAGACAGTGTCACTTTAAAGAATGACTTCCATAGGGGGCAGCACAAAGCAAGATTTTTACCTTCTGATTAAGACTAACTTTACATACAGAGGCTGGGTTCACACTACGTATATTTCAGTCAGTATTGTGGTCCTCATATTGCAACCAAAACCAGGAGTGGATTAAAAACACAGAAAGGCTCTGTTCACACAATGTTGAAATTGAGTTGATGGCCACCATATAACAGTAAATAACGGCCGTTGTTTTAAAATAACAGCAAATATTTGCCATTAAATGGCGGCCATCCACTCAATTTCAACATTGTGTGGACAGAGCCTTTCTGTGTTTTTAATCCACTCCTGGTTTTGGTTGCAATATGAGGACCACAATACTGACTGAAATATACGTAGTGTGAACCCAGCTAGAAATTAGTATTGAAGACATACTGTAGTTGTCAGGCAGCTATCATTTAGGTTTGTCTGTCAGTCAGCTATCATGCATGTAAGGCCAGCTTTAGACAGCACCTGTTTGATAGGTAATAAATGCAACGCATAGCATATGCCTGAAGTAATAATAAGATGTAATACGGAGCTCTCATTGTCTATGTAACAATATGGTTATCTCCAGTAGATTATTTGAGGTAGGAGAAGGAATTGCAGCGTGTGGGTGGTTGGGTACAGGCATGCCTTGGCACATTACCCTGGCACACATCAACTAAACAACCACTTCAGACAGACGCTTGGAAAACCGGATTCTGTTCTCAGAAGAGTGCAGGGACGTGAGTGAGGTTCATGTATATTCAATGAGAGTTGTTGCTACTAGGAAACTTTTAATATGGTCACGAGGCTGCAATAACCTTTATATACATGAACACATGTAACTTTGTTCTGGTACCTTCCAACAATAAAAACAAACTTGTTATGGCCGCAGCGTTATGACTGGTCTCTATAACATTGCACCTTTGGAAACTCGTTTCATTGTAGCAAGTGCATAATGCAAACAATGGGACGGAGTCGATTGTGCAGCCTTTGGCTCTCAATGTGGATAGGGTTAGAAACATGGCGGCTTTCCTTTTAGGAGCCACACCACACCTTGTACCTGGCACTGCAGCTTAGCTCCATTAGAGTGATATCATACCAGTTTGGGGACAGGTACAGGTGGATTTTAGCTAGTATTATATCAATCTTGTTCCTGACTTTTCCAAAAATTTCTGGACGTCTTTTCTTCAATTGGGTCATGTAATCTAACAGTGACCCCTGGTTAATACAAGTGTTTCTGTGCTCACATTGGTATCACCATCTCTGTCAGAGCTTACTTTATGTTTATACTGCATGGACTTTTTTGATGTCCCACCAATGGTGTTTTTGCCTCTTCTGAACACACACCTTTAATGGCCAAAAGCCCAAAACACACCCTATAGTGGCTAGCTACATATTTATAGCTTTTAATATTTTTGTAAATAAAATAGTGGTACTTCGTAGCTATTAATTTAAAAACAACCCATCACTTAGAAGATACTCAATGCTTATACCGCCATCATGGTGTGTGCGGCCAGTATAGAAATAGCTGCAGACTATTGTAGCAAATTCTGCAACAGCTGTGGCATCAGCTGTAACAGTGACACTGGCTAAGTCTGTAGATAGAGAGAAAGGAAGAATATATTAAAACAACCACAGGCCATTCATGGATAAAGCCCACCATTCATACACTCCAACCGGTCACTAAACAACATCTTGTTTAGTAATGGGTTTCCCAGGTGAGCGGGAACTGGACCAATGGGACACATCAGTGATGAATTTACTGCAAGCTACCAAGCGCCAGGTTGTGATATTGATTAATATACTGACTTTGCACGCAAGAGGTAGTGGCAGCCGTGGGGACATGTCCGGTGGCAGTGTCCAGTGGACATTGATTAGATTTAGGTTAGGCAGAAAATTATTGGTCAATAGCCATACCTGCCGTCTGACTTTCCCAGTGTGTAGAAAGTTCACGTAATTTCTGTGACTTTCATTTGGATTAAACCAATATTCTATTTATTATCTAGATGTATGTGTCATTCCCCAAGTGCTTTAGTGTTTTTATCATCCCTCAGGTATTTCAGTTTTCAAGGGGTATTCCCAGCTTATAAAATATATAGGATATGAGATCACTTCATAATAGAACCCTGGAGCCTCCACTCTTAGGGTTTTTCCAAGTTACAACCTGATGGCTTCTCGATAAAATACCTTTATGACATAGAAATACTACTTTACCAACATGAAGGTCTTAGTGTAGTCCTAGCACTGCAGAGTGCAGAGCTATGTACAGGTGGAACCACCAGAGCAGCATTCATCTGCAACGTTTGGACACCAGTTATTGAGAATGAAAGGCAACTTTTGTTCACTCCTGGCCACCACCACAGACATTGCCCTAACATCAGGACTGTTATTAGGTAGTTGTATATGATGTTGCATAGGGGTAAAGAGGACTACTAGAACTACTGGGTCAGTATTGTGTCAGGCCAGATCTCTACATGCAACTTCCTACCCCATCTTCCTTCTCCAATGTTGGCAAGTACTGTATAATATAGAAGTCACTCATTGCATTCCCTGCCTGGCATTGGCCGGTCCAGGTTATTTCCTCCTATATTATTCCCCCACAACTACAGCTCTGGAAATTTTAATTACTAAACAAAATTCTGAAATATCCCAAAAATGTTTTCAATGCCGCAGACAGTATTCTATGAGACACATTCCTGAAATGACTGATCCCCAAAAGTGCCAATCCTGGTCCCAAGGTGGGCGTTTTCTGCTTTAATAATAAAATTCTAGAAAAACAAAGTGCCACTCAAATCAAACAGTAATAAAATAGACTTGAGTGAATGGAACCTACACCCAGGTATAATTTCAGTCTGTAAGAATGAATCATTCATTTTTTTAGCATTTAGTTTCCAACGCCACCCCAGATAACTACGTCCATTATAACTTCATTTTTCTTAACACGTAATAAAACATAAACCAGAACATAATGTTCCCCATTCACTGCAATAACAGCTCGAAAACAGGAATGTCAACCCACATAGTCTGTATTATGCTAAGTGGACTTCTTTGTGTGTCTTAGGCTATTTCCATCGTGTAGACCAGTACTCTGCAGCCTATAGACCATTGGCCTCCAATGGCCAGAGGAGCCAAGTCCCTCTCCTATTGATATCAAGTATAAGATTTCCTTAATTGATTGTAAAAACCATCAATAAAAGAAATAAAAAAAACTTGTAGCCTTAAAAGTTTATTGGTTGTTTCAACAATGGTACTAAACCACAAGGAATAACAAAATGGCTTCCAATAGTGTATATATATATATATATATATATATATATATATATATATATATTTATTACAGTTGCTTGTAGGCCGCTTATTTGAGTCTACAGTTTTAGCTTTAAGCGTACCTAATGTGTAAAGAAAAAAAAGTGTTGTAGAGACTTATCAAGAGTCTTTATTAATTAAAGTCTCGGTCAGGGTTTAACCATGTGTAGACCAGCAAGGTGATTAGTGGCAGGTAAGTACAGGGTCTGAACAGCGTCAGCAGATGATAGGTGAGTACAGGGTCTTAATAGCAGCAGGGGTTGATAGGTACAGGGTCTCATCAGCACTAGTGGGTGTTAGAAGGCAGGTGGGTACAGGGTTTGATTGGCACTAGTGGGTGATAGGTGGAAGATGAGTACAGGGTCTGATCAGCACCAGTAGGTGATAGAAGGCAGATGGCTACAGGGTCTGATCAGCACCAGGGGTGATGGGCGCAAGGTGAGTACAGGTTTGTTTATTTTTTTTATTCCAGCCCCAGCCTGACCGCAGTAAAAAAAAAAAAAAAAGAAAAAAGAAAGATTTTCTGTACTTCCCTTAGAGGACCCGGCCAATTTAAATTTTTGCATTTTCGTTTTTTCCTCCTTGTGTTTAAAAGGCCATAGCACTTGCATTTTTCCACCTAGAGACCCACATGAGCCCTTATTTTTTGCGCCACTAATTGTACTTTGCATTGACAGGCTGAATTTTTTCATAAAGTACACTGCAAAACCAGAAAAAAATTCAAATTGTGGTGAAATTGAAAAAAAAACAACGCATTTCTTTTATTTGGGATTTTTTCGTTTTTATGCTGTTTTTCCTGGGGTAAAACTGACTTGTTATATATGTTCCTCAAGTTTTTATGATTACAACGATATCTAACATGTATAACTTTCATTGTATCTGATGACCGGTAAAAAATTCAAACCATTGTTAACATAAATATGTTTCTTAACCCCTTAACGACCACGGGCGTATATTTACTCCCTGCGGTCGTTAAGGACGATCAGAGCTGGGCCGCGCGGCGGTCCCGGGTGCCGCTTGTAGCCCGGGACCACAGGTATTAGCGGGCACGGTCCGATCGCCGTGCCCGCTAATACAGTAATCGGATGCAGCTGTCAAAGTTGACAGCTGCATCCGATTACCGTTTGCAGCGTCATCCCTGGTGTCTAGTGGGGAGATCGCTCCTCCGGGACGTTGTCCCGGAGGAGCGATCAACGTTACTGAAGCCGGCCGGGGACCGCTTCAAGATGGCGCCGTCCCCGGCTCGGCACTCGTTTACTTCCGGCTGCAGCAGCTGGAAGTAAACGAGTGCCTATCTCATGAATCTCTGCAGCATATCTATGCAGCAGAGATCTCAATGAGAGATCAAAGCACTTATACTAGAAGTCCCCCAGGGGGGCTTCTAGTATAAGTGTAAAAATAAAAAAAAAAAGTGTTGTTATTAATAAAAAGCCCCCTCCCCTAATAAAAGTCTGAATCACCCCCCTTTTCCCAGGTTATTAATAAAAGTAAATAAATAAATAAACATGTTTGCTATCGCCGCGTGCGTAATCGCCCAAACTATTAATTAATCACATTCCTGATCTCGTACGGTAAACTGCGTAAGCGCCAAAAAATCCCAAAGTGCAAAATTGCGCATTTTTGGTCGCATCAAATCCAGAAAAATGTTAATAAAAAGCGATCAAAAAGTCGTATATGCGCAATCAAGGTACCGATAGAAAGAAAACATCATGGCACAAAAAATTACACCTCATACAGCCCCATAGACCAAAGGATAAAAGCGCTATAAGCCTGGGAATAGAGTGATTTTAAGGAACATATATTTGTAAACAATAGTTTTAATTTTTTACAGACCATCACATAATATAAAAGTTATACATGTTATATATAATTTTAATCGTAACGACTTGTGGAACATATATAACAAGTCAGTTTTACCCCAGGGCGAATGGCATAAAAACACATATCCACTAAATACACAAAATTTTTTTTTTTTTTTTTCAATTTCACCACACATTGAATTTTTTCCTGCTTTTGCAGTGTACTTTATGCAAAAATTCAGCCTGTCATTGCAAAGTACAATTAGTGATGCAAAAAATAAGAGCTCATGTGGGTTTCTAGGTGAAAAAATGCAACTGCTATGGCCTTTTATGCACAAGGAGGAAAAAACGAAAACGCAAAAATCTAAATTGCCCCGGTCCTTAAGGGGTTAAAATCGCTCCATTCCCATACTTATAGCGCTTTTATCCTTTGGTCTATGGAGCTGTGTCAGGTGTCATTTTTGCGCCATGATGTGTTCTTTCTATCAATACCTTGATTGCGCATATATGACTTTTTGATCGCTTTTCATTTCAATTTTTCTGGATTTGATGCGATTAAAATGCACAATTTTGCACTTTGGGATTTTTTGCGCTTACGCCATTTACCGAGCGAGATCGGTAATGGGATAAATTAATAGTTCGGGCGATTACGAACACGGCGATAGCAAACATGTTTGTTTATTTATTTTTATTTGTAACATGGGGAAAAGGGGGGTGATTTTTACTTTTATTAGGGGAGGGGGCTTTTTACAAATAACAACACTTTTGTTTTTACTTTTATACTTATACTTATATAAGTATACTTATACCGAGCGGCACCCGGGACCGCGGCGGTTCAGAGCCTCGCGGCCCCGCTCTGAACGTACATTTACGTCCAGGGTCGCCTAAGGGTTAAGGAAACCCATCCCATATGGTGGGATATAGGGTTATGAGCCAAGGTACTGATTTAGGGTCCATTTACACAGAAATATTATCTGACAGATTATCTGCCAAAGATTTGAAGCCAAAGGCAGAAGTGAATTTGAAAAGAGGAGAAATCTATATCATAAAAATCAAAGTCTGTCTGTCTGTCTGTCTGTCCTTCTGTCTGTCTGTCTGTCCTCTATAGACTTCCAAACACCTGAACCGTTTGACCCCAAATTTGGCCCACAGATACATTGGGTGCCCGGGAAGGTTATTGCGAAGGTCCCATCCCCGCCAGATGTACAGGAGGGGAGGGGGAGGGGAAAGAGAGGCGCCCCATAGAGATGAATGGGAAAATCTCCTCACTGCAAACACAGGAGATATAATTAGCTGCAGCAGACACGGCAGTTGGAGCCTTAGCAACCAATAGGATTACTGCTTTCATTTTCACAGGGAGCAATGGTTGCTAGGGAAGCTGCCTCACAACATCCACAGTAATAACTGGTAGACCCCCTACTCCATCTATACAGTACATGTATACAGGACCCCCTACTCCATCCATACAGTACATGTATATACAGGACCCCCTACTCCAACTATACAGTACATGTATATACAGGACCCCCTACTTCATCTATACAGTACATGTATATACAGGACCCCCTACTCCATCTATACAGTACATGTATATACAGGACCCCCTACTCCATCTATACAGTATATATATATATATATATATATATATATATATATACAGGGCCCCCTACTCCATCTATACAGTACATATATATACAGGGCCCCCTACTCCATCTATACAGTACATATATATACAGGGCCCCCTACTCCATCTATACAGTACATGTATATACAGGACCCCCTACTCCATCTATACAGTACATGTATATACAGGACCCCCTACTCCATCCATACAGTACATGTATATACAGGACCCCCTACTCCATCTATACAGTACATGTATATACAGGACCAAACACTACAGGTATACAGGACCCCAAAACTATACACTACAGGTGCACGGGACCTCCACAAAACTATATACTACAGGTATACAGGACCCCAATCTTTACACTACAGGTATACAGGACCCCAAAACTATATACTACAGGTATACAGCACCTCCACCAACTATATACTTCAGGTATACAGGACCTCCACCAACTATATACTACAGCTATACAGGACCCCAAACTATACACTACAGGTATACAGGACCCCAAAACTATACACTACAGGTATACAGGAACTCCAACTATATACTACAGGTATATAGGACCCCAAACGATACACTACAGGTATACAGGACCTACACCAACTCTATAATACAGGTATACAGCACCTTCACCAACTCTATACTACAAGTATACAGGACCCCAAAAATACTACAGGTATACAGGAACTCCACCAGCTATATACTACAGGTATATAGGACCCCCGAACTATATACTACAGGTATACAAGACCTCATCCAATTATACACTACAGGTATCCAGGACCCTCAAACTATAAACTACAGGTATACAAGACCTCCACCAACTATACATTACAGGTATACAGCACCAACTATATACTACAGGTATACAGGACCCCCGAACTATACAGTACAGGTATACAGGACCTTCACCAACTGTATACTGCAGGTATACAGGACCTCCCTCAACTATACACTACAGGTATACAGCCCCCCCCCAAATACACACTACAGGTATACAGGACCCCCCCAACTATACACTATAGGTATACAGCCCCCCCAACTATGCACTACAGATATGCGAGACCCCTAAAAACTATACATTGTGGGTATACAGAACCCCTCCAACTATGCACTACAGGTATACACTAATTCCACTGATTAACTCAGATGAAACAATACCTTTAGCTTGGCCTCCTGGGCACCTTAGAACAAATCTGATTAACACACTGACACTTTATACCCGGGCAGCGTCGGGTACATTTTCTAGTGTATATATATATATATATATATATATTTGGACTTCAAAGAGATGATTGCTAGTTTTCCAAAGTTTTAAAGAGCTGTTAATGAAATACATATCCTTTAATATAGACTAATGTATACCAGCACTGGTCCATGCTGGCATATAGTAAAGGTCTTTCAACCATCTCCAAAAAATAAAAGTAATTTAACTTTTTTGTACATTCTTACTTATATTAACATTACTGTATGCAAGAAACAAACTGTGGGTTTATAAAGTTGTACTTAAAGGTATAATCGCCTTTTTCTTTTCAAGGGGTTGTCTGCTTTTATACAATCCTTACTTATAAGGGGTTCTTGACAAAACCAGTAATCACAAGGTGTCCACCTGCTGGAAAACTCAATGATCATCTCTAATCTTTGGGAAAACCTGTGTTCAGTTTCCTTGCAGCACCAGCACAGGAGAAATTAAGTATTACACCATGTCCATTTAAATCAATAGGTTGTCTGGGTAACACATGATAGAACAGGTCCTCCAGAATTAGAGATGCATCTATTAATAAGAGATCAGGACCCCAACCCCATCCTTGAGCTAGATAAAACTTCTGCTGATTCTTGTTTGCACTGATATATACCCTAAAGTCAGTCCTTGCAACTGCAGCATGTTGAGTTGAGGGCACGGTCCTGGTCCCATCTGTTTTGCTATTGGGATCAACACAAAAAGTGTCCAGCTTCAGCTCTGTGTTCAGCACCATGGACAACACATTCAAAATGTCAGATATCTGTGCAGTACAGGAAACATTCCTAGATGCAATTTTCTGTGTTGATGACTTATAAACCACATAAAAGATTGCAAATATGATTGTGACTTTCGATTTCGGAGACAATTCTGGCCGTCTTTGATATACTACATAACCACCTTCCCATTGAAAAAAACTTGCCCTTGATCCAATATGGAAGCTAAAAGATAGGCCCCCGACCAATACTTGCTGGGGTATTCTGATATATAATTTTACCTTTTGTTTCTGAAATAAAAGGGTTTCCTGAGACTTTTGACTCATGCAGTGCAAATGCTGTATATGCTGATGCTGTTGCCCATGTCGGGGGGAGAGGAAGGAGACGCGGCACTGCACTGTCACAGTATATACAGAGTCTACTGTGTATACTGTGGCAGTCTTCTCCATGTACACTGTAAGAGCCCCAGTATTTGTATACTAGCCTACACGGGAGGGGGGGTACTACAGTAAAGAGTAGGGATCAGTACACATAGGGATAGATTTAGCATAATAAAATTAAAAAAATGCGGCCATATCGCCCAGCCTTATCAAAGATATATATAGTTGTTGTCTATTATGAGAAGCAATTACACATGAAAATAATAAGTGATACAAATATTCAGCAGTTTGGCAAGCCCAAATGGGTGTGGCTTGCAAAAAGGGTGTGGCTTATAAAAGAGGCATGGTACAATAATCATTTACTAATTGTAATTGAGGTTACATGTTCAATTAATGGTGATGTTGATTTAGGCCATTATCACCCAGCCCTAGGGCCCGTTTACACAGAAAGATTATCTGCCAAAGATTTGAAGCCAAAGCCAGAAACAGACTATAAACACCCTCTTTTCAAATCCATTCCTGGCTTTGGCTTCAAATCTTTGGCAGATGATCTGTCAGATAATCTTTCTGTGTAAATGGACTTCTAGTATATACCACTCATGGAAATACCCTATGTACCTGGGCAATTACCTGGGCAGCTGCAGGCTGCAGGGTCCTCTTGCTACTGCTGTCTTCAAGACTTAATGCGAGGCCCTCCCAAGGGAAACTTTTCTGATTGAAAATGTCCATTTTGTAGGCAGCAGGAGGAGACAAGCAGAAAAACATATACTGCAGTTTTGTGAGGAAAGATTCAATGTTCAATCTTGTTATTTCTTGATCTGAATCTCTGCTCATTCTCGGCTTAGGAGACTTTTAGGAGGTCAGAAATAGTAGTTATTTTGAATCTTTTTCCACAAAACAATATATCAATCTACTCAGCTCCTGCTGCTCTAGAACGTACTGCCTTCAGGATAAACTACATTTTCAACGTGACAGGTTCCCTCTAATGGTAGAATAGTGCAACAATAAGGAGAACTGGGAGAAATTTGGCAGGTCCCCATTCATACCTACATGCATCAAACCCAAGAATTACTGCTTTTCCCTAAATCAAGGAAGGGTTAGCAATAAGACGTGCATGCCAGAAAATATGTGGCTTGTTATTTGATTTTCATCTGGGAGATTGTTTACTGAAGAAGTTGCCCAATGCCCAGTTTACGGTATATCACGTGCCAAAGATGACTTTAATGTCTTCTTACGACAATTGAGGCGGTGAGGAAATGGTTAACAACTGGACGCAACTGTCTCACATCTCTGCAGACTCAGGTCATTGAAGAACAAGTGTTCATTAACTTTTACTTAGTACGATACAGTCAATGACTCATAGAAAGATCACAAGGATGAAAATAAAATCCAATTATATTCAATTGTAATTCTGAGAAAGCAAATCAATATCTCCGTCATCAGATCCCTTCTCGACTTATGGAGTATAAACCACATTGATCTAAAGTCTTTGAAATTTTATTTTCTTGAGGCAATGACGATGAGTTGTCCTCTCGTGTCAAGTTGTTTTTTGAGGCAAAAGGGGTGACAACCCAAGTGTCCAACAATATTGCTTCTGCAGTTATCACCCAGACTCCAGACAACTATGTAGACGCAACCTTCATGTCTGTAAAAACATTATGCCAATCCCTTTAAGACATGTTGGTGGTCATATTGGTTATCTCCTATAGATAAACAATCAAACAGGTGACTTTAAGGGTCCATAGCCCTAGACTTTGTAGCATACACAGCTGATACATGATACTGCACTATTGGTTAACCCCTACTCTAAAGTCAGCTACACCATTGATCAGCTGATCATAGTTTGAGTTCAACCTGTGGAGCAGTTAAGATAAGCCTTCTTCAGCCATATATACATATTACAGGGTGGAAATGTTTTTTTCATATACTGTCGCTCCTATCTGGTCCATACCAAGGGTCCCATTGTCTTGGAGTTTATAGTGGAATTTATTTTTATGTAATTCTTCTTCTCTCTCTTTCGCCCTTTGGATATTATTATACTTAGAGCTCTTTGCTTATCCATTCACATAGGCAAAAGGAGACAAGAAGATAAAGCAAACAATGAAGTCACAAAACAACACGTGATGTCCAGTAGATGAAGGTCATTTAAAGGGTAAAATTTCCCATCTGTAGCAATTAAAGGAGAAGTCCATCGAAAGTTTTTATTAAAGTATTATATTGCCCCCCAAAAGTTATACAAATCACCAATATAGACTGATTACAGGAAATGCTTATAAAGTGCTTTTTTCCCTGCACTTACCACTGCATCAAGGCTTCACTTTCTAGATAACATGGTGATGTCACGACCCGACTCTCAGAGCTGTGCGGGCTGTGGCTGCTGGAGAGGATGATGGCAGAGGGCACTGCAGGACACAGGCCACTGGAGGGACACTGAGCATCCCTCTGCCATCATCCTATCCAGCAGCCACAGCCCGCACAGCTCTGGGAGTTGGGTCGTGACATCACCATTTTATCCAGGAAGTGAAACCTTGATGCAGTAGTAAGTGCAGGGAAAAAAAAGCTCTTTATGTGCATTTCCCATAATAAGTGTATATTGGGGATTTGTATAACTTTTGGGGGGCAATACAATAATTTAATAAAAATTTTCACCGGACTTCTCCTTTAAGAGTCAACTGTTACCTCGGTGTTAGAATTTTTAGCCCCTGAAACAAAATAAGGTATTGTAAATTTAGATGTATGTATTGTGTATTGTGTTTGTGTTAAAGGTCAAAACAAGGTATCACTTTTCATATTTCTTTTCTATCTTTATTACTACTTTACATTCTGTTGTCTTGGGTAACAAAACGTCTCTTGGCCTGTGGGCTAGTTCCGCATATTCTTGTTAAACAACAATGCAGTTCCTATAGAGAAAGGTGTTCTACATTGGTTCTCCGCTCCAGTAGCAAAGGTAACGCGTCAAACTGAGATTGGGCCCCTCTCTCTTCGAAGTTCCTATAAGAGCTGCATGATCTGTCTCCATGGTACACACACCCCTGCCATGGTAGAAATAGAGGGCACAATTGGGCCACCAGTTTGGCCCCCACAGTGTTGACACATGGTCTGGAAAGTCAAATATGTCCAAATCTTAAGAGCTTAAAGGGGTCATATAAGCCATGCCCATGTGTGGTCACCTCCCTATTCTCCAACACCAGGCAAGATTGAGTTGGAGGATCCCATTGTTGAGATACAACTATCTGACACTTACAGAATTTCCTGTTGATATCCCATAGATGTCTTAGGTGGGATGCCCCTTGAAAAATTAAAAGGGTAGCAAAAATCAGTTCTTCTGGCTTCCTGGGGCATTTTGGGCCAACAGTTATTGGGTGTAATTGCTTCCATGACTTTAAGAAGTTTGCTGCTTTGATTTTGTTGTAATATAACATGTTAGACAGAGTTGCCGACACGTTGCACACATATATGTGCAAAATCAGAGGTGTCGTAATATTATTGACAGATCATTGTGTTTATACTTATCAGATGACATGTCCTTTGTTTTTTTGTGTTTTTTTGCTATTGTGTCCTTTTCAAGAAGTTTGTGATGTATATCTGTTCTCAAGTCATTGAATCTCTCAGGTGGGTCAGGGGTACCCATCAAATAACGCTTAACATCAATACCATATCTTCCTAGTGATGTCGCCTAACTACGAAACATGTCGAAGAAACAAATACAGCTTTTAAAAAGCTATAGCGAGGGTGAGAAATTTCCCGGTGCTGCAGCCTAGGCATTGCAGGGACAGAATCAGGTTAGAATCCAGTGATATAAGTTATTCACCCAGCATCATGGTTTTATCACTCAAAGACGTCTAGTCCCCCAGGCTTTGGTCTGTAGCTTTTGGAAATTGTATATTTGTATTCATCAATACCATTTACACTTGCTATGAATGTGGCTGGGGGTGTGATTTTGTAGGGAGAATTCTTACCTCCAAGTAGTAGGAGGGTGTAGCAGTTAGAGAATGCACAGGAGCTGTTAGGCAGGTACATAATGTCATAAATAGGCAGATGATTAGATTTGGTATATATACCATGCATACACTAGGAGAATCTGCCTTCCTAAAGAACTTGTATGTTCGAAATGCGTTGGCATAGCTTTATTGGTACATTTTGCAAACGGACTAAAGGACGGATTTGTTTGAATACTTGGATACTCTTGCCGGTCTTCACCTTTTTTTTAACTGTTTTACCACGACTGACCATGGACCTCATTGTGGAATAACATCCACGTCTTAGCATCCCTCATTGCTCCGTAGTTACTGGTGAGCGGAAACATCTGGCTCCATTTGAATGTGAGTGTTTTCTCTGGGAAAATTTCTTGGACAGTAAATTATTAACTTTTTATGTTCTAGATCTACTTTTGCTATATATATTGTATATATGTAAGATTTGATAACTGAGGACTTTATCACTCAGATAATAATAATATTTAATTGTATTGTACTTTTTTTTTTTTTAAGTGAAGCGTGACCAGTCCTGGCCCTACTTTACATTTGTTCTTTTTTTTTTTATCCTTTTTTAGTGTATTGATGGTTAATACGCTTAGTGACACAGATGGTACTGAAGTTCCGGTAATCTTGCACTAATACACTGTGTACTTTGGGAGGTATCAGACGGATGAACTCAGGGTTGTAGTTGGGTCCTGGCTCATTGTACTAGACATCTGCTGGAAACATAGGCTCTTCAAATATATTTATGGCCAAAGATAGTACAGCTGTCTATACAAATGGTGTAATACAGAGCTGGGGTGATGGCTGTATATCCAGATATGTTATAGGGATGGGCTGTGATGATAAGTGTGCAGGACAGAGATAGCAGCTGTTTCAATTATATGGTGTAGGATATAGTAAGTCCAGCTCAACTATTGCTGTATTCCAGGGTGCATGGAAGTATTTAGTACACAGGCATGAAGATTCCAGTGAGGAATCAAATGAAGTCTCAGTACTGATCAACTGCTGTATGTCCTGCAGGAAGCAATGTATTATTTCCAGTCTGACACAGTGTTCTCTGTTGCCACCTCTGTCCCTGTCAGGAACTGTTCAGAGTGGTAGCAAATCCCCACAGAAAACCTCCTCTGCTCTGGGCATAGATAAAAAAGCCATGCAAAGATGGTGCAGAGCATTCATTTCTGAGACAACCTTGCCCCTGTTCTTAGTGTTGGTGAGGACCCAGTGATCTGGCTCCTAACCGCCCAAAGATCAACTGGATAGAAAATTGCACAGTGGAGACCATTTACCAATAATAATAGGAAAGATCAGGCAATTGACCTAGTTTTCTTAATGGGACAACCTATTTAACCCCTTCCAGTCAGTAACATGTATATATACACGTTCCTACACTGATGGGGCTTCTGATGTGTGCGGGACTGCTGCAGTGAGAGCGGTTCCGCACACATCAGTGTGTCCGGAGCCGGAGGTGATAAGAGACAGCAGCGATCCCGCAGCTGTGTCTCATTAACCGCTTAAACACGGCGTTTAAGGAACTTAGTGGCAGAACAAGCATCTGTCACTGAGTGATTACTGAACTCAGGGAGACCAGCCAAACGACAAGCCAAACGACAACACTGCCGGCTGCTAGTGAAAGCGCTCAATGCAGTTAAGTCCTAGGTGCATTGCCCCCTGGGAAACATGAATATGCAAAAGAGGAGCCCGTGGAGCCTCACTGAAGAGTCTCAAAACACAGGACTAGCCAGATATCCCTCCGGGAAGGACCCAGCCAAGGGGCAGCTCCTGTTAGGAAACCACCAAATCCACCATATTAAGTGGCCCTATATGTCAGTGTAATGATGAGGGGCAACACCCCGAAACAGCTGTACGTGGATGGTTACCTAGCCATGGTTTATCCCTTGTCATTACACTGACTTATAGGGCCACTTAATATGGTGGATTTGGTGGTTTCCTAACAGGAGCTGCCCCTTGGCTGGGTCCTTCCCGTAGGGAAATCTGGCTAGTCCTGTGTTTTGAGACTCTTCAGTGAGGCTCCACGGGCTCCTCTTTTGCATATTCACTGAGTGATTGGCACCCCCGTCACTTACCTCCGTCCTGACGGATGGCAATCCATTTATAGAGTATGCTCTCAGGCAGGCTCTATACATAGATCGCCGATAACACTGGCATGGCATAGCATAGATCAGTACATGCAATCTATTGATTGCATGTTTAACTGTGATAAAAAGGTTTTTTTTTAAAAAAAGTGTAATAAAAAAAGTTTTTCAAACTATTAAAAAAAAACCTTATAAACCCCCTCTCAATAAAAGTTTAAAATACCCCCTTGTAAAAATATAAATATAAATAAATAAATAAATAAATAAATAAACATATTACATATCGTATTAAAATATAACATTATTGTTCCAGCAGGGTGAACGGTGTAAACGGGAAAAAAAAAAAAAACACATCAGGATTGCTGATTTTAATCAATTATATATCAGAAATTTTTTTATAAAAAGCAATCAAAATTTTTCTGTTACACCAATATGATATTAATAAAAACTAGAGATCATGGCACAAAAAATGACACCCCAACCAGCCCTGGAGGTCGAAAAAGCGCTATGGCTCTTAGAAGGAGGGGAGGAACATTGCATTAATCTGACCCGGACTTTTGTGCATGAAAGAGCTCTGTCTTGAAGGGGTTAAAGAGAAAATTTGGTAGATTGGATTGATAGTATGGGCAAGTATGAAAACATAGAAATTAGAAGAAACAAATAAAAACAAAACTGTGTTCATGGAGAAAAATCCAATGCTCCATCGGGCTGTAAACATGTAATCTCAATGGTTGATATGGTCCCCAAAGGCCCAGCAGAAGAGAACCACATTGTTTTCTCGGGTAGTCCCAACAAACTCCGAACCCCTTTGTGGTTGTTCCACTAAACAGAGGGATTGGGCAACGCAATATACAAATTAATGAAAGTGTAATTTCTCTAGGAATATCCCACTTTTCCAGCAGACACATAGGAGGCCATCTCCTCCCAACACACAATAACCCAGGTCAATAACTCATTGACCCAGCAAAAACCAAGTCAAACAAATAGTTCTGTAAACTAGCTAGGGGTCTCTGGTATGGTCCTTTACCAGTGTAAGTTTTGGCCAGGTAATACAATCCTCAATATAAAGCTCAGCTGACACCATAATAAATACCTGCATGTCTATTGACCCTGAAGAAAACTAGAGGTTAACTGGTTTGTACAAGAACATACTGTAAGTAAAGTTGTAGATGTCTGTGATAACTCTGTGTAGACCCAGGGATGCAGATACTCTTTTAGTGACATTTTATTGTCTTTACTATTCCTGGTACAGATTGCAGATAAGGTGCGAGTACAATATTAATGTAGGTCTGTAATAGATCCAATTAGAAAAACATGTATCTTTCTCATTATGGTTAGCTGACCAGGTCACGAGGGCTGTCATGTGGACAGTGCATAAACTATGGGTGTTACATATACAAAACTATTCAGTAGGGACATAGGCAAGAATTAAGAACATGGTTTATGGATACTTGAAAGAAGGGTAACAAACATATTTGAAAAATGGCCTTAGGGTAGATGACGCCCTGTGCTGAATTTACTTTTGGTGCAGACCACTCCACGACACAGCACAGTTAGAATGTCGAAAACAACAGGATATGAGGCCAAAATGTAAGTAGGGAGTACGCTCATATACTGTGTAGACAGTGCACTTCTGGTCATTTTTACTGCTTACATAAACCTCTTTAAGGACACACTCTAAGTCTCCACACACAGAATAATGCCCTCAAATCCCCCCCCCCCCCCAGTATCAAGTGCCCCAATACGTACATAGTTATGTTATCACATTATTTCCACCATACAGTGATTACATATTGCTTCCAAACTGCTTATAAACAAAACAGAAAGACATTACCACTGATAACACTACATAATATTGCCACACTATTACCACTATCACTACAGACCCTGTGAGAGAGCAGTTACATTCAGTGATTCACAGGGGGCATCTTTTGTGATCAAAGTCATTCACTGTTCAGTGTCCATTCAGCCCGGGCCTTCTTAAAGTCTTCTTATGGCTATGAATCCTTTCTCCAGAATCTGTCAGAGAAACATTTAGGCTCCTTGCTCTAGTACATATAGTAATTAAATAACCTGTGCCCCTATATAATAGTTTGGCCAATCTGTGAAGACCATATATAGAAGGTGCCCCCCCCAGGAGGCAGTCTTTGTATAGTAGGTGTCCCCCCCTTCTGTGCCATCCCCGAAAGTAATGTCCCCCTTGTGCAGTCCCTATAGTTGATGGTCCCCTCTGTGCAGTTTCCTATGGTAATTGCCCCCTTTGTGCAGTACCCTATAGTAAGACCTCCCCATGCAGTCTATATAGTAGATACCCCCTCTGTGTAGTTTCCATAGTCGAGGCCCCTTCTCTGTTCAATCCCCTATAGTAATGGCCCCCTGTGGAGTACTATTATAGCAATGACACCCCCCCTCCGTATTACCCTCTTGTATGCCCTCATTATAATAATTGGTCCCTGTGTGCTCTCCTTATAGTAATATCCCCCTGTGTGCTCTCCTTATATTAATATCCCCTCCGTGTACTCTCCTTATAGTAATGCTCCCTCCATGTGCTCTTCTTATAGTAATGCCCTCCTTTGTGTGCTCTCCTTATATTAATGCCCCATGTGCCCTCCTTATAGTAATGCCCCCCCTGTGAGCTCCCCTTATAGTGATGCCCCCCTACGTGCTCTCCTTATAGTAATGTTCTGCCTGTGTGCTCCCCTTATAGCAATAGCCCCTGTGAGGTTCCCTCATAGTAATAACCCCTGTGAGATTCCCCATAATAATGCCCTCCTTGTGAGGTCCCCTCATAGTAATGTCCCCTCCACATGAGCTCCCCTTAAAGTTAGGCCCCAGTGCGGTCCCACTATAGTAATTTCCCCTCCCTGTGAGCTCCTCTTATAGTAATGCCCCCTCCCCCCAGACACAAAACAAAAAAAACACTCACCTAACGCTGGCTCTACCGCAGCAGTGTCTCCCTGTGTAACATTGCGTCAGAGACACTGCAAGTGCCAGAAGTCCTGGTTGCCAGCGCACAGTTGTCACAGATCCCCAGGATGGCCCTGCAGCCGTCAAAACCCACTGGAGGATTAGAATTTTCACCAGTTTGACATTAAAAAAGGGGGTGCCGCCGGGTTCACCTGATTGCCCCCCGTTTTGATTGTGGTGATGCGCCCTGTGCAGTCGCACATTTCACACAACCCTAAGGACAGCCCTGCATATTCGCCAATCAAATCTTTTTTCATGTTTTTTTTTTTTCCCCTCAGAGAAAGTGCCACCTTTTTCCATGCGCTGGTATTGCAGCATTTATGTGAATAGGGTTGAGCCACAATACCAGACTTGAAACGATTTACATGGGAGAGTGACATGGCAGGGAGCCATTGGCTCTCTGCTCCATCATAGAAACATGGAAACACTCTGGGGCACATACCTTTTGAGTTCCAGGATGAAGATGCCACTACTGAAGCCCTCATCTCTGGGGGCAGGAGGTGCTGTGGAGGATGGGCAGATTCAGTGCCCTGATGAACTGCATATGCCAGCCATGTTATATTCCACCATTGCCATAATGTGTCCTGGACTGTTTGTTCCTTTATTTCTTATCAGATAACCATTACAATGGGTGCATGAAACCTTATCTCCTTTCCCTATTAAATTGACCTTATGTTTAAGGAGTAGTCAGGGAACAGAGCTATAAGGGACAGTTGGCTGATGCCTATTTGCTACTGTCAATTCTTTACATGCAATAGCATTTGATATGAATGTTGACATTGTCGACAAACCCTATGTATACTTTACTACATGGCAAGTATCTGTTTGCATGTATTATGACAGTCATAAATAGGCAGATGTCTCACTTCTGACACCAATGGCCCATCAGACCTCTTCTCTTTTCATCTTTCCGAATCTATCACGCATAGATGTGCACTGCTCTGCCTCAACTCATTGAACTTCTACTTGTCCAATTATCTTGTAATTGTTAAAGTTGGTCAAACAGCCTTTATATGTGTAAATCCTAGACAGTAGAACAAAAATACATTGTCTGGGTCTGCATAGTGACACAAACTCACCCACGAGTCACAATACAATTGTATTTACACCAGACTTTTTCCATATAGAAAGAAAATGCCCATATTGCCATCTTAACGTTTTTCTCCTTGCGGAGTGCGGTGTCATCACAATTGTTTTGCGACTTATGGGCAGCTTTATGTCTTCATGTGGTCATGGCCTTACAATCTTTGGGAATTTCTAATGTTATTTATTTTCTTGTAGGACTGATCCGGAAGTGACCATGGACATCAGCCACACAGATATGTCCAGCTACTCGCTGGTAGGTAGTGACGTTCAAACTGAAACAAAGCCGGACAGACCTAGGGTCATATCGAAAACTGGACACAGTAATGTGAAAATTGACAAAGTGGATGGAGTCTTTTTTCTGTACCTTCAAGACTTATGGACAACTGTGATTGACATGAAGTGGCGGTATAAACTAACTTTGTTTGCTGCAACCTTTTTCCTGACATGGTGTTTCTTTGGAGCCATTTACTTCGTCATAGCCTTTGTCCATGGAGATGTACGTAGAGACCCAACTTCCAACCATACTCCTTGTGTAATGAACGTTGACTCCTTTACTGGAGCCTTCTTGTTCTCCCTAGAGTCACAGACCACAATTGGCTATGGTTTCCGATTCATTACAGAGGAATGCCCAGTGGCCATCATTTTGCTTGTGGTGCAGTTGGTGCTAACCACTTTGATTGAAATTTTTATCACGGGTACTTTCCTTGCCAAAATTGCCAGACCTAAAAAACGAGCAGAGACTATAAAGTTTAGTAATAAAGCAGTCATTACAAAACATAATGGGAAGATGTGCTTAGTAGTACAGGTGGCAAACATGAGGAAGAGTCTTCTAATACAATGTCAACTCTATGGGAAGCTTTTTCATACATATGAAACTAAAGAAGGGGAGAAGATCCTACTCAAGCAAGCCAACATGAGTTTCCATGTGGATTCTTCTTCCGAAAGTCCCTTTTTAATATTACCATTAACTTTCTACCATGTTCTTGATGAGAATAGCCCACTAAGGGATCTCACTCCCGAAAACATAAAGACAAAAGAATTCGAACTTGTTGTTCTTCTCAATGCCACAGTGGAGTCGACAAGCACAGTCTGTCAGAGCCGAACATCATACCTTCCTGATGAGATCTACTGGGGTTACGAATTTGTTCCTGTTGTTTCTTTGTCTCCTCAAGGGAAATATGTAGCAGATTTCAGTAACTTTGATAAAATCAGGAAAAACGTGGAGATCCAAAAAATATACTTTACAAATTTCGAGAAGCAGAGGTTGGAGGAGGAGTTGAGGCAGCAAGAACAGAGAGAGAGACACACTTTTACAGTGATGTCAGTACAAAGTGATGTTTGACGTATCTATATTTTGAACTCTGTGGAGAATGGGTTTTTATTATTGGTGTACATGCAAACTGGTGAATTATTTCTTTCTGAATTTACTGAACTTTTAATTTAGCAATTCCATCTATAGAACTGATGACCCCTAGGACTAATGCACATGGTCATGATATGGATCAAAAGAATTATGGACCCAGCGGTGTACAGCATTATAACTATATAACTTGTGGATTCCAAGATAAACTGTCATGTGCCATCACATACTATATTATAGAAGTATCCTTTCCTAGAAGCAATGTACTGTGATCAATTCCCCCATGATGCAAGGCATAAAGTGTCAATGACTAAATTATAGAACTACATGGACTTCATATCGCCATCCAAGATTTGGAGTCTATGCATAGATTCCATTTGCATATTGAAGACCATTAGGCTTATGCACGTGTGTGAAATACCAATCCGTGTTATATGGATCAATCATGCAGCACTCATAGAAATCTATGGGGCAATGACTTTTTAAATGGACACATATGGAATGTAATTGTGACATTTTATGGAAGTATTGTCTGCAAGAAACAATAAATGGTGCAATATGGTGGCACAATAGAGCACACAGTATTTACAATTTCATAATACACAACCATAAGGTTGGGATCGGGCACCTTTGGCCCTCCAGCTATTGCAAAACTACAATTCCTATCTTGCTTGGACAACTGAAGCTTATCTTTGGCTGTGCAGGTATAATGGAAATTTTAGTTTTGTCACAGCTGGAGGGCTGAAGATTCTCCATTCCTGCTTTAGGGAGATCAAACTTAACTATACATAACTACAACTAAACAAAAATACTACACACTAATATTTTATTTGTACAGTCTGATTAACCGATAACCTTTTTTAAGGGTTCAATGGTTCTCTAAGACTACAATTCTTATTCCTCACTGATACTCTACGTGTTAGGTTCTCAACCTGTGGTACATTTAACTTAGTGGGTACATGCCAGTCTCTAAAATACTTACCCAACCATAATATATACAGCACAGTGTATGAACATACCCCCTGGGGGTACTTTGAATGTATTTCAAAGGTACTAGGTTTAGAAAAGTTTAAGAAACACTTCTTCTTTAAGTTGTGTCATATCTAATATTGGGAATGAACTGTACATAAGAACATATAGAATTACATATATATATATATATATATATATATATATTAAACTGGAAAGCAATTTGTATGTATATAATGGGAACAAATATCTGACAAATCACAAAACATGAAAGCAGATTCTGTTAATTGAAAATATAAATCCGAAAAAAAATGATAATAATAAATTTGAAGTTCCAAATCCTAATGGAAAGGAACAGATAATATCCGGAAAAAATGTTCAGATATTTTTTTTTTGTGCAATAAATTATTTTGTTATGAATTGTATTGTATGTTTATGTATATAGAATACATTGTAAGAATATTATCCTAAGCCCTCCCCTGACCATGTATTTTGTTTCCTTCCCTCTTGTACTGACTATACAGGAAGGAAGTGGATGTCTCCAACATCGCCGCCCCCAGAGAGGGATTTATGCTTTTGAAAAATTGCTAAAACAATAATAAAAGGACAAACCCCATTATTACCAGGATACTTAAAGGGGCGCTGAAAAGGTATTACATTTCCTTGCTGGCAGCTTACTTTCTGCTATGTAGCAACATAGCCCAATAGTTTCCCATGGCTTGAAGGGGCCAGGCCAGGTAGTTGTGCCTGCATGCAGCTGTCACAATCTAGTACCTGCTACAGCAACATAGCCAACCCCTTTATAGCCTTGAGAAACAGAGACGGAAGCAAGGTATTCAAATGTAAAGAATCTTTATTGAGCAAACACTTCCTGAGGACGCGGACCTGGAGCTGGAAGTAAGACACCAGTTTGCAAGGAAAGGTAAAACTAATTTAGCTTCTTGAATAAACCCTTTAAACGTCTTTTAACCCCTTAACGACCGCGGGCGTATATTTACGCCCTGCGGTCGTTAAGGGCGTTCAGAGCAGGGCCACGCGGCGGCCGCGCTCTGAACCGCGGCGGTCCCAGGTGCCGATTGTAGCCCGGGACCGCAGGTATTAGCGGGCACGGTCCGATCGCCGTGCCCGCTAATACAGTAATCGGATGCAGCTATCAAAGTTGACAGCTGCATCCGATTACCGTTTGCAGCATCATCCCTGGTGTCTAGTGGGGAGATTGCTCCTCCGGGACGTTGTCCCGGAGGAGCGATCTCCGTTACTGAAGCCGGCCAGGAAGTAAACGAGTGCCTATTTCATGGATCTCTGCAGCATATCTATGCTGCAGTGATCTCTATGAGAGATCAAAGCACTTATACTAGAAGTCCCCCAGGGGGACTTCTAATATAAGTGTAAGGCTACAAACCCACTTGGCGGGTCTGCAGAGAGTCCCCTCGCTGCGTATTTGCAGCGAGACTCGCTGCAGATCCCGGCCCTATACTTTTAATGGCAGACAAACACGCAGCAGGGATGTACATCCCTGCTGCGAGTTTGTCTGCAGCCCACCCCTTTAACCTCCCGGCCGCCGGAGCTGATACTTCACCTGATCCCGGCTCCGGCGGTTCCCGATGTCTTCAGCAAGCCGGAGCGGGGACCAGGTGAAGTATATGCTCCAGCCAGCCGCCCGCCCGATCGCCCCCCCGCAGCACCGATCGCACGCCCCCCCGCAGCACCGATCGGTGCTGCGGGGGGGCGATCGGGCGGCCGGGGCTGCGGGAGGTGTTAGAGGGGCTGCGGGCGGCTGGCTGAAGCATATACTTCACCTGGTCCCTGCTCCGGCTTGCTGAAGACATCGGGAACCGCCGGAGCCGGGATCAGGTGAAGTATCATCTCCAGCGGCCGGGGGGGTTAATGGGGTGGGCTGCAGACAAACTCGCAGCAGGGATGTACATCTCTGCTGCGTGTTTGTCTGCCATTAAAAGTATAGGGCCGGGATCTGCAGCGAGTCTCGCTGCAAATACGCAGCGAGGGGACTCTCTGCAGACCCGCCAAGTGGGTTTGTAGCCTTAAAGGTAAACTACCAGCAGCTTGGTACCTGCTGATATGTACCTGCAGAGGCAAAGCTGCTCATTCCCGTGCCGGTCTTCTTATTTTCCTATGTGGTGCCTTTTTTGAGTATTTAAATCTAAAAGAAGTATGCTACTTAAAGGCCCTATTTCCCGGAACAATTATCGTTCTTAAACTCGCTCCAACGTCCGCTCGTTAACAATCACTAACGATAACACATAACACATGTGGGAACGTGAACGATATATGTACTAATTATTTTGCAGTCGTTAAATGGTTGTTTAAAACGTTCGCCGGGGTGATCATGACCATACGGCACACCTAATTTTTTACCAACGACTGAAAGATTTTTAATTTTACGAACCGATTAGCGAATTATCTTTCAAAGACCAATGATTTTTTTTCGACATGCTGAAAAACAATTTTGAATGACAATATAACGATTTTGCCTTTGTAGTTCGCTCGTTTACACCAATTCCACGAAGCGATTATCGTTAACGAGCGGTCGTTGGAGCGAGTTTATGAACGTTAATCGCTCCGTGGAAAAGGGCCTTAACATGTTTGGTGCCTGGGGGCATTTTTCGCCTGCCTGCCGGCTTGTGCGTCCCCTCTTACTCTCTCCTAGGAGAGACTCGTGGCTACTTATGCATAGGTGGTAGGGGATGTAAAAGCCGACGAGTGAGCAGAACAGTGCATTGAGGGCTTGAGCAACGCCCCCAGTGCATCAAACAGACTTATTAGCATGTTTTTTTCAGATATCAATACTAAAAAAAACTGCTCCACGTAAGAAAATACAGGACCAGTGCCAGAATAAGCGGCTTTGCCACAACAGATACATATCAGGAGGTTCGTATGTACAAGTTTCTCTTTAAGCCTGAATGGTATCCTTTTGCCACAGTAAATTATGTCCAGCAGTTCAGAGCAGTATGGAAAGGTAGTGTATTATAGATATAGATATAGATTAGATAGAAATTCTAGTGACAACTTTATATAGTTACATGCACTGAAGTGGTAGTCACCCAGACTGGAAAACAGGTGGTTGCTAGGCAACTGGACAACTGGAACTAAATTGTTTAAGGGACATATATGCAGATTTAACATTTCTTTTTATAAAAATGGAGATTAAAGTGCTGCATCATATTCATATAGCTAGATATTGCAAAAAGAAAGTTTTTGGCACTTAGCATGGCCATTTGAAAGAGTCAGAGAAATGAGTGGAGAGAGGACCATGCTGCCATGCAGTTAACTCCTCACTCTGGGTCACTGTGAAGAAAAGTGTCCCATAGACTTTTATTATGCGGCTCATCTCATAATGTGACACAGAGCCAGACGAGGAATGCGTTCTCCTGATCGGTCACTGCCTCAATATTCAAACCCTAACCAATAGAAACATTTGGCATATCTCTTTATGTTGCCAACAATTGACTAGTTCCATTTAATAGAAACCTGTAGAACACCCAGCAATTATAATGAGGTGGTTGTGCTTACACCTGTTCAACCTTCTTGTAACCAAAGTGGAGTTCCAGGAGGGAAAAGCCTATGTCCCAAAGTGCCAACTATTGGAAGTTGTTATCTTGTAAATCAATGTTTGACCCATAACAGTCTTGCTACACCCTACTTTGTCTAAAATGGCCGTCTATCAATGGGTTCTCTTCCTTTTGAAGGATTTTCTCTTTTGGCACATTATCCCATGTCACTCTTCAGGCTCTCTAATGGGCTGGACATTAACTTACAGGGTAGCTACTATTAATAATTTAATCACATATCAGTGGATGTCTAGCTGGTGGTGCCCCCATACTGAGGACAAGAACTCATATTTCCTAGTTTCAGGAGGTATGTATAGTGACAAAAGATATACTCCACAACAGCGTCTCATGAATTTAATTGCTGTCACTTTGGGAGTTTCATTTCCTATGGGAATAGAGTGATTGTACTTGATATTTCCATGGGGAGCTAAGAGCCCAGGTCCTTAATAAGCAATGTGATGTTAACCCTTTTACTGTTTTAGCCACCAAAGAAATAAAAAAAATTAACTAAAAATTTACTAAACCTAGACCCAGATGTTCACTTCCCTTATTCTTGTCCAGTGCTAATAAAGCTGCCCGCATATGGCAGACTTATCAAGCTGAGCAACGAATGATCCTGCTTGCTCAGCCAATCAGTGGCCATGCCAGTGTCCCATCTCAGCCAGTCATTGGGCGGGTCCTGCTCCGAACTCTCATGCTGAAAGCAGGAGAAGGACAGGAGCACCACAGGAGTGGAAGGAGTCAAATGGGATAGCTTTTTTTTACCCCCATTTTATGGACCCCCAGTAATGTGATTTATTTTTAAAATAAAGTATAAAAATATGACAGATTTATCAAAAAGTCTAGTCTATTCCACAGTCTAGTCTAAGTTTAGACTGTCTAAAGATGTCCACACACTTTATAGTAAAGTAGGCTTAACCCACTGCTGGCGGCAGATGTGGTCGACAGTATAAGGTCTATGGGGGGCTCCCAACTCTCTTTTGGTGGAGATAGGGGTTGGATGTATTGGATTCTTACTACCCAACCTTTTTTTGGGGGGAGTGGTAAGCCAACCCCTGCGGAGTCTTGCTACTGCTTCTTCCCATAGAGAACACAGGTACAGCCTTACCATATTACATAATTGCCAACCATTCCAGGAATCGAAGTGGGTCTTGGGCTGTGTCTTCAATGGGACTATTTTGGCAACTCCACCTTGTTTAATTAGATCATGCTTCAAAAAGATTCAAATGAGAGTTAAAAAAAAAATTGGGGGGAGTATTTGTTTATGAGAAAGAAAAAAAGAAAACTAGACAACCCCTTTAAAAACTTTTAAAATGTTAAAAAATATTGTATAGTGCTCTTGTTGGCCCATGAAGGTAACCCCTTTACCATTAAACATCGAGGCTGAAATTATAAGTCTCCTGTAAAGCTAATTCCCCATGGAAACACTTACTACTTCTTTGCTCTTGCAGTATTGTGTTATGATAGACAGCCTAAACCTTGTAGTAGCCTTCATATATGTAAGTCAATGTAATGGTTGCTATATGTCCCAGTGTCCCTATGAGACACTGATATGATCATAGGGACAGACATTGCTGTAATGGGGATATGGGTTTGTAATATTATATAAATATAAATTATGAATAATATAAAATAATATAAAATATGAATAATAAAACACAAAAAACACTCCTTTAATTTCCACTCACTGTTGTATACTGTTAAGATCAGTAAGAAATCTGATCAGCTGCTAATGTTCATGGATTTGCTCTTAAATTTCTGTAAATATATTTTATAAATTATGTAAATTCACCATATTTTGGTATATCATGTAGGTAAATAGGTAGTGGAATCACTGTTAATTTTTTTTATTTTTATCAATGTCTATGTATTTTGGTAAGATTTGCAATTTTTGCGCCGAACAAATAATAAATAAATAACACATTTGAAACATTTTACCATGTTGTAAAAAATCCTGTGTTTTATTCATAAATGATAAAGTACATAGAGACAACACCACCAAGAGATCACTAGGGATGCTTCAGTTTAAGTTCCGCCCTAGAGTAACCTTTTGACACTAGACCACACCCAGGCTTAGCCAATAGATGTATTATGCATTTCCATAGCCTTAAAGCTTGTTGATTGTGGGAACGTGGAGACCCGAACACGGTTATTTGGTACAGACCCAAACTTTACAGTTCAAGTCCTCTCATTTCTAGTAAGGACTCATATCTGGGGAATTGTTATTTTCTCACTAAGGGATATTTGAATGTTTATCAGGTTTACTTTGATGTTGTGTTATTGATATAAAGATCTAAACTGAATTGGTTACTATTTCTCTGCCATTAGTAAAATTTTCAATTGAATTTATTAATAAGGGTTTTTTTTATATATACTGTATATCTATATACCGTATTTTCCGGCGTATAAGGGGACTGGGCGTATAAGACGACCCCTGACTTTTTAAGAAGATTTTCAGGGGTTCGCCTTATAGGCGAGAAAATGTTAACCCCTACCTGACCGCAGCAAGGTTTACTAGCTAGAGCCCTGCTGGGGTCAAGCAGGGGTTAACTGCAGCTAAAGAAAAAAAACAATAAACTCACCTGTGATCTGTTTCCGGCAGGCACGTGTCTCCTGTCCCGTTCCTGACGCAGGCAGTGTGACGTATACTGCCTGCGTCGGAGGTCCCCAAAACTCTCTTGGGCAGCCGCGCGTCTGATCGGAGAGGCTCGGAGACACTTAGCTGCCGGGAGAGCTTTGGGACAATGACAGAGGCTTCGGGGACTTCTGGCACCTTTGTCATTCTCCTGAAGCTCTCCCAGCAGCCGAGAGTCTCTGAGCTTCTCTGATAAGGCGCTCAGCTGTCTGGGAGAGCTTCGGGGATCGCCAGTGCAGGCAGTGTGCGTCACGGGAACAGAATAGGAGACGCGCGGCCTGGAACAGTTTACAGGTGAGAAGAATTGTTTATTTTTTTTATAGTGGTCGCCCCATACGGTGGGGATGTGGACATTTTTTAACTCCTGCATCTTATAGGGGCGCCATACCAGGCGTATAAGACGTCCCCCAACTTCTAAGAAGATTTTTTGGGGTTAAAATGTCATCTAATACACCAGAAAATACGGTATATATATATATATAATTATGAAGGTACAATACATGAATAAAGCCTGTTTATTCCGGCTGTTTCCATTTACATTACTTAGCAAAACACCTAAATTATTTTATGGTGAGCGGGATTACCATACATATTTTACTGTTTGTTAGTCTGATTTGGAGAACACCGTACCTCTCTTTTATAAAATGCCCCCAATGGTCGGGTGGGAATAGTTCAGCATCAAATGTTTAATTCTCCTGCAGCACCTCTATAGGGGAAATTAAGCACTACAGGCTGTACGTAGAGGGGGTAAGAGTTGTTTTCAGAGTTATTTGAGAATAGATTTGTCAGATAGGAGGCCGCAGGAAGCAGAATTACATGGGTTATAATTATACTTCCCTAAAGATACTCAAAGCAGTATAATGGTTTTGTCTGGGGAACGTCACTTTGTCTCCTCTTGTTGTTTGAGGCATTATGGACAAAATCAAACAATGAACATATGCAATAAACACATCCAGGGAATATGTTTTTTTAATTTTAAATTAATTTTTTATCATAGGAGCCTGTAGGACATATACTGCTAAGATATCCAAAGGAATATATCTAAAGATCTAAACCTGAGGTTTTGACATGATGGATGGTATTGCAGTGTTCAAGAGTGGGAGTCCTCTGCTTCTTTAAGCATGTATAGATTGGTACTGTGTTTGTCTACAGTATATAATCTCAGACTGAAATCTGTAGTTTGCTGCTCTCACCGCCAGGTGTCACTGTGACTTGCACCTTATTTGGCACAGCTGAAGGAGAAACTATACTAAGCGTTAAAGGGGTAGTCCAGTGGGGGGGGGGGGGGGATTTTTTTGCTGGGTTCCAGCGGCGGGTCCCGCATCAAAGAAAATGCACCTGTCCCCCCCCCCCCCCCCGCTGGAGTATTCCTTTAACTGATGTCTCTATTGATTATGTGTATTTAATGCCACTGCCTGGTGATTTGTGTCTAACCAATCGCTGAGCTAGCTACCTCAGAGATCACTGCCCTATCAGAGAGGGTTATCTTAGTTCCCTGGTCCAATTAGACTCCCCCCTGAAGAGCCAGTATATATAGTGGGGTTGGGACTAGTTGGGCCAGATCTTCCTGTTAGAGTGTATGAGCAAGATTATATCCAGAGAACCTGCAGGGAGATTTGTCCAGACCCTAGCCTCAGGCTAAGTGCAGTAAGCTTAGTCTCTACAGCAAACTGCTAGGTTTTCTAAGCGGTCGCCTTGATGGCTAGCTCTACCTACAAGGTGGGGCCTACATCACTGGATCTGTGTCACTCTGTGACAATAGACAGCATTAGGCAAAAATTCATGCATTTGGATGTAGATCTTTCTTCTCTAAAGCCCTTACAGCTGAGAATCCTAAGATCGAGACAGGGCCTGGTTCCCTGAACCACTTGAAGCCCACTACAGTTCTCAATTCACTATAACTAAGGTCAAGTCTATTTCAAGTAACTATTGTATTCAGTGACTGTGTCAAGTACTTATTTCTATCTTGCTCCCAGTGCAAAGCTGAGTCTGAAAAGTATAATCTATTATCTTTTCTTATTTGCCAGCATAAATATCCTGTATTGCTCTACAAAGGGATTTCAAGGAAAGTCTTCTTATTACACAGCATCTGCACTACCTGCATCTGTCTTACAAAACCAAGAAGCTGTGTGTCAGTGTTTCCAAGGGTGGGCAACATACCACTCCTGGCCAGCATGACAAGTGCCTCATTTGGTACTGCAACATCTAGCCCAACCCGGTCACTGCAGTATCATGCCTGCATGCGATGGTCAATGACTTAGGAAGTATCCTGTGAATTATGTGCTGCACCTAGTCTGTGGAAGGACAGGCTGTACTAAGACATCCGGGAGTCAGGATCATTGAGGTGAACAATGGTTGAGGTACAGGCAGTAGTCCCAGGGTCTCATACTCAGGGGCACTATATGTGCTTAGTTGTCTACATGACCCAGGGTTTACTTTGTAATGATAATAAAACTGGTTGTAGTCATGTACCCAATCCACAGTTTCGGCGAGAGAGCGGTGGATCTTAAAAATGGTGATCCTATGAACCAACTTGCCCCATATCGTAGCAATACCCAATAACCTTTAAGTCACCACGACATTAAAGCCCCACGTCAGAAACAACCCCAGAATCAGGGGCGTAACTAGAAATGGCTGGGCCCCATAGCAAACATTTGATCCCTCTTCCCGACTGACCACCAAGCTATCAGGTGTAATCATAACTGCATAATTGCAAGCGCTGGTCAGGAGTGCTTTCAGTTAAAGGGACATTTGTCGATCCCCGCAGGTCTGCTCAGCCACCTGGTGCAGCAAATGGTGACAACTTAGGTGGCCCAGTGTATTGCAGGAGCTGGCCATGGGGTCACCTGATGCGGCGGGCCCCATAGCAGCCGCTATGGCTGCTACAGTGGTAGTTACGCCCCTGCCCAGAATACGTTCTCCTGGATGTTTTCGCACAACCCCCATCTCTTTTGTGGTTCAGTTCACAGGTTTGTCCCGGCATAACTGGGACTGTGGGTAACAATGTATGCACCATTAATAATACAGATGGTCCTTTGGGCCCCAGTAAGAAACAGAACTGTGTGTCTTATAGCTCCATTTCTATTCCCATCAGGGTAATGATCAGCATTTGTTATTATAATGAATACAATTATGTATTGTTCCCCTGCCTAATGAAGAACATTTTCAGCAGCGTGAAATGAAGCTTATCCTTCCCATTATATACAGATGACTTTTTCGAGCTCCTCTGATTTGTGTCTTTGGCCGCCCCCCAGGGCAATCTGTCATTGTTCTACTGCACGCTGAGCAATGCTAGAGGTAAACAGATACAATACCATCTAATAGGAGCTAAACAAGCTGAAAATTGTGCATTAAAATGAACAGTCATAAATTATAGAGCGCCTACAATGAGAGCGCGGCCTCTGAAGCCGCTCTCAGTAGGATAGACAGATTACCTAAGTCCATGGCGCATTTCTAGGAACAGATGTTGCCGAATAAACCCAAAGCTTTGTTTCCGTTTTCACGCCTCCTTGTGCAATTAGGTAACGCACCCTTGAGTTACCGCTCAAAACCTACAGACCATTAAGGGAAACTTCAGTGAAAAACCGACTCTTCATGGTCTTTGTGAGTGTTCTTCACCTGCAGAGTCGGGATAAGGGGCACTGCAATATGTAGTTTTTATTGGTACCATTTTAGGGTAGATGCAACTTGTTAACTACTTTTTTATCCATCATTTTTTAGATTTGAGGTGACCAATATACATTATATATATTTTTAACAGTTCATGCTGTATAATTTAACATTTGCATTTTAACGCTGTAAAGACCAGGTTTAATGTCATTTTTTTGTTTTTTTTAAAGAGCCTTTTAGAGCCATTCTGCTTTCAATTTCCATTACTGATATAAAACTGGAAAACATAAAAACTGCAATTTATCAATATTTTGTGTGTGTGCGTGTGGGGTGGGGTGGGGGACGTGCTACCTGTATTTTGTAGGTTTGTGCAATTAAAACTGTACCCAATTTGTGAAGATTTTGTTTCATTTTACTACTTTTAAAATAAATAAAAAAAAGAATATTCATCCTATGACATTGCAAAGATCAGTTAGATCGGTGCTCTGTTAGTAGATTCTGCTTGAGCCAGTCTGCCATGATTTACCCATTTTAATGCTGTAATTGTTATTGATTGGCATTGAAAGGGTTAAAGCGTAACTGTCATTTAACCACTTAACGACAAAGGGCGTATATTTACGCCCTATTGCCGGTAAGGGAGTTCAGAGCGGGGCCGCACGGCGACCCCGCTCTGAACCGCGGTGATCCCGGGTGCCGCTTGTAGCCCGGGACCGCAGGTATTAGCGGGCACAATCCGATCGCCGTGCCCGCTAATACAGTAATCAGATGCAGCTGTCAAACATGACAGCTGCATCCGATTACCGGATTCAGCTTATCCCTGGTGTCTAGTGGCGGCTGTTTCTGAAGCCAGCCGGGGACTGCTCCAAGATGGCGCCGTCCCCGGCTCGGCACTCGTTTACTTCCGGCTGCAGCAGCATATCTATGCTGCAGAGATCTCTATGAGAGATCAAAGCACTTATACTAGAAGTCCCCCCGGCGGGCTTTTAGTATAAGTGTAAAAGTTAAAAAACTCCCCCCCCCTTTTCCCAGGTTATAAAAAAAAGTAAATAAATAAATAAATAAACATGTTTGCTATCGCCGCGTGCGTAATCGCCCGAACTATTAATTAATCACATTCCTGATCTCGTACGGTAAACTGCGTCAGCGCAAAAAAATCCCAAAGTGCAAAATTGCGCATTTTTGGTCGCATCAAATCCAGAAAAATTGTAATAAAAAGCGATCAAAAAGTCGTATATGCGCAATCAAGGTACCGACAGCCCCATAGACCAAAGGATAAAAGCGCTATAAGCCTGGGAATGGAGCGATTTTAAGTGACATATATTTGTTGACAATGGTTTGAATTTTTTACAGGCCATCAGATACAATATAAGTTATACATGTTACATATCGTTATAATCGTAACGACTTGAGGAACATATATAACAAGTCAGTTTTACCCCAGGGCGAATGGCGTAAAAACACATTTCCCCCAAATAAACAAAATGCGTTTTTTTTTTATTTCACCACACTTTGAATTTTTTTCTGGTTTCGCAGTGTACTTTATGCAAAAATTCAGCCTGTCATTGCAAAGTACAATTAGTGACGCAAAAAATAAGGGCTCATGTGGGTCTCTAGGTGGAAAAATGCAAGTGCTATGGCCTTTTAAGCACAAGGAGGAAAAAACAAAAACGCAAAAATCGAAATTGGCTTAAATGTCATTTTTCAGAAATCAATAAATATCAATACTCCACAAGCGATTTTAAGAAACTCTGTAATAGGTTTTATTAAGCAAAAAAGTTTCCTTCTGTACTCAAAAAGCTGTTTTCCTATTGTACCTGCCCCCTCCCTTCAGAAGAAGCAGGTTGTCAGTGTCAATTATGCTCCATGGATAGGGGTGGGCAGAGGGGGATGTGTGAGCACGGAGAGGAGAAAAGCAGGCATATGCAAAACAATATTCTGCAATCTTCTTTCACCAAGACCCTAGATAAGCACTGACCTTTCTGACCTATGAATCCAGTGTCTCCAAACTGCTGGACTGCTTCTCTGCTCTCCCTGCTCACTCATCCCCCTTGTCCCCTTCCCCCTCCATAAGTTATAATGGACTCTGCAAACCTGTCTTTACTTTGCCCCTCTGTAATGAGGACCGCTTTACCTGATAATAAACAGATGGGGAGAGGCTGGGAAACAGCTTTTTGAGTACAGAAAGAGGCCTTTTTGCCTAATAAAACCTATTACAGAATTGCTTGAACTATTGATTTCTGCAAAACAAAAAAAATGTAAATGACATATACACTTTAAATGACTGGCATCAGGGAATTAGCAGCAAGCATCTTCATACACTGCTTCTCACGCAAAACTGATATATATATATATACATTGCAAGAGGCTGTGACAAGTTTAATACTTTTTACATTTCTGCATGCAGTGACTGTATTTTTTGTCATTTATATAATTTGCATTATTTTGAAATATGGGAAATTATATGTTTTTTTAAATAAATTTTTAAGCTTACATTTATTTTTTTGAGTTTTAACTTTTGATTTAAAATTTATTTAATTGTTAGTCCTCATTAGGAACTTTCCTATGAGATTGCTTGATTTCTCATACAGTACACTGAAATTGTTATGTATTGCAGTGTACTGTAAATTTGTTGATCTATTACACCCAAATGGAGGCTAAAAGGGATCAGTATCTAAGTACCTAGAAGCTATGTTAAGAGATCGGAAGACAGCACTCCAATAGTGAAAAAATGCGTGATAATTTATTCACCCATACACGTAATGCGACGTTTCGACTCAAGCATGAGTCTTTTTCAAGCCTGGCTTGACAAAGACTCATGCTTGAGTCGAAACGTCGCATTACGTGTATGGGTGAATAAATTATCACGCATTTTTTCACTATTGGAGTGCCGTCTTCCCATCTCTTATTACTTATGCTGTGGAGTCGGGGGTCGACTACCTGAGAGACGTGCACCCACTGGCTTGAAGCCGCTTTGACTAGAAGTCTGCACAGTGCCGTTCCACTACTGCTTCTTGATTAGAAGCTACGTTAGATATTGAGCATGGATCTAGGACAATAAATGGTTGTGACCCACTCTGTTAGAATTCTGCTTCACTCTACCCCAGCACAAAGTGGATGTCGACCAACTTCTAGTACCATCAACTACTGCGTGGCTACAGTCCAGCTGGGGAACAATTAAAAGGCCTCTAAAAAGGACTATAAAGGGTCTAGAACGGGCGAATTCCAGGTGGATGGGAGGGGGGGGTGTTTTCCAGGTGGATGGGGGCAGAGAGGTTTGACTCCATTAGAAACTGATAATAGAAATACAGTGGTTGTTGTACACAAAGTGATGCCAATAGGTGTGGTGAAAAAAAAATACTTTTTTTTTCCATTCTCTAAGTCGTCTAGAAGGAAGTGTCTTTGGCTTTACTTTAGAATTTAACATTTCCCAGAAAGGGAGGAGTGTGTTTATTTAAGTATGACCTCAGAGTAACCGATCTGATAGCATTGTCCTAATCATATAGTGAATTTTACCACTATGGTGAAATATGTGAGGTGTGAGTAAACCAAACAATGCACCAAAAATCTAATCCAAAAATTACTAAGGAGTTTTCCATGTGGCTTGTTATAGTGCAGTGTCCCAATGGAGGGGTTAGGTGCCTGATGTCAACTGCTGACTTGTCTAATGTGTTGTATTGTAATATTTATATGCCATAAATGTATTTGTAGTTTTGACTGGTTGCAAAGGGTTCAACACATGGAGACTAGAGATGAGCGAACTTTTCAAAAGTTTGTTCCGACCGGATTTCCGGATTTTTTTAAAAAAAGTTTGGTTTGACCGAATTTAGGATTTCTTCGGATTTCATAGTTTAAAGCATCTATATGATACAGGGGTAGTGTATTTGGTTGAATTTAGGGCTCTACATGTCAGTAACATCATTATCTTTTCAATATCTCAAAGTCAATTTTTTTTTAGACTTCAATATTCACCATTACAGGGTATATGCAGGAAAAAGGGTCCAACTATAGTACTTGTATATCTGTATAGCACTTTTTTTTAGAGTTTTATTCTACACACGTGCACGAGGTATATACAGTATTTGTGTCTCAGGAAAACACCTATGTCATATACACTCTCGCAAGGGTCCAACTATAGTACTTGTATATCTGTATATCACCTTTTTTTTAGAGTTTTATTCTACACACATGCACGAGGTATATATTTGTGCCTTAGGAAAACACCTATGTCATATACACTCTCGCAAGGGGATATCTGTATAGCACGGTTTTGTTCTGTGCACCCTTTGCTCTCCTATGCCTAATCTATCTACCTATCTATCTTTCGCCCTCTCTATTTTTCTCTCTCAATCACTATATGTTTCTCCTCTCTCCTCTTCTAATAATCTTTTTGTGTTTTGCTTTTGTACAATATCTTCTCAGTACAGCAGCGTTTTGTCACTGACTAGCTCTGTGCACTGCTAACAGTCTCCTTCCTCTCTCTGTGCAGACTGCCTCATGTGGTCATGTGACCGCTCCTCTTAAAGCAATACCGACGTCACACAGGGGGTGGGCTAGTGCAACATCCCTGCTGATTGGATATGTTCCAGGTATCATGGGAAAGCGATTTTCCCACCCAGAACAATTCCTGCTTTTTAAAATAGAGGCTGCCATTTTAGAAAGCAAGAAAAAAAAATTCGGAGCGGACTTCCAAAAATCCGAATCCGACCAGACTCGGACTTTTGGAAAAAATCCGAACCGGATCCCATACCGGTCAAACCAGTTCACTCATCTCTAATGGAGATCCTAACACCCGATTCTTCATAGTGCAACTCCCCACCCATTCCCCCCACCTCCGCACTACAAAGGGCGGTGGTGCACTCACTGCATTATAGGGTATGGGGGTGATGCACTATAAAGGATTGTGAATGGTGGTGCACTCATAGGACAAAAAGGTATGGGGGGGTGAGGAGGTGATACAATATAAAGGATGCATCACTGCCTCCCCCCCTCCCCAATAGTTGCCATATCTGGCACTGCTCACCTAGGTACCACTAATCTCTGAACTCATCATTGATGTATGGCAGCTTTTTCTCTCTGGTTTGATACATTTTAGTGCTAAAGTTATAGATCAGACACATCCTTTATAACCTATGACTGAACTTTTACCACATTTCATGGTGAATATTTGTTCCTGATTGTTTGTTGGCAGAGCTTTTGTAATTTATTGTATAATTACAGGTCTTACGGATGTTGGCAAAATCTACTATCAATTTATTAGCTATAAGGCATGAGGCATGAGCTGCAAGACATATACCAATACACAATGTATACTGGAGATAATCTTCCTTTGAAGCACTGCTCTTGGGGAGTATAGAAGCTCACACCTTCTCCTACCACCAGTGTGACCTGCACACCGTACAGCAGCCAGCCTTCTGTGTACCACCCCAACGATCCCAAAGCAAAAAAATGTAATGTCAGCATTGCCAGGCTGTTGGCTTTGGAAATGTTGCCTTTCTGCCTAGTGGTCACAGATGGCTTGAGCTATGTTCTGGCCCTGGCATGCCCCCAGTAACAGGCATTTCTTTGCAAGAACAGCTGTCCCTGCCCTGGCCCAGCACGTTGCAGAATATATATTAAGTGCATTGGCTGCATCTGTGTCCACCAAAGTTCATCTGACCACAGACACATGGACCAGTAAGCACGATCAAGGTCGTTATATATCCCTTACTGCTCACTTGGTGACTTTGGTGGATGACGCTGCCTCTGGTGCCTCTGGGTCTCCGTCGATAGTCTCTAAAACTGCTGGTATGGTGCAAAGCCAGGATCCCCAACCCCAACAGGTAGCATCACGTACTGAGAGAAACCAGGCCTTTCTTAAATTAATTTGTCTTGGAGACTGTCAGCACACAGGTCAAAAGCTGTGGGGGGCTCTGCGCACTCAGACCGACCACTGGCTGGATGCTATGAGCCTGGCACCAAGTAAGGTAGTGTGCGACAATGGGAGCAATTTCCTTGCTGCCCTTAAGATCGTCAGACTTACGCATGTGCCTTGTCTGGCACACGTCATGAACCTGGTTGTGTAGAAATTTCTTAAGTGCTACCCAGTCTTGACGGTCTCCTGAAAAAGGCTTGAGGTCCTAGCTCCCACTTCCAACCCTGCACCCTCCTTCGGCATGACTGGCATCGTTGCAAAGGGATCTGGGCCTCCCCGTCAACTGCCTCATCTGTGATGTGGCAACACGTTGAAATTCCACGCTCCCCATGCTTCAGCTACTGTGGCAGCAGCATAATGCCATTATGCAGTACGAAATGTCGCATGGCCTGACTAACAGTGGTGCCCTCTGGGTGTTCACTCATAGAAAGTGGAGACAGGTGAAGGATCTGTGCACCACCCTTGCCAGTTTTGAAGAGGCCACCAAAATGGTCAGTTGAGATGATGCCCTTGTCAGCATCACTGTTCTGGTGATATTTTTACTGGAACAAGCGTTAGACACTCTGCGGCACCAGGTCTTCGCAGTGATGAAGAAGGGGTAGGAGGAGGCAGACACGGAACCTTACTCACCGGAGGAAGTAGAGGACCCAACTGCTTCACAGTTGTATAGGTCTCCTTTAGGCACTGGTTCTAGGTCGAGGGTGGTACAACTCCCACGGTAGAGCGCATGGTGCTAGCCAGGCCTTTGGTGACGGTCAGGAGGAAGGAGTGGAGGAGGATGAGGAGGCAGGGGTGGACACCACTGGTAATGATTACCCCTCACTGGTAAGAGGTAGACACAGATTACAGGGGGAGGAGGAGGAGGAGGAGGAAGAAGATGAAGATCCTGTTAGTGCACTTTGACCCCGAGGCTTGGAAGACCCTGGTAACATCTCACACATGAGTGCTTGGATGCTACATTACTTCCAACATGATCCACGCAGCAAGGCAATAAAAATAAACAGAGATTACTGGGTGGCAACCTTTCAAGACCCACGTTACAAGACTAAAGTGAGTAATTTCCTTCCACCAACAGAAATTGATAGTAGAATACAGGATTTTGAGACAGTGCTCATTGACCAACTCGAGACATCTTTTGGGTCTTCACATTCTAATGTCATGGTGGAATAGCGTCAACGCTAGAATCACAAGTAGCCACAGCAGCAGCAACAGGTAGTGTGGCAGAACTCTACTGGATAACATTTGGCAATAAATTTTTACCACCTCACTAACGCTGGCAAGGCAGGGCAGGGCAGCATAAAGACACACAGAGAGTGCCTTAAGACCATGGTCCATGACTATCTGTGCCTCAACATCAATGTTTTCGGACTTAGTCTTGACCCATTCAACTTCTGGGTGTCCAAACTGGATGAATGGCTTGCTCGACACGCCATAGACATATTTTGCCCAGCAGCCAGTGTTATCTCGGAACGCACATTCAGCACAGCTGGCGGGGTGATAACTGAAAAACGTACACATCTATCCAATGACAATGTGGATCGTTTTACATTTATAAAAATGAATCAAGCGTGGATCCCTCACCATTTTGTTGCCCCGGTTGCCGATGTCACTAGTAAACTGTAGCATGTCTTTTTGAAAATGTGAAATACATATTTCCACTACACTACATCACTTGTCTGTAGTTCCTATGCCTGCTGCTTCTAAAAATTGGATTTTACTACTGCCCACAGCTAACATTCAAAGTGTTACAGTTGAATTTATTTTTGAAAAATACACCTGTATGAACTTGATGCGCACTGCATAGACCTCTTTCTCCTCATCCTCATGTAGGCCTCCAAATAGTTTTTTTTTTAAATGCCTCCATCTCTCCTGCCATGTTCTGCTCTGCTACTTAATTTAGTTGAAGTGCAACCTCTGTGTTCCCCGCTGGGCTCTTCTCGCTGCCACCAATGGTACCAATTTATCCTAAGTGGGTAAAAATCCCATTTTTGACAGTCTGCATTGCAGAATAATTAAAAAAAATAATCTCAACATTAGATAAAGCAATCTTTGATACAGAGGAGTTGGTGGTAAAATTTTTACTGATAAAGAAAAAAGCCTGCATAGCAAAATCAGTTTTAAAAAATATAATCTCAACATCTGTTAGATGAATCAATCTTTGATACATAGGTGTTGGTGGTTAAAAAAATTCTGAGTGGGTAAAAAGCTATTTTTGACAGTCTGCATTGCTGAATAAGTTTAAAAAAAAAAAATCTCAACATCTGTTAGATGAATCAATCTTTAATACAGAGGAGTTGGTGCTTACATTTTTCCTCAGGTAAAAAGCCCATTTTTGACAGTCTGTATTGCCGAATATATATATATATTTTTTAATAATCTCAACATCTGTTAGATGAATCAATCTTTGAAAGATAGGAGTTGGTGCTTAAATTTTTCCTAAGTGGGTAAAAAGCCCATTTTTGTCAGTATGCATTGCAGAATAATTTTTTTTATATAAATAATCTTAACATCTGTTAGATGAATCAATCTTTGGTACAGAGGAGTTGGTGGTTAAATTTATCCTGAGTTGGTAAAAGCCCCCTATTGTTAGCTTTGTAGGTGAAATACCTTTCAAATATACCATGTGTTATTGTCATACATATATATATCCAAGAAATAAAGTTTTCTCTGTTGCTAAATCTTTCTCAACAGCAAAAAGTCTCACAGCGTTTAAATGCATCGAATTTTGAAATATACCAGTGCATTATTGTGATATATATATATATATATATATATATATATATATATATATATATATATATACATATATATATATACATATACTTTTCTGTATTTTATTTTACATATATCTTGTGCCACATATTTAGCTTTTGAACTTGGTGAGAACTAGAGGTTGTAAACGAGCAACAACAGGTGTAGGGAGATAGAAGAAGTAGAGATAGAGTTGTCCACCAATGGTACTGCTGTGCTGTCTAATCTACTCCAGCTTGCAGAGGCTGCTACCACTGCACCCCCTATAGCTACGCTCCTGCCAGCTGTACCTCCATGTTCCCCTTTCGAACCAGCCTGCAGAGTCATAACTTTTATTTTTTGGGCCATGGTGCAAAGCCCCTGCCAGTTACCATGTGCCATTACCAATACCGGCATCCTATGTGTCCACGGAGTTCTGGGCCACCTCAGGATGTAGGGCCCCGTAGCGGCTGCCGCCTCTGCACCCCCTATAGCTATGCCACTGCTTGCAAGCTGTCCTCTTTTCACTTATGCATTGAAAGAAATGCAGTATTTTATCCCCTTTTTTTCTCCTTTTATTCTTATAGCCAAATTTTAGGCTAGCTATATGTATCCTGTTTACTCTTCTGGATGGTAATTCCAGCTTCTCCTACTACATATAGGTGCCACAATTAACTTTAATGGGGTTCAAGTTTGAGTTGAACTTCGAACCGAACTTCACTACTGTTCGAGGTTCGATTTGAACTCGAACATTTTACTGTTCAATCATCACTAGTAAAGAGAACCAAAACCCAGAGTAACTGTGCCTATTCAGGAGGGTTTCTACCTACCATTATTATAAAGTCCAATGATTGAGAGAACCAACTTGATTGGTAAGCAAGGATGAGAGTATGAAGACAAGTGCCTTGTTCCGATCTAGGACCAGATAGGCTTCTGGCTGGACCTGTAAACAAAAAGTGCCTACAAACGTCAGTCTAAACCCCACTGTTGAAGAACTACAAGTCAACGAAGTATGCAACTAAAAGTTGTAAAGCAGCCTGTGCCCCTGGGAGGAGAATAACTATGGGACCACAAGAAATCTTCTATGAGAACCACTTGTGCCCATACGTGAAGATGATAGTGCTGTCCTCATTGTCCTAGAGTTTATTAAAGCCATGGAGGGACTAATATGATTTTCCCCTTTGACTATAACATGGAAAACAGTACAGTGATATAGTTTCACAGGTTAGGGGGTAACTATCTGGTCATGGAGGTCTGACTAGTGGGACCCTTACGGAGCATGAAAATGGAGGTGCCTTGTCTTCTGAGTAGATGCTTTATTACTGCTTCAGTCCCTGTCTATTAGACTTCTGAATATATCTGAATCAGACTATGTTTGGAAGCACAATGGATGGTGACATTGTTCAAGTATTTGTGCTGCAGCTCGGGGAACATTTGACCTCCATTATCATGATCAGTGGGGTATCAACTGTAAGACCCCGACTGGTCAGCTACTTAACCTCTATTCTGTGTACAGGAGATAACTTTTAATCTTGGAATAACCCCTTCGGAAAACTACAATTCCCATCATGGTATACAAGCTATGATTGGAAAAAGAGTCATTTTTACAGACAATAGCTAATTCTGGATAGTCACCCGAAATGACAGATGTGCATTAAGTGTTTTTCTGCTTTACAGTGCAATTGTATTGTCTTTGTCTACTACTGGGGAAATCATATCTTTGGCCGGCTGCCTGTTTGACTTGAAGTGGAGGTTGATTCATTGTGAAATTAAATTATTGATGGTCATTGCACCTTCTCTGTAGAACATACACACCTTTTACCTTCAGGCCATGTCTGTAACTAAGCTGAAAATTTTTAAATTTATGACTATGTGAACCTTATGGGAAAGAAGAAAAAGAGCTGAACGGGATGTGATATTGATGCCAAAAAACACAGATATTTATTCTAAAACTCATAATAGCATTACCCTGCTTTTACCCTGAAATTGTACTATTGGCCTGGTATTCATTGGGGTTGACTTGTAATACCAGAGACAGCCTATGGACTAGAATGGCGCTCTTTCTAAAAAAAAAAAGTGTTTTTCAGTGGTGCTCAGGAAATTTTAGGGAACAACGACACACCGTATAGGCAGCGTATTTTCTGCTGCGATACGCAGCAGACATGCAGCAGATATGCAGCAGATTAGATCTAAATAACTGAACACAGCATCAAATCTGCACCATCAAATCTGCTGCGTATTTGCTGCATAAACGGTGTGTGTGTTTGTACTCTTAGAGAACTGAATGAAGCATTTATTTTGTTTATAGACAGTATGGATTAAAATGGTAAGACAGCTGTATTACTATTCGTGCTCCTCATCAGTACAGGGCAGGGTAGTGGTTTTCTGGCTGAAAGGCTCCTTTTATGCAGGTATAAAATTCTTTTTGTGCTGCAGTACCTGGAAGATCCACCAGGAGTGATATATCAAAATGGTTCTTGTCTGCATTGTTATGGATTCCAGATGATAAAGTAGAAATCCAAGCATGGGAATATTAAAAGATAATAAAGGACTACATGGGACATGAATAAGCCTACTGTGTGCTATGGTAATGCTGCTCAGTCAGCTGATTTATACATCTGCTCTGTTTTAGTGATGACAAGCGGCACCCATGCAGTTTTAAATTACAGCCCTTACTGCTCTCCACGTCCTTGCAGCGACTTGAATTGTTTGGTTTTTCGAGGCCTCCAGCGGGTGCCAACCTCAACACCATTAGCAAAGAAGAAAAATCAATATTTGAGGTTTTGTCATTTCCCAAAACAATTACGCCGCTGCTTAAGACATTCAGGGAAATAGGTTATGCTCTGCTAAAATAACACAATGGACTGGGAAGAGATATCAGCAGCCAGAATACAAGCTCATGAATAGCATCGAGTCGAGTGATAGAGTTTAATTTCTTACGATGACTCCAGTCCATTATGTCCAAGTGCAAATTGGATTACAATGCGCCATGTCATTTGAGTCAACACAATAACAGACAGCTGATCACAGCGTCCACATCCTTCTTGGCATAAGTAGATGGATAGAGAACGATGTGGAAAAGGGCAATTGTGGAGAAGTGTCTTAATCCCTGTGACTTATAATATCCCATCTGTGTCCCATACGATGCCCTAGTGGTCCTTTAAGTATGGGCAATACAATTTTTAGAGCGAGGATGGGCAACACAATTTTTAGAGCGAGGATGGGCAACACAATTTTTAGAATGAAGATGGGCTACACAATGTTAGAGCGAGGATGGGCAACACAATTTTTAGAATGAAGATGGGCTGCACAATTTGTAGAGCAAGGATGGGCTACACAATTTTTGCCCACTGCATTCCCAGCAGAACTTTATTGGGCAATCCATTTCAAGCCTTAAGGTAGGCACTAGGTTGATATTACTGAACTACAATATGAGAAGATAGAGCCAGGATCGATGACCAGTGACCAATAAATTGTTCACAATTGTGACGCTTACTTGTTTCATATACCCTGGTGTTAAGTTCCAGTTATTTCTTCCCAATTACTTTGACATAGAGTTGCCCATACCCACCACAGAGTTATTCATAAAATTGTACTTTTCAAGCAGCAGTGCTCAAAGAGTAGTCATAGCTAGAGATGAGCGAACCGGTTCGCCCGGTATGGGATCCGGTTCGGATTTTCCCAAAAATCCGAGTCCGATCGGATTTGGATTTTTGGAAATCTGCGCCGATTTTTTTTTTTCTTGCTTTCTAAAATGGCAGTTGCCATTCTAGAAAGCAGGAAGTGTTCCTGGCGGGAACAGTGCTTTCCCATGATGCCCGGAACACATCCAATCAGCAGGGATCTTGTACTAGCCCACCCCCTGTGTGACGTCGGTATTGCTTTAAAAGGAGCGGTCACATGACCGCACCACGCAGTGTGTAGAGGGAGAGAGAGAGAGAGAAAAGAAGCAAGCTGCTATTGTTGTGGTGTACTACAGACTACGGAGAAGATATTGTGGGAAAGGAAAGAAAAGATTAGGAAAGCGGAGAGGAGAAACATTTAGTGATTGAGAGAGAAATATAGAGAGGGTGAAAGATAGATAGATTAGGCATTGGAAAGAAAAGGGTGCACGGAACCAAAACATGGAGTACAGATATACAAGTCCTATACTTCTGATAGTGTGTATATCACATCTGTCTTATCCTGAGAGACAAAAATACCTGGTTCAGGTGTATAGCATTGTATCTTAAACACAGAGAGAGAAAAGGGTGAAGGACCTGATCACATGACCCGAAGGTTCTCAACCTTACAGTGTGGAGGGCAGCCTGACAGAGAGGAAGAGGGAGAAGACTGATCTGTAAGTCCGAATGTGAGTGTCAGTCGGTCAGTGTATTTCAGTCAGTCAGTTAGTCAGTGGTGTGTCAGCCAGTAAGTGTAAGTCAACCTGTCAGTGTTTACAAGATTTTCCTATCCATATTGTATACCATTAAAGCATCAATGGTATACATTATGAATATGAAAATCTTGAAAATCTTGTGTGCCTTTTCTCCGGAGCATAAGTAAAAGTGGTAATAAAGTAGTACCTAAGTTTTGCCACTAGATGTAGCTAGTATGTATATCTTTTACCTATGTATTGCTTAGCTGTAGTACGTAAGGGGTTATTTTTGTTTGTGATTTGTGCACCAATGAGAGTTCTTCTCCACCTATCTCTATTCCCCTTCTTCTTCTGCACTCTCTTCTCACCCACTAACAGCAGGTATTACATACTCTGTAGGAAGTTTTTACATGGGGAGAGGAAGTGTAGACACCCACTTAGTCTGGTTCCTGTACAGAGAGGACGCAAGCCAAAACAGTCCCTACAGTAGTCACGTTGGGCCCTGGTTTATGCCAGGTCCCCTGTTAGAGGACAAGTCCAGTGTAGTCTAGTCTACAGACACACATGGGAAGTATGAACACTCTTTTCTTGAAAGCAGCACTTCTACACACTATGCAGTGCTAAGAACTCATAGAGGGGACAAGTCAGGGATCATCCAAGCCCACGCTGAGATCAAGTGCAAGGCAGTATCCTAAAGCAAGAGGAACTGATCCGGATAGAGCAAAGTTTCTAGACGCCTACGTACTCTATCTCACAGCACGGGTGTAATCAGACAACTCTGACCACTCTGCTCAACCCAGGTAACAAGGTCTGGGGCTTGTGTCACCCTCATAGGACAGGTCACCCGATATTGGGGGGTATTAGGTGGTGCAAAGACAAGAAGTCAAAACACAGGCACAATTATTTTCTCTTCTCTCAAGTATTCTACTTATTCTACTTTTAAAGTTTCGTCAGAGCACAGTACTACATTGGGTTGAGACTCTCTCGACATCCTCCTCTCTACTTCTCTAAACGAACTCTACTTCTCAGCATGCAGCCGTGCCAGCACGGCTATTCTACCTCTCAAGCTCTCAGCACTAATGCTGTTACTACAGCATAAAGTCTATTGTCAAGTCGAAAGTCTATTGTATATCACTGTACCAATTATTACTGAATTAAAGAAGAGTTTATTTATGGTAACAGGACTCAGTGATTATTACCTAAGCACCTACACAGTAATTGCACCTTCCTTGGGTCATCTCCCCTTTACCAATAGTCCGGGTGGGTCAAAACTCCACTCCGGACCACTATGATAAGCACCCAAGGGACCCTCTCACAGCCCCCCAGGTCACCGACCACAAAGGGAAAGGGTATAGCCAGCATCTCTAAACTAAAAACTGCTCCACGCTCCAGCTTGCTTCGGGGGCTCCCAGCGTCTGGACATCCCGCTCAGCCAATCAGTGCGCTGGGACATTCAGCTGGGAACTCCCGAAGCAAGCTGGAGCACGTCTTTTCACCGCTCTATCTCCCAATGAGTACAGGTCTGAACACTTAGATTCGAACCGATCAAAACTTTAGACATGTCTCTATGACATGTCAAAAGTTTTTTAACGACAGGTACACTTTAAGACCTCGGTCCCACATGCCTTTAAACTTCCTAACTTGATCAACATCTGCTGCTTAATTTGAGGAATATCTGCAACGTGTGTTCCTAGCTGTAGTTTATTCTGAGGACTTCAGCAATCCCACCAGTTTGATCTCCATCGATCAGCATGTAATGCCACCACTTAATATTGTAGGAATATACCTTTAAGAGTAAGGAGCCACAAGAAATGGCCTCATCAGCTGCATGTGGCCTCTCCTCCTTACTGCGGCATTCCCATGTCAATGTTCTCAATGAAAAACTGAGGTGTAAAACCTCCTTGTGACAGGTGTGTGCAGAACATATAGTCGATTATACTCTTATAAGGCCCAGTGAGAGCATTCCCAGTCCAGCCCAACCTCTTGAGGTGTACCAGGTTCCTGAAAAGTCCTGAGTAACTTGCCTATCTGATGGATTTACCTAGGACAGTAGCAGGACCGGGACAATGAGTTTTAGGTGCCCTAGGCAGAGAAGGCAAATGGCGCCCCCCCCCCCCCCTTTTGAACTCAGCGTTATCAGAATAGGTGCTCCAAACACAGTATAATGCCCTGAAAGTGCCTCTTAACTGTATTAACAGCCCCAATACATATGGTAGTTCTATTATAACACTCCTACCACACAGTGGTTACATATTGCCTTAAAACTGCTCTTAACAAAGCAGAAAGATATCACCAATGATACCATTACATAATACCGCCAAACCATGACCACTATTACTACAGACCTTATAACAGAGGGCAGTTACATCTAGTGACTCTGATCAGAGTCTGTCACTTTTTCTTTTTCTCTTCATCCATCCAGCATGGGCCACCTTGAAGTCTTCTCCTGGCTGTGAATTTTCTCTCCACAATCTGCCAGAGAAACATTTTAGGCTCCAACACATACAGTAGTTGGGTCCCCTGTACCACTATATAGTTGTTACACCCCTTTGTGCCTCCATAGTTTTAAGGTGTCCCTGTGCCCCAGTATAGAAGTAAGGTTCCTCTGTGCAGCCCCAGTATAGTATAGACTGCTGTGTGCTGCCCCTAGTTATATATAGACCCCCTGTGTGCCACCCCTAGTTATATATAGACCCCCTGCTTGCTGCCCCTAGTTATATATAGACCAACTGTGTAGTAGTAGTATATACACCCCCTGTGTGTTGCCCCCAGTAGTTTATAGACCCCCTGTGTGCTGCCCCTAGTAGTATATAGACCCCTTTTTTGGTCTCTTCTGTAGTACAGTATATAGACCCCTGTGTGCTCTCCCAGAAGTATATAGATCCCTGTGTGCTCCCCCAGTAGTATATAGACCCCTGTGTGCTGCCCCCAGTAGTATATAGAGCCCATGCGTGCTCCCCCCAAAAGTATATAGATCCCTGTGTGCTCCCCCAGTTATATATAGCCCCCCTGTGTGGTCCCATAGAAGCATATAGATCCCTGTGTGCTCCCCCAGCTATATATAGACCCCCTGTGTGCTCCTCCAGAAGCATATAGATCCCTGTGTGCTCTCCCATTTATATATAGACCCCCTGTGTGCTGCTCCAGAAGCATATAGATCCCTGTATGCTCCCCCAGTTATATATACACCCACTGTGTGCTCCCCCAGAAGTATATAGATCCCTGTGTGCTCCCCCAGTTATATATAGACCCCCTGTGTGCTGCCCCAGAAGCATATAGATCCCTGTGTGCTCCCCCAGTTATATATAGACCCCCTGTGTGCTCCCCCAGAAGTATATAGATCCCTGTGTCCCCCCCAGTTATATATAGATCCCCTGTGTGCTGCCCCAGAAGTATATAGATCCCTGTGTGCTACCCCAATTATATATAGGTCCCCGTGTGCTCCCCCAGTTATATATAGCCCCCTGTGTACTTCCCCAGAAGTATATAGATCCCTGTATGCTCCCTCAGTTATATATAGACCCCCTGTTTGCTCACCCAGTTATATATATATATATATATATATATATATGTATATATATAGATCATCTGTGTGCTTCCTCAGAAATATATAGATCCCTGTATGCTCCCCCAGTTATATAAAGACCCCCTGTGAGCTCCCCAGAAGTATATAGATCCCTGTGTTCCCCCCTAGTTATATATAGATCCCCTGTGTGCTCCCCCAGAAGTGTATAGAACCCTGTGGGCTCCCTAGTTATATATAGCCCCCCTGTGTGCCCCCCCAGTTATATATAGCCCCCCTGTGTGCTCCCCCCAGTTATTTATAGCCCCCCCTATGTGCTCCCCCAGAAGTATATAGACCCCCTGTGTGCTGCCCCAGTTATATATAGATCCCCTGTGTGCTAACCCAGAAGTATATAGATACCCTGTGTGTTGCCCCAGTTATATATAGACCCCCTGTGTGCTCCCCCAGAATTATATAGACCCCCTGTGTGCCACCCCAGTTATATATAGACTCCCTGTGTGCTCTCTAACCCTAGCCCTTCCCATATAGCAGTAAACCTTCTAAACAACCAAACTTACTAAAAAGAACAAAATCCTTACACTCACCTGGGCCGCGCATCTCCTCCTCCTACCCGCACTCTGGTGGCCGCAGGCAGCATTTCGCCTGCGGTCACAAGAGGCCACACTCTCCTTGCAGTGTCAATGCTTTAGTGACGTCACTGGAGCGCCGACCCCTGGAGTGTGAGAAGTTTGACACAATGTAAAATCAAATTGTGTGAACACTTTGTCTTGGCTCTGGGGATATTATTGCTCCATTGATTTCTTTGTAACATGATAAGATGCATTGATCACACCTTCTGTAATGACCCATGATGCTATTGGGCAATGACTGTGTACAGTCGAGTCATCGGGTTTTGCAACTTAGTTCAGTTATTGCATCTTACATTGTGAAAGACTCCACAGATGTCAGAGATGTTGTGCAGAATGTCAGTAGTAAGATCCCCACATAGGCACAGTACAGAGGATCTATTTCTGTTCTTCTAGTCTTGGTCCATATCACTATATCCTGGTAGGTTGCATGAAGGTAACAGAAAGTTGCCCCTTGCACTGCACGCCCCTTTACTGCAAAAGCAGCTCTTCCCTTCAAGGATTCATCTGTGCAATATAACAACTGGGGAAGAGCAAAGCAGATGAAAATTTATTTTGGGAGGTTTGCGAATTTTGGATTTGTAAACATTCGTTATTAAATCTCCCTTACCCCTTAACAACACAATGCGTACATGTACGCCCTGGCGTCACTAAGGGAGATCAGAGCGGGGCTGTGCGGCGACCCCGCTCTCAACCGCCGCAGTCCCGATTGCTATCCACAGCAGTTAGTAGGCATGGTCCAATCACCGTGCCCGCTAATAAGGCATTTAAATGCAGCTGTCAAAGCTGACAGCTGAATATAAATGGCTGTTTTTCCCCATCTATGGTGGTCTAGTGGGCAGGATCTCCTCCCCCCCCCAGTGAGATATATGTAGTTATACTTGAAGTCCCCCAGGGAAAATAATCCTGACCCCAGGGGGACTTCTAGTTAGTGTGTAAAAAAATGCTTTTTTTATTAATAAAAAAAAATCCCCTCCCCTAATAAAAGTTTGAATCACCCCCTTTTCCAGTTTTATAAATAAATAAACATGTTTGTTATTGCCACGTGTGTAATCGCACAATGTATTAAATTATCACATTTCTTATCTCGCACAGTAAACAGCGTAAGCGCAAAATAATTCTAAAGTGCAAAATTGCACATTTTAAGGAACATTTAAAAAAAAAAAAAGGTTTTCATTTTTCAAAAGCCATCAAATAAAATAAAAGTTATACAAGTTACACATCTTTGTAATCGTACCAACTTGAGGAATATGTATGACATGTCAGTTTTACCATAGGGTGAAAAGAGTAAACACAAAACCTTCCCAAATAAAAAAAATATGCATTTTATTTTCAATTTAACAACATATATAATTTTTTCCTGGTTTCACAGCATTCTTTATGCAAAAATTAAGTCTGTCAATGCAAAGTACAATTAGTGGCGTAAAAAATAAGGGTTCACATGGGTCTTTAGGTGAAAAAATGCAAGTGCTATGGCCTTTTAAGCACAAGGAGGAAAAAAAACAAAGTGAACAAAATGAAAATTTGCTCTGTCTTTAAGGGGTTAAAACAGCCAAACTACAGTAGCTACAATAGTGGGACTATTACAGAGTAGTGGCACTGTTGTTGTGACAGTGTCAAAAATTGGAAAATGACAATTTAAAAAAAATGTAAATCAGCCTGTCAATCAATCAATTTCCGCCATGGACAGTAGTGGACCTTGGTGGAACAGCGGGGTAATATCCATTTTCTTTTAGGACAGCAGGTGATATTGGTCAATGAGAGGTGTGAAATGAAACCTTTTCCCAGATAGACACTGTTCAGTGCACCTGGTGAATTCTTTACACTGTTTTCAGCACCCAGTGAGTTATTAAGATGGACACTCTCTTTATTGCTCCCAGTTACTTTGTATAATGCAACACAGTCACCCAGTTACTTTGTATACTGGACACTGGCTTCCCTGCTGCCACAGAAAACCACCCACAATCCATCCGGAATCTACCCACAATCCCACTGATGTATCCTCTCCGTCCCGCTACTGCCTGCTGAGCGATCCTGCTCTGCACTATACAGAGCCGACTGGCTGCCTCCAGGAAGCCAATCACCTTATATAGAGGGGGTGGGGGTGTCCTGACATCCCAGAGGGGCATGGAGATGATTGATGGGGTGCTAGGGATTATGGATAATTCCTTGCTCCCGCCAAGTGACAGTGCTATAAGCTAACATGTGCAGCCGCCATCTTGGCCACCATGTTTAGCCAAATTTAGAATGAATCGCTGTGAATTCAAAGAACGAAGCAAACTGACGCGATTCACAGTGAATCTTGATTTGCCAGATTTACTACGCTAATCTCTAATAATAACAAGAGGAGGTTGTCCATTTCACTGTTCTATAAGACTCCACCTACATCTCCTACACGGAGTGTGCTTGTGACAGATGTGCTTAGGTTCAAGAAATACACAAGTATTGTAATATAGAGGTATGCAGAGTTACCATGTAGCCAAATGGGAAAGGTAACAGTCTGTCTATCTATCTATCTATCTATCTATCTATCTATCTTCTATCTCCTATCTATCTCATATCTATTTATCTATCTATCAATCTATCTCCTATCCCAGCACACGTGTCAGTAAGCTCTGTGTGCTCCAGGGAAGTACATGCGGCACAGGGAGCATCTATAACAAGCGCCCCTGAGCCGGAAGGAACATTCCCAGCACACACAGAGCTCACTGGTGTGTGTGCTGCCGGGGACGGGACCGAGCCGGGAAGCCGGGCATCAGCGGGGGGCCAAGCCTGCAGAAGAGAGACATGGCGGGGGAGCGATTTGCAGATGAGTAATTTATTTTTCTTATCTGCTTTGTACAGGGGGGCCCCATTTATAAGGGGGATACATAGGGGGGCATCTATAAGGGGGATACATGGGGGGCCATCTATAAGGGGGATACATGGGGGGCATCTATAAAGGGGATACATGGGGGGCCATCTATAAGGGGGATAACATGGGGGGCATCTATAAGGGGGATACATGGGGGGCCATGTATAAGGGGGATAACATGGGGGCACCATCTTTAAGGGGGATACATGGGGGGCCATCTATAAGGGGGATACATGGGGGCCATCTATAAGGGGGATATATGGGGGCCATCTATAAGGGGGATACATTAGGGGCATCTATAAGGGGGATACATGGGGGGCCATCTATAAGGGGGATAACATGGGGGGCATCTATAAGGGGGATACATGGGGGGCCATGTATAAGGGGGATAACATGGGGGCACCATCTTTAAGGGGGATACATGGGGGGCCATCTATAAGGGGGATACATGGGGGCCATCTATAAGGGGGATATATGGGGGCCATCTATAAGGGGGATAACATGGGGGGACATCTATAAGGGGGATACATGGGGGCCATCTATAAGGGGGATAACATGGGGGGCATCTATAAGGGGGATACATGGGGGGCCATCTATAAAGGGGATAAATGGGGGGCCATCTATAAGGGGGATAACATGGGGGCATATATAAGGGGGATACATGGAGGGGCCATCTATAAGGGGGATAACATGGGGGTGCCATCTATAAGGGGGATACATGGGGGGCCATGTATAAGGGGGATACATGGGGGCCCATCTATAAGGGGGATATATGGGGGCCATCTATAAGGGGGATAACATGGGGGGCCATCTATAAGGGGAAAATATGGGGGGCATCTATAAGGGGGATACATGGGGGGCCATCTATAAGGGGGATAACATGGGGGGGCATCTATAAGGCGGAAACATGGAGGAGATGCAACTATAAGGGGATAACATGGGGGGCATCTATAAGGGGGATACATGGGGGGCCATCTATAAGGGGGATAACATGGGGGGGCATCTATAAGGCGGAAACATGGAGGAGATGCAACTATAAGGGGATAACATGGGGGGCATCTATAAGGGGGATACATGGGGGGTCCATCTATAAGGGGGATACATGGGGGGCATCTATAAGGGGATAACATGGGGGCCATCTAAAAGGGGAATACATGGGGGCCATCTATAAGGAGGATAACATGGAGGGGCAACAAAAGCGGGATACATGGGGGGCATCTATAAGGGGGATAACAGGAGGGGCATCTAGAGGGGGGTACATAGGGGGCATCTATAAGGGGGATAACAGGAGGGGCATCTATAAGGGGGAAAACACGAGGGGCAATCTATAAGGGGGATTCATGGGGGCCATCTATAAGCGGGAATACACAGAGGAACCATCTATAAGGGGGATACATGGGGGGCATCTATAAGAGGGGTTAACATGGGGGGCATCTATAAGGGGGATAACTTGGGGGGCATCTATAAGGGGGATACATGGGGGCCATCTATAAGGGGGATAACATGGGGGGCATCTATAAGGGGGATAACATGGGGGCCATCTATAAGGGGGATTACAAGGGCATCTATAAGGGGAATAACATGGGGGACAACACAAAAGGGGCAATCTATAAGGGGGAAACATTGGGGGCCATCTATAAGGGGGATAACACAAGGGGGGCCATCTGTAAGGAGGATAACATTGGGGGAGCATCTATAAGGCGGAATACATGGGGGGCGTATACAATAGGACATGCACAGAGGGATGCATATACTATAGTGATCTACACAGAGGGGGTTATGTACTATAAGATGGTCACATAAAGTCAGCCTACCCACTAAATGAGGGCTTAAAGGGGACAATACAGATGTGCAGTGTGTAGAGAGATGAGGATTGTGCCTAAGGGAGTGAGGAGGCTAATATGTCTGTCTGGCAGATTCTGTGGATTCATGGCTCGGAGAAGTTCTCATAACGACCCAGGGCAGAAGAAGAAGAAGATGAAAAGGGAAGAACTTTGATCAGAGAAGACGTCTCCTGTGAGTCACCTGATATAACTGCACTGTAATGTATATGGTGTACAGAACCTGTGAAGGACTGGGTCAGCCTCTATATGACTGGATGAGGTGATAGTGATCTGGGTACAGTGCATGTTATCTAGTAGCAGCGGTGGTGGGGTTAGTCAGTAGCAGCGGTGGTGTTAGTCATTATGTGGCGGTGTTAGTCAGTACGCGGTGGTGTAAGTCAGTATGCGGTGGTGTTAGTCAGTAGGTGGCGGTGTTAGTCAGTAGGTGGCGGTGTTAGTCAGCAGGTGGCAGTGTTAGTCAGTATGCTTGTAATCTATTACTGTTCTTTATTGGATTTAGTATACTGATTTGGTCAGTAACAATATGGTGGTGATGGTTGTGGTGTGAAGGTAATATTTGCCCCTTGTATACTGGTATTATTGGCAATATTGGTCTCACTATACAGGATTTGGTTACTAACATGTATATATGTATGGTGATAATATTTCCTATATACTGGTATTATTGGTAATATCGGTCTTGAGATATACCAATAGCATCGCTTGGTCGAGAAAGGGGGGGGGGGGGCAAGTTGAACTCTTGCACCAGGGCCCAAGAGACATTAGCTATGCCCCTGTATCTATCTATCTATCTATCTATCTATCTATCTATCTATCTATCTATCTATCATCTATCTATCTCCTATCTATCTATCTATCTATCTATCTATCTCCTATCTATCTATCTATCTATCTATCTATCTATCTATCTATCATCTATCTATCTATCTATCTATCTATCTATCTCTTTTCTATCTATTTCATATCTATAATATAGGACAATAATATAAAACTTGATTTAAATTGCATTTATTTCATTATGTTTAAAGTTCAGTCCGTTTGTCCAGTGTATATACTTCTTAATTGTAAAGCAGCCTTCACCACCATAACACACTCCTTCATGTTTTTGCACATGTTATTATTGCACATGTATGATATTGCACATTTATTTTGAAAGTGCTTTTCATTCTTGGTGCTGAAGCCCCATTTCATATAATTTATTTATGCCAAAGTGTTATTTTTATGGTTTTGAAAGCAGCTATAATCACACTTAATCCATACTGTATGTAATGATATGTCTGTATAGAGAGAAGAAACTAGTGAAGAAACTTGTAAAATCCCTGTAGGATTTATGTATAGGGGCTTCTTCACATGATGTTAGAGCAACACAAAGTGTTTCTTTTAGCAAGTAGTCATCAGGGGTTTTTTCTTCCATGAGGTTTAGAGCCTGTATTTGGTTTGCGTGCACACAGCACTGTGTGCACGCAGTGATCTATCTATCTAAAAATAGGAAAATTTGGCATCACTACCATGACTCTGTTCACACTGCAGGTTACACGCTGCTAGTGGCTTAAGTACAGACAAAAAAAAAAAAAAAAAGTGCAGCAGCAACCTACAGGTGCAAGGGCCTACAGTGTATACTCCTTTCAGCGTACACACGATAAACACCTGCTCTGTAGATATTAAAAAATGAGGATCTTAGCAAACTATCAAACAGAGTGTACCATGTCACCAACGTTAAGGTGTCCTGAGAGACATGGTCCCTACTCTAGCACCTTAACGTTGGTGACATGGTACACTCTGTTTGATAGTTTGCTAAGATCCTCATTTTTTAATATCTACAGAGCAGGTGTTTATCGTGTGTACACTGGGAGGAGTATATATAAGGTAGGCCCTTGCACCTATCGGTTGCTGCTGCAATTTTTGTTGTCTCTCTCTCTCTCTCTCTCTCTCTCTCTCTCTCTTTCTCTTTCTTTCTCTCTCTATCTATTATCTATCTCCTATCTATCGATCTATCTATCTATCTATCTATCTATCTATCTATCTCCTATCTATCTATCTATCCATCTATCTCCTATCTATTATGTATCTCCTATCTATCTATCTATCTATCTATCTATCTATCTATCTATCTATCTATCTATCTATCTCCTATCTATCTCCTATCTATCTATCTATCTATCTATCTATCTATCCATCTATCTCCTATCTATTATGTATCTTCTATCTATCCATCTATCTATCTATCTATCTATCTATCTATCTATTATCTATCATCTATCTATCTATCTATCTATCTATCTATCTATCTATCTATCTATCTCCTATCTATCTATCTATCTATCTATCTATCTATCTATCTATCTATCTCCTATGTATCTATCTATCTATCTATCTCCTATCTATTATGTATCTTCTATCTATCTATCCATCTATCTATCTATCTATCTATTATCTATCTATCTATCTATCTCCTATCTATCTATCTATCTATCTATCTATCTATCTATCTATCTCCTATCTATCTATCTATCTCCTATCTATCTATCTATCTATCTATCTATCTATCTATCTATCTATCTCTTCTATGTGTGTCTAAAGTTAGATCTTCACTACTTTTCTAAATCCTGTAGGGGGAGCAATAGTACAGTTTTTTTACAAATATAATTTTTATATAAGGGAACTTTACATAACAAAAATCCATAATATCTTATCTTACTCAAGGCATCTTAAAATTGCAAAAAAAACAAAACCCTTTGTATAAGATTCCCTTTTGTGCACTGTGGTAGCAGCTGTGGAGCAGACCCAGATCTGACTGCTCCTCGGGCAGCTACAGCTCTTCCAAAGTAGGCAGACCTAGAAGTACTATGGAGCTATGGTGACATCTAGTGGTACAAGTGCCGCTACTACAGCTATAATGTTAACACTTCTATAAAGGGCAGTAAAAGTGATATTGCAAAGCAGTTGTTGTTTGGCATATAGAAAAAAAGGAAAATAAGACAACCATTCCATGGGCTGCAGTTAGCCTGTCAACTCTTTCAGCAGGTCTAGGGTGGGCTAGGAAAAGGGGAATTGAACTTATGGTTTCTTTGTGTAACTGGTGAACAACACATCCCAGCCAGCAGTGCAGTCAATGTATATGAATAGCAATTATGTTATACGTTGTTTCAAAAGTTTTTTTTTTATATAAATCTGAATTGTTTTATTAGATTAACCCTTTACCCTCATAGACATGAGATAACATTTGTCTGAAACAGCGCATTTTTGAAACACATCATTTGAAAATGAAATGTAAACAATAGTGTGTGATGGTCAGCTGCAGATTAATATCAGTGATTGGTGATGTTGGATTTTTTGGGGCTATATTTGGCTGAAATTTTTTGATATGATGAGGTTATTAAAATCTATAACTTTTTGTTTATTCTGGCATTGATAAATTCCATGGACCATTTATTGGCCTCATTTAAGCCAATCAAAGCTCTAAGAGGGACATTTACTAAGGAGCCTAATGCTGCGTTTACACAGAGCGATAATTCAACCGATCGTATGATTAACGATTTCAAAGTACCGATTTTTTTTTAATAAGGATCAGCGTTTAGACGGAACGATATAACGTACGGAAAAATCTTTTTGCGATCGTTTTGCGATCACTCAAGCCTATCTCACACATAGGTTAAATTGGTAAACAACTGTTTACACGGACCGATCTGCAAATTTTTTGCGAACGACAATTTAAGAACATGTTGTAAGATCAAAATGAACGATTTCTCGCTCGTCATTTGATCGTTCGTTGCGTTTACACGTACGATTATCATTCGAATTCGTGCAAATTTGAACGAAAATAATTCCGTGTAAACGCAGCATAATATGTGCAACTATTCTAATGGGGATTGGTGTGTATTTTGTTCCAATATCTTGTGACTGATTTATTAACATGTAACACTGCCATAGTAAATGTATCTAAGTAAAAAGTCACACAAAAAGTCACAAAAATGCAAAAACTGCGCAAGCATTTTCACCTGGTACTGACCAGAGGTAAGCCTGCACCTGTTTGTGCGACTTTTTAAAAATTGCCCCCCAACTGCACACCAATTGCCATTAATTTTTATGTTTTTACTTTATGCACTTAAAAGATTTTTTTACAGTTTCCAACACAGGTAGAAAGGATTTAACATAAGTTTTGGTGTACCATATCACTGGATGTTTCGGTCATTTACGACCTTTGTCAACATGGTATACTGCGCTCAAGAGTTATAGGAGACACCGTGTGTGGGAACTGCATAGGAGTAAGTGATGGCTATAAGTGTATAGTCATCTTAAATCGTAACTGTCATTTCAGGGTCATATTTCAGAAAACAATAAATATCAACAGTACAAGCGATTTTAAGGAATTTTGTAATAGGTTTTATTTACCAAAAGTGTTTCCTTCTGTAGTCAAAAAACTGTCCCCCCCTCCCCCTCACATTTCAGAATAAGCAGGGTTTCTGTGTCCATTATGCTCTATGTAGAGGGGAGGGGTTGAGAGGAGTGAGTAAACATGGAGGAGAGAAATATCAGTCCTGCACAGCACAACACCCTGCAATCTTCTCTCAGCAAGTTCCTAAATAAGCGAAATCATGCGTCAACTCACGGATGGGGAAACCTATGAGAGATTACCAGGTAATCCACTCTCGGGTATACAAAGGAAGATAGAGGATCTATTGAAGACTAATGTGGAGAAAGGGGTTATAGATGTGAAAATGGCTAATTATTTAAGGAAGGAAAATCCTATTACACCAGTGATCTATATTTTACCCAAAGTCCACAAGACTTTAATTGATCCGCCAGTGAGACCTATAGTGGCGTCAGTGGACTCTGTCCTGATGCCACTATCCAAGACCCTCGATAGAGTGTTGACACCGTTAGTGAAAACCACAAGATCTTATTTGGTTGACACATCTGATTTTCTTACAGTGGTGAGTAATCTGAATGGTATCAGAGAGGAGGATTTGCTTGTAACTATAGATGTTACAAGCCTCTATACCTCTATAGAACACAATAAGGGGTATAGGTCAACTGAGTGGTTGCTTGACCAAAGTACATACAATATTGAACAAAAAACTTTTTTTCTTGATCTCTTGAAGTTGGTATTACATGAAAATTATTTTATGTACAAGGATGAATATTATCTGCAGAAGAGGGGCTCGGCCATGGGCTTGAATGTGGCCCCCCCCATACGCAAATGGTTATATGACATTTTTTGAGGAATATTTTATTTATGGCCATCGGTTGTTTCAGACACACGCCAAAATATGGCGAAGATTTATAGATGATATTTTTTGCGTATGGGGTGGGCCACATGAGAGCCTGATGGAGTTTATGGAACATCTTAACTCAGTCTGGAGGGAGTTACAATTCACAGTAACGGTGGATAAAAATATGGTGAGTTTCCTTGATGTCCTACTCAAAAAGAACAGTGTGGGTGGTCTAGACACGGATTTGTTTAGAAAAGAGACAGACAGAAATAGTGTTCTTCATTTTAGAAGTGCCCATCCAACATCGACAAAGAAATCAATTCCTAGATCCCAATTCCAACGAGTAAGAAGAATTGTAAATGATCCAGAGACATGTGAGAGTAGGATAGAGGAGATGAAGCAGAGATTTAGAGATAGGGGATATCCCGATAGGATCTTAGAGGAAGCAAGCCGTGTTCAGACCACTAGTAGTGTAGTGAGAAGAGAGGATTCAGGGAACAGGATACCATTCGTAAGAGAATTCCACCCTTTGAGCTACAAGGTTGACCAGGTTGTCAGACGACATTGCCACATACTTACACAGGCTTACCCACAGATAGAGGAGTTAGAAAATCCCCCACTCATTTGTAACAAGAGACCCCCGAACTTACGTAATACTCTAGTGAGAGCAGAGAGTAGTGCGAGAAGTAGTGGGAGCGTACAGATGACACTAGCTCCAGGAAAGCAGGGTACTTACCCGTGTCTGCGCTGTGCACAGTGCAGTAATGTAATTGAAGGCAGATTTTTCTTTCATCCTCAGACAGGTACAGTAAATCGTATGAGATTAGAGGTTACCACACGTGTGGCACCAAGAATGTTATTTATCTAATTAGGTGTCCGGGTGGTAAGCTCTACGTAGGGGAGACAATGCAGCTGATTAAAAGTAGGATATCGAAACACAAATCTACGATCAGATGTGGCAACACATTACTCCCCATCCCACAATATTTTAGGGATTTCAATCATAATATATCGCAACTACAGTTTCAAGTGATCGAGAGAGTATACCCACCTAAGCGAGGAGGTGATATAAAAAAACTTTCGCGTCGCAGAGAGGCCTATTGGATCCATACTTTGCGTACCCTGGAGCCTCGAGGGTTAAATCGCGAGTATGAGCTTTCAGCATTGATGTGAAAAATGTTCCTGGATACTATGTATATTTATTACACTTGTTTGATATCGCTAAAGAACGTTTTGTAATTTTGTACTGTTTGTAATTTTGTATTTTCATAATCATATACGGTTTTAAACTAAAATATTTTTCAATGTATTTATCACACGTTACTATAAGAGACTGAGGTACATGTGGGGTAGGCGATTATCTTTAATATCTTTATTGTTTATAAACATTTATGTTATGTTATGTACTAATTCTTGTTCATATTGTTAGTTGCGGCTGTGATCCAATCTCAGAGGGAATCGCGCTAATGGACTTGTTTATGTGTTGTCAAGACAATGGCTGACGTCATCTGGGAGCGCCGCGCGAGAGGCGAGATGCGTCATCATTATGAGTAGAATTTCCCATAAGTAGAGATAGTGCTCCAGTGTGTATTAGGCAGTTGAGAAAGGCGGTAACGTCGAAACGCGTCCTGACTTTGTCCTCCTCCTGCACAGCTCTGTGATTCTTACCTCCTGATTGGTCCATGCTGAACACACCCCCTTTCCCATTGCTGTCATGTGACCACACAGACCTCTGACAGCAGCCCTGCTTCTCTATTCTAGCCTGTTGGACTACGCTACTGCATTATGGGGATCTGCAGTCAGGGGTGATTCTAGCCTCTCTGCTGCCCGAGGCGAACTATAGAATGACGCCCCCCCCCCCCCCCCCCCCCCCCCCCGGTCAATCCGCCCACATTATAATCCACTACTGCCCCCCCCCCCCACTGCTGTCCCCAATAAACATAATGTTTGGTCCCTTGCTGCACAGAGGATGTCAGGAGAGGAGGGGGCTGACTTTATAGGAGAGGTCCCAGCAGCACAGAGGATGTCAGGAGAGGAGGGTGCTAATCCTATAGGAGAGGTCCCAGCAGCACAGAGGATGTCAGGAGAGGAGGGGGCTAATCCTATAGGAGAGGTCCCAGCAGCACAGAGGATGTCAGGAGATGAGGGTGCTAATCCTATAGGAGAGGTCCCAGCAGCACAGAGGATGTCAGGAGAGGAGGGTGCTAATCCTATAGGAGAGGTCCCAGCAGCACAGAGGATGTCAGGAGAGGAGGGTGCTAATCCTATAGGAGAAGTCCCAGCAGCACAGAGGATGTCAGGAGAGGAGGGTGCTGATCTTTTAGGAGAGGTCACAGCAGCACAGAGGATGTCAGGAGAGGAGGGTGCTGATCTTTTAGGAGATGGTCCCCCTCTTCCCCCCTTATAGATGGTCCCCCTCTTCCCCCCCTTATAGATGGTCCCCTCTCCCTTATAGATGGTTCCCCTCTCCCCCCTCCCTTATAGATGGTCCCCCTCTCCCCCCTCCCTTATAGATGGTCCCCCTCCCTTATAGATGGTCCCCCTCTTTCCCCTCCCTTATAGATGGTCCCCCTCTTCCCCCCCCCCTTATAGTTGGTCCCCCTCTTCCCTCTCTCTCCCCCCTTATAGATGGTCCCCCTCTTTCCCCCCCTTATATATGGTCCCCCTCTTCCCTCTCTCCCCCCCTTATAGATGGTCCCCCTCTCCCCCCTCCCTTATAGATGGTCCCCCTCTCCCCCCTCCCTTATAGATGGTCCCCCTCCCTTATAGATGGTCCCCCTCTTTCCCCTCCCTTATAGATGGTCCCCCTCTTTCCCCCCCCCTTATAGTTGGTCCCCCTCTTCCCTCTCTCTCCCCCCTTATAGATGGTCCCCCTCTTTCCCCCCCTTATAGATGGTCCCCCTCTTCCCTCTCTCCCCCCCTTATAGATGGTCCCCCTCTTCCCCCCCCTTATAGACGGTCCCCCTCTTTCCCCCCTCCCTTATAGATGGTCCCCCTCCCTTATAGATGGTCCCCCTCTCCCCCTCCCTTATAGATGGTCCCCTCTCCCTTATAGATGGTCCCCCTCTCCCCCCTCCCTTATAGATGGTCCCCCTCTTCCCCCCCCTTATAGATGGTCCCCCTCTTCCCCCCCCTTATAGACGGTCCCCCTCTTTCCCCCCTCCCTTATAGATGGTCCCCCTCCCTTATAGCTGGCCCCCCTCTTTCCCCCCTCCCTTATAGATGGTCCCCTTCCCCCCCCTATAGATGGTCCCCCTCTTCCCTCTCCCCCTCCCTTATAGATGGTCCCCCTCTTTCCCCCCTACCTTATAGATCGTCCCCCTCTTTCCCCCCTCCCTTATAGATGGTCCCCTTCCCCCCCCCCTCCCTTATAGATGGTCCCCCTCTCCCCCCCCCCCTGCACAGCAGATAAAACAAAAACAAAAACAGCACACAACTCACCTGCCCTCCGTTCCCCCGTCGAGCCTCTCTGGTCTGGTCCCGGCTGATGTGCTGCTGCCCGGGGTGTCCCGTCCTGTCCCCGGCAGCGCACGCATCAGACAGCTCCCCGTGCGCCTGTGGCTGTGACTTCCGGCCCACGGGGAGCTCTCTGATGCGCGCGCTGCCGGGGACAGGACGGGACACCTCCGGCAGCTGCACATCAGCCGGGGGACTAGGGCATGTACTGGAGCCCCCCCGCCCCCGGGCAGTATCTGTAATGAGATGCTGTGAGCGGCAGAGACTGTATTCATAAGCGCCGCGCTGTAGTATCAGCACCGCGCGGCTGATTTAGTACAGCGCGGCGCTTATGAATACAGTCTCTGCCGCTCACAGCATCTCATTACAGATACTGCCCGGGGGCGGGGGGGCTCCAGTACATGGTACAGTCAGTGGCGGATTATAATGTGGGCGGCCGCCCGAACCGCCCATATTATAATCTGCCACTGAATGCCGCCCCCATGAAGATAGCTGGTGGCGCCGCCTGAGGCAGACGACTCAAGTCGCCTCATGATTGCGGCGCCCCTGTCTGCAGTTCCATCCTTTATCTACAAACTGGTGCTGTATTTTATTTTCAGGTTTATGCACTTACTATACATTATACTCCACATGCTGATTGTTATACTGTACAGTAACTTATATCACATATTCAGCTGTTTCTCATTGTTTGTTTCATCTGTTCTACATGTTATTCAGAATAAAAAATCATTATTTTGGGGGTGTGGAACCAATTGTCTACATTTCAGTGATTTCTTATGGAAAAATTAGCTTTGGTTTAAGAGTGGTTTGGATTACAAGCACCGTCCCGGAACGAATTATGCCCAGAATCCAAGGCCTCACTATATATATTTTCCTGACTTTAGTTTAAAATTTATATTTCAACCCTTGAGAAAAGTGTTCAGAGAAGTCAATTTATAGGAACTATAACTGGACCCATTAACTCCAGTAAAAAAAAAAAACAGAGCTTCATACCCCAGATTATTCAGACTCCCTGCAGGAGACAGGCTCCATAGACTTATTATTTCAGAGTCCGAAGACGTGGCGTATACTTCTCCTTGCTATATCTACAGATCTGAGACCCTGACTGATCCAAATGTTTGTCTGTGTGACATATGAAGTTTTATTTTTAAATCACAGTATCACTTTAAAGGGGTAGTTCGCAAAAAAAAATCTTTCAAAACAAACTGGAAATGCCAGAGATTTTTAATTTACTTTTATTAAAAAATCTCAAGTCTTCCAGTACTTATCAGCTGCTGTCTGTCCTGCAGGAATTGGTGTATTCTTTCTTTCTATGGGGATTTTCTACTACTCAGGACAGTTCCGGACATGGACAGAGGTAGCAACAGACAGCACTGTGTCAAACTGAAAATAATACACCATTTCCGGCAGGACATACAGCAGCTGATGAGACTTAAGATTTTTACATAAGAAGTAACTTACTTATCTGTATAACTTTCTGACACAAGAAACAAGTGTGTTTGCATGTCTGTGCATCTATGTAATGTCTTTATCTTTGTGTGTATGTGTGCACACATCAATTGTGTATTTGTCATGTGTCTATTTGTGTGTATTAGTATGATTGTGTGTTGTGTGTGTGCATTTGTGTATCTCTGTCGTATTTGTGTATATGTATACATATATACAGTGGTGGATTATGCCATAATAGGGGTGGTCTGAGTAGCTGCCCAGGGTTCCCCGGTTGCCCATAGCCACTCAAACCATTTATATCCTTTTGCAGCCCCCCTCTGGGATTCCAGGGCTACATGCCTCAGTTCCCTAGACAGTTGCTGCTTTCCAACATAGCTGCGGGCACCCCTATCACCCCTGTAGCTGCATTAGGCCTGTGATCTGCAACTCATCAACTGGAGCCAGCAATGTAACATCCCGGCGCACACAGCGTGATGATGTCATCAAACTGCCTGCACTGGGTGTGTCAGGCAGGATGAGGAGCGACAGCATGGGAACTGGGGGATAGAGAAGAGGTTTATTTAAAGGGGTACTCTTAAATAAGGGGTCCCTATAACATTTTTTTTTAAATATATTGCGGCCCTACTATAGAACATAATAAACAGCCTATTCTTACCTGCCCAGGTTCCAATGGAGCCTTAGGTCCCCGCTTCCACCGCCACTTCCAAGAGTGACTCATCTTGGCAGTGACAGCCCGCTCAGCTAAGAACTGACTAAAATGAGCCAGCTCTGTGGCCAGTGATTGGCTAAGTGAGCTGTCACTGCTGAGATGAGTCCACCTCATGGGAGTGTCATTAGGTAAGAATAGGCTATTCATAATGCACTATAAAAAGGGAACAATATACAATTTTTTTTAAGGGCCGGTGTCCCCCTTTTATTTATTTATTGTTCTATTATACTGATGGGGCACTGTTAAGAGGGAGGGGCCCATTCACTGTGTAGGGTACTATATTGGTGCACGATCTGGTACAGTAAGGGGTATTGTATAGTGCTGTAACTACTCTGTAGGGCACTATTATGGGGTAACTACTGTGAGAGGACACTTTAAGAGGGGGCAAACAACTGAGTGGGGCCACTATTATGAGGGTAAATACTGTGCAGGGCACTATTAAGGGGATAACCACTGCGTGGTGATCTACTAGGAGGCACCACCAGGGAGGCAAACTACTTTGTGGGGGTGAACTGGAAGGCACTATAATTGTGTGGTGGCCTATGGATAGGATGTTTAGGTGTAGGGTACTGTAAAAGTGCTTAGGATGTTTGTCTGGCAGATTCTGTACAAACGATTCATGGCTGGAAGAAGTCATTAGGGCCATCTAGGCAGGAAGGAAAAGAAAAAGAAAGTGAATTACTCTGATCAGTGAAGATGTCACCTGTGAGTCACTGGATATAGCTGCATTGTAGTCACTATATGGGGGTAATGTCGGTCTTTGTATTGTGTGTTTGCATACAGTAGCAGTATGGCGGTACTAGCCAGGCATTTAGGGGTGGTAATTTGTGGTCAAAGTGCCATAATACTAATATCATTAGTTATATTGATCTTGGTGATTGGTTTTATTCAGTATCAGCCTATGGCACCATTATTTGGTCACTGTGTGGTTTTCAAATATAGTTATTATGTGGTTGCATTATTTGTCCCTTGTGTAGTAGTATTATTGGTAACGGATGTATTAGTCTATTGGATTTGTGTGGTAACAGTATGAGGCTATGTTCACACTATGTAAAACTACGGCCGTAGTTCTCGCCACAGAACTACGGCCGTAGTTTTGCGGGGTGGGACATAGACTTATTTTTAATGTACACACATCGTATGTGCTCCGGCCGGGATCTTGTGCGGCGCCGGGAAAAAACTGACATGTCAGTTTTCTGCGGCCAGAATTCAGTGAATTCTGATTCATCTAAACTTTTGACATGTCTGAGTGATGTGCCAAAAGGTAAATTAAATAACAGAAACACTAACAAAAAGACCTGACATTTTTCATGAAAAACGACCCTTAATAAAAGGACCAGCCTTTCAGCCATTCTTGCATAGAACAATATGGACTGATTGGCTTATAATTAAACCCATATTATGGACTGTAAATAGTCTAAGATACGTCCAAACTGACAAGTTTTAGGGTGCGTTCACACGTACAGGATCTGCAGCAGATTTGATGGCGCAGATTTGAAGCTGCAGATTCAAAGCAAATCAATTCTGGGCCATCAAATCTGCTGCAGATCCTGTACATGTGAATGCACTCTAAGGGATACAGGATCTGCAGTAGATCTGCAGCAGATTTGATGGCGCTGATTTGAATCTGCAGCAGATCCGCAGCTTGATGGCCCAGAATTGGTTTGCTTTGAATCTGCAGCTTCAAATCTGTGCCATCAAATCTGCTGCAGATCCTGTATGTGTGAACGCACCCTTAAGGATTATTGCCTTTGGTAAGGTGAGCAGTATGGGGCCCTAAAATTCCAGATGGCGGCCATGTATGTACTGGGAGCAGGAGTTGGGTCCATCTGTATCCAGAAAGCATGAGCTCTTGATATCACATTCCTGTAAATTGACTGCGGTGACATCACACATGGGATCCAGTGTCACCTTCTCTTAGATCACAAGTATGCTAAAGGAAGGTGACATCACAACTGTAATAATGATAAATAATCTCTAGGGTGTATATAACATACAGTGTGCATCATTGACTTAGGAGTTAAAAACCAAAGGCCCTAGTCATCACATACATAGGAGATAGATAGATAGATAGATAGATAGATAGATAGATAGATAGATAGATAGATAGATATGCAAAAATGTTCCGCAGCACACCAGCATAAGAGTGAAGGGTGATTTATTCCAAAAATACAAAGGAGTACAAAAGATGCGACGTTTCGACCTCCTCACGAGATCATTATCAAGCATGAGGAGGTCGAGTGAGGAGGTCGAAACGTCGCATCTTTTGTACTCCTTTGTATTTTTGGAATAAATCACCCTTCACTCTTATGCTGGTGTGCTGCAGAACATTTTTGCATACTTTTGGGGATCCCCAAGCCAGGGGACTGACTCTGTACAGCACCTGCTTCATGATTTCTTGGATGTGCGGCTTTTTTCCTATTTCTAGATAGATAGATAGATAGATAGATAGAATCACATGGTCACCACCATACACATTCACCATCACTTGCAGTAAATCAGATGGAGTTGGACACATTTTTTTTTTGATGATTTTATTGGTTTAGATATTTCAGTTACTTAAATAATATTAGTACTGCTGCTGCTTTAGACAAAAAAAAAAATCTTTTTTCTTTGAAAACATCTAAGAAGCTGCCGAAACTGCGACAAATCTCGGATTAGTGTTAGGTTTTGGTTAAAAATTTAACTAAACCTTGTTACATAGTACATACAAATGTAGTGGTCCATACAACAGAGAAGGTACGCTGGGTGTCTATCCGGCACAGCTTCATGTACAACCCAGGAAGAAGAGCGGCCAGCTGCAGAGCCCATCAGTATACACATCAGCAGTGCCCGGGCCTGTATACCTGGGCATCCATACTCGTATTACCACCATGATGTGACAGATGCTACACAGAGCTATGGCACAACAGTTTATAGGGCTCTCATACAATGTTACATGATGATATATGGCGGTATATACCAAAACCCATCTTGCCCTTTTGTCCCATCTACAGAGGTGCAAAAATATCCAAAAATAGTTCTGCTGCTGGACGCCATTTCTCCCTCATTGTAAATGGTCTTTGCTGTGGCTGGATGTAAGGCATGAGTTCTAGAAATACAATGCATTTGCTCAGAGTTTTCATTACATGCCAAGTGTAGTAGAAGAACCCAACATGGTCATCTAGGTTACACAGGATTGTATCAGAGTAGTTCTAGTTCATATGCTGATCAAAGTGGGAAAGAAGAATTTGATATTGGAGTGAGTGCAGCCATTAAAATATTTCCTGGGTAAAACAGCGCCACTCTTATCCACAGGTTGTTTCTGGTATTGCAGCGCATTTTCATTCAAATAACTGGAGCCAACCGGCAATACTGGGCAGACCTTATGGACACGATTGGTGTTGTTTCTGGGTAAATAGTAGATTCATGAATTATCCCTTTTACGACATATATGAAAACCTATAAGGCTTTGTATTTTATTTTATAGTTGTTACCCATTTACATTAGGGATATCAAGAAATCAGAGGGCTCCATCTATGCCTTGTTCCTCTGTGATAGCTCTGGTCATTCAGCAGATCTGGGAAGGCTTATAAGATGCACTACCTTTAGTCCCCAATAGAGGGCTTTGAAAACCCATTGAAACATCCTATAAAGGATTCCTGAGTTTGTAGAATTTGGGGATTTATTTAGAGCCATTACTTCTACAGCAGAACGACTACGAGTATCATATATTGTCTGAAGAACCTATACAACTCATTTATTTCAATGGGTTTAGTGTAATACCTCATTTTACCTGTGGTGGCACTGCAGGGATAAGGCACACTTGCTGCTAGTTCCCTTATCGCATCCAATCAATATAGGTAATCTTAGCGGGATGATAATCTGTTATAAGCTTATTATTTCCTATCATAATGCGATTATCCAGGTTATGTGACCCGGAGCTACAATAGGGACAATTATTTTTTAAGTGCTCATAAGAAAACCCAATTTTAAGGAGAAAATTGTCTATAAATAACTTTTTTAATTACAAAACAATTCAGTTTTGTAAGTTTTGTAGGTTTCGCGTGCTTTGGCCATTGGAAGATTTATTCTTCTTCTATATTTTAAGCTATTATATTGTATATTGCAATATACTGTGGTAGGCTGCTATGTAACTGCTTATCAGTCCACTAGGGACTCGTGAAAAAAGTGAAGAATAAGGCACTTATGTGATACGTATCCTACTTGTCTGTAGTGGAAGATTCTAGATTTTACTTCTAGGCTGATCATTATAGAACCATTATAAACAGGTTGGTAATTAAAGGGGAAATTCTCTGATTTTTTACAAGCAAAAAAGTCTTTTGACCCTCCCGATCCTCTACTGTACACGGTGTAAATCTACACAGTGGAGTTTACTATATACTTTTTACACCACCCACTTGGCTTTCAAGGTGTATAGTGGCCTCATTACTGCTCCCTAGTGGCAGATGTTGGGGGAAAAAAGCAGGATCATTGAAATTTAAAAAGCCCATCTGTTCCAAAATTGTGGTGCTTGTACTTTTATTCGTCTTCCCAGCTATGTGAAGATTTACATATAACTTTTTTTTTCAGCAAAAAAGTTAGCACAGCCGATCCCATGTTGATCAGCAGATCGCCAGTCTGCTTTCATTCTAAAAAGCTGTTATCCAGTCACCTTTAATGGATAATACAGCAGATTTATTTATAATTTTTTTGGACTTTTAATTTTATCTAAAATTGGTGGCAATATTCCCGACATCGGTTTGGAATCTATTAAGATCTATACCCACAGCTGACCAAAAGCCATAACCCATACTGACCTATGACCTGAGATAATAGAAGTTGATGCAAGCCATAGGGAAAAAAATGTTGCTGAATGTTTCTGAATTATGGTTATTCACAATGGCAGATATTTACAATGTGCGACACAAAGTATTGGTTTCCAGTTTCTTGAAAGATTTTGGGAGGTCGTAAAAGTACCAAATGTGACTAAAAATTGCTTCAATTTTTTTTTTTTTATGAGAAATGAGGTTGGTCAGAAATGGAAAAAAGAAAAAACAAAATGCGAATTGCACACTAACTACAATCTAAATCTGAACCGCCATGCTAGGCCAAGCTTATTGCATTGCATACAAAGTTCATCCTAAGTACTAAGGTCATACTGTAAACATGAAGCATACAGAGTTTAAATCCAAGGCCACAATGTTTTTGTCCTTTTTTTGTGTGTTTTTGTTTTTCTTTTAACATCCCTTCTTTATTTTTCTTTGGTTGGCCGAGCTCAACTCGTAGTGTATAAATGCATAAGTTACATATAATTATATAAAAATGAAAACTACCATTGACTTGTATACTTCAACCTGACGAGCGCACAGCGTTCGCGACTCAAATAAAACTGGCACCTGCTTATACAAAAAAAAAAGTCAAAAAACAAAAAGAAAAACCCATAGAGTTTTGACTAGGGAGCTTCATTTATATTCAACCCAATCTCCCTTTACTATAATAAAGCATTGAGTATAAATTCCACCCTGAGAGCACTGGCAGCGGAACTGGAGAAGGCCTCTATAGGGTTCCACCAACGGATATCGCTTACGTCATCAGTGCCATGTAAAAAAAATTATAGGTTGCTTATATCGACATGTTATGTCAAGCAACTGTAATACAGCATTCAACGGTATCAAAAATTGTATCAAAATTCTGCATTTCTAGATGAATATGAATGGGAACCTTTTTGGTCCAAAAAGTTACGTATTTTGTTTCTAAATTCCCTTTTTCTACCTTAGCCATGGCATCTCTATGGAAAATGTAGGGTGTAGTATTACTGTCATAACAGATGAGGTCCTGCATGTTCCTTTAAATATCAGACAATTCCAGTTTTACATCATTCAAGATAATTTTTTCTAATCAATACGTTTCATCATCACCTTAATTTTTTGTTTTCTGTATACAAGAGGTCTCCTTCTGTAGTATAATATAATACTGATAAAATCTCTCACGCAAGTCTCTAAATTTTTTGGTTACCTTCCATATGGTTGTAAGTTTACCATCAGATACAGAATTTTCTTTTTCCTTCTTTACGTTCTGTTCTTCCTTCTATAGTTTTGCCTTCTATTCTACAGTTCTTCCAGAACACTTTCTTGGTTCCTCATAACGGCTCAATCAATCAATCTTTTTTATATATATATTTTTGATACATCAAGGAATGTATGAAGTCTTCACAGTTATTTCAACAGTTCTTTTCCCCATTAAGTAAAAATTTTACCAAAATTTTAGCCATGAATTTGTGTTGTTGGGTGTTCATTCTTAAATACAGGTAGTTTCTTTGTAAGCTGGTAGTCCCTGTAGTATTTTTATACAGTTTTTTATTTGTTTCCTTAAAAGTTTTTACGTTCCCTTCATCACTATTTTCGGTCATTTATTCAAAAGCTTCCACTATCGAAAGCCGAAAAATACATATTGGTCCGATGCTGTGATGTCATCCTATATTACATCACTAGCATGTGAACTTCGTTAGTAAAATTGTCTTCATCGCTAACCTCTACAATGTTTTTTATTTTGGCCATCTTCCTGAAGGCACAGGTAACACATTATGATCTCCTTTCAGAGTTGTTTGAAAACTATAATCCACAGTGATTTTTTTTCCCCATTAAAAAATATTAGTAGTAATTTGCAAGATGAGAAGCCATATGGCTAGCCGGAAGTCGGCTATTTGCATAGATACTCCCAGGTGGTGAATTCCAGTAAGGGGTCGGAGCTGCAAAAAAACTGGATGATGTCACAGGTAGAGTTGGTGGATGAGGAGCAACAAAGTTCATCTTCTGTGGGTGGGCGTGGTAAGAGCCCATGTATGGAAGTTCGGAAGGGTACTTGTACATTGAGGACTCTGGTGGGTGAGGCTGAAGGGCTTGGGCGATCCCATGAAAGTCAAATTTGTATGCATAGCGCTTTCCATGGACTTTAGTCATAATGTTCTTGTCATAGTAGTAACGGAGTGCACGGCTCAGCTTGTCATAGTTCATGTTGGGTTTGCTCTTTCTTTCGCCCCAACGTCTGGCTACTTCATCTGGGTCCGTCATCTTAAATTCACCATTGGTTCCCTCCCAAGTGATACAGTTAGAGTTAGAACTATCCGATAGAAGTTCTAGGAGAAACTGCCATAGTTGGATCTGTCCACTACCTAGGAAGACATTGATGGGATAGTAAGGAAGAGAGAATATTACACTCAGATAATGCATTACTTCTCCCAAGAAAACCTGTGTAATAAAGAGAGCCATTTGAATCTAGAGAGAAGTTATATATCATTTCAGATGTTTTTTGTTATAGGAAGAGCTGATCACAGACTTCTCTAGTGGAGGGCAATCACCCCACCCCACCCACGACCACGTTTTGTCGGGGCCCTGTAGCAGTCGTGTGGTCTGCCTCTATGGTAGCTACGCCACTGCATACAAGGTTTGATAGCACTGTAAATTGTACCATGGGGAACATTTTTGAAATTTTTTTAGATGTATTACAGCAAGAATGGATGTAAAAGTATAAATTCCCTTTAAGGCATTGAAACATGCATAGAAACATTAAGTAAAAGTTATGGGTATGTGTAGGTTGATGTGTGTGATAAAAGTGATGGGGACCTGATGCTTAAGTGTTAACCAATCAGCTTGACTTTATTAATCCCTGTTAATCATAAGCAGATGACAGATGGTTTTGCTTTATGAAATACCAATTCCTTTCAAGTTGTCATATCAGGTTAGAGTCCCATCTGAAGTGAATTAGCAATTGCTGTGTTTCAGCACATTGAATATATTTATTGCTTCCAATAGGAATCTGCAATACTGCAGTTAATAAAAGTCTTTTGCTGCAGATTTGTGTTTTTTTCTTCAGATATTACAGTGCTGAGAACCCTGGGGGCCTTCAAGGGCATATAAGGTCACAGTCGAAATATTTTTTTTTTCCTTTGAGAGATGTATAGAGTGACCGTTCCTGTAATATCCACAGATTATCAGCTGTGATCATTGTAAAGTATCCACCATTTAGTGATTTTCCATTTTTTTTACTTTTATACTTTAATCCTTTAAAAGCTGAAAAACATTTGACCTTAAGGTTTGAGCCTGTTTATATTTTCTTTTATGACACCCAATATATGATAAAGGAGATGTCACTTGGAAGTTTCATGACCAGATAAATAGATGATGCCATAGAATGGCTATAGATTACTGTGCAGTATGTGAAGAATAGAACTTTATTCATGTACATTTGTACAATGTTTTGTCTTTTTACCTGGATTTGCAAGACGGCTGCTGGTTGGGCCAAGAATCTGATAAGGATCTAAAAACATAAAAGAAAGGACACCTATCATATATATTCTATATTCTTAAATGATGAAAAAAAATCTAGTAAACCATAAAAAGCAACAATATACAAGCTTGCCTGGGGTTCTAAGGACTAAAAACGTGAGGTCACTTTGCTATCCAATTTAAAATATGTCAGTTTTAAAAAAAAATACAATCATACAATGCATAAACAAAAGCTAATATACTATAGTATAAACATAATATTACTATATCATGCCTTCATAGCACTGACATATACTGCATCTTCTATGGAATAGTGTGTGTCACACTATAAGCTACTCCTGGCAGACACACAAAAACACAGAAAAATGCAACAGCTCACTGAATGGCAAGATACAGACCCACTACAGACATGAAAATAGTTAAAGGGGTAGTGCGGCGGTAAAAAATTATTAACAGAATAACACACATTACAAAGTTATATAACTTTGTAATGTATGTTATGTCTGTGAATGGCCCCCTTCCCCGTGTCCCACCACTCCCGCCCGTGTACCGGGTGTCGGCCAGCTGATGACGCGGCCGGCACTCGGGAAGATCGGAGGTGTTGGGGCCGGCCGGCCGAAGATGACGTTTGGCACAAGATGGCGGACGCGTGTCGGCACGGATCAGGTATGTATAATGCACTACACTTCCGGGTACACGGGTGGGGGTGGTGGTACACGGGGAAGGGGGCCATTCACAGACATAACATACATTACAAAGTTGTATAACTTTGTAATGTGTGTTATTCTGTGAATAATTTTTTTACCGCCCCACTACCCCTTTAAAAGCAGCCCTCCCAACTGCTAAAAAAAAAATTCCCACAAAAATAATGGGTCTCTTGGTTACCATTTGCAAACAGTGTAAACCACCCCACCACGATAAGGTGGCCTCATGTTTGGGGCAGAGGTGTAGACTAGGGATGGTCCGAACCGAGTTCGGTTCAGGTTCGTACAAACCCGAACTCTCGGCAATGATTCCCGCTGTCTGCCCTCTCCATGGAGAGGGTGGATACAGCGGGAGGACCGCCTGGAAAACTGGGATACAGCCATAGCCATAGGCTGTATCCCAGTTTTCCAGGCAGTCCTCCCGCTGTATCCACCCACTGCACGGAGCGGGCAGACAGTGGGAATCTGATGCCGAGCGTTCGGGTTCATACAAACCCGAACCTTGGCAGTTTCGGACCATCCCTAGTGTAGACCTTAGACATACAGTATTATGGTCTTGTTACTATTACCTACTGTATGGAATAGTTTTGTATTTTGGGGTATACATACCTAGCTGGGGCCTGGGGTCCTCTGTTTTTGGCACCGCAGACGGTGGTTGGGAAGCTGAAAAACAATATTTCCATTGGTTATAATTTGTTCACTAAAGTTCAGCTCTGAGAGGGTTCAATCATTTTAACATTTGTCTAATAATATAATTTATTTTTGCACAAACCAGTAGTATATGGAACCATGAAAGACATTGTAATGTATCTTATTAGGGGTGCATCTTCCAGCAGCCTGTAGTAGTTCCCATTCTTCTACATGCAGCTCTCTGGCATTGTGTAGAACATGGGTCTCCAAACTGCGACCCTCCAGCTGTTGCAATACTACATTTCACATCATGCCTGGACAGCCAAATCCAACGCTTTGGCTGTCCGGGCATGATGATAATTGTGGTTTTGTAACAGCTGGAGGGTCACAGTTTGGAGATCCATGGTGTAGAACCTCCTCAGCCTCTCTAAAATTTATCAATGTGGAACAGTAAAAGGGGGAGAGTGATGAGCAATGGATGCAGCATGGGGCTGCAATTTCAAAGCTATAGTAACAGAAGGGAAGGGGGCAACATGGAGACATAGCACAGTTCTGATATAACCCCAAGAGGATCACCTTTTACTGTGCAGGTATAACAAGATAAAAAGGAACATTTCCATAAAAACAAAACAAAAAAAAAACAGAATAGGCAGATGAGTTTCAGATATCTGTCACTGTATGCCATACGTTGCCCATATGTCGGGTCAGTTAAAGCATATGGAGGAGTTTGGCAGCTGAGCTAAAAGCATTTCTGATGTATATGCCAAACACATGAAAAAAAGTGTGAATATAGGCTTACAACTTAACCCTTTTAGAAATCGTGACACCGCTATAGAAGAGGTTACTCTCAGGGTCCTCTTACAGGGGATAACTATCAGTGTGTATGAGGGCTAGTTGTCATCTTCATTTATCAGCTGATCAGACTGTCAAAAGATCAGCAGCTGCTAGTATTGAGCAGATCTGTAGAACTGTTGGGTTCGGCAAAGTTCTCCGAACCGGAATGCTTGGCATTTGATTCCTTGTGGGTGCAGAAGTTGGATCCATATTTATCCATGTTTTCCTGGTAGCCCTAGGGCGGCATCCAACTTCTGCAACCGCAGGGAATCAAATGCCAAGTGTTCAAGTTCTGGGGACGCTGCCGAACCTGAACAGTTTAAAAGATCTGCTCAACACTAGTAGCTGCCATCTCCCTGTTAAATAGGGCATGTATGGCCCACAGATGATTGCAAAAAGGAGCCTTGCCAACAATCTAACAATCATTTGTCCAGCCCTGGCCACACGGTTACTGATCCGTGTTATAGGCTGTGTAAATGAGCTCCGATGTTGGAGATCAGAGATGGTTTACAGCGTTAGGCTATGTTCACACAACGTGTTTTCGTAAAAGTAGTGCCATTGTTGTAATCGGCAACAACGGCCGTACTTTTCACGAATAAAAAACGTTGCCTATTCCTCTATGGGATCCTGGCCGGAGAGTATACACATAGTATACGCTCCGGCCAGGATTTCTCTCGGCGCCGCAAACAACTTAAATGTCAGTTTTCAGTGGCCGCTATTCAGTGAACAGCAGCCGTAGAAAACCCTGTCAGTGCACACTGTGGAGCGAGTGGATCCAGCCGCAAGCTCCATAGTGTGCTCTGGGGAGTTTTTATGCGGGCGTGAACAGATGCGCCCGCATCAGAACTATCCGAAAGATCATCCGGCCGGTACTGGGATAATCTTTTCAGAGACCGGCCATCCCGTGACCTGGCTGGGTCACAGAACGGCCGGTCTCATATGCTATGTAAACATAGCCTTACTCGGGTAGTGTAATATGGCTCTTTGTCTCATTATTCATATGGAAACTCTATAAAATGGACATAGAATGTGAAATTGATGGCATTACTTACCTTTAGACTGGGGGGTAGGGTGGTTTGGCCATGAAGATCTTCTCGGCTCATAGGCTAAATCTGCAAAAGGTATATTTATAGTTAAAAATTCACTACAAGAGCCGGTTGAGGCTAACAAAGTAGCCTTTGTTCAAGATGTATGAAGACAAAATGGTTATTATAGCACCATGCACTAGTGCCAGGAAAAAAAAGCACAGCTACTTTCTTGCAAAAAACAGCACCACCCCCTGTCTTCAGGTTGTGTACGGTATTACAGTTCAGCTCCATTCACTTCAGTGGAACTAAGCTTAAAAACCTCACACAAAATGACAACAACATTGGTGCTGTTTCTGGAAGAATGTGCCATGTCTTTTTAAGCCTAGATAACCACTTTCTATAGAACACATGATAGTAAAAAAAAAAAAAAAAGAAAACAGGTTATTTGCGCTTTCGATATGTCATACACAGTAATAATATAAAACACAACATAAAAGGCAATACATACCAGGCCTGTTTGTGATCCTTTGAGGCGCTTCAGGATAAACAGATGTATTAGGGAATATAAAGCTTGCACCTCCTATAAAAAATTAGCATAACACTAAAATGAGCCATAAAGTTTCTAAAAGTTCTAAAATTATTTTACATGTGCCTATCTATCTATCTATCTAGTTCCAAAAATGTTGCAGCACTCCAATGTGATGAAAAACTGGTGAAAACTTATTAACAATCCATGTGCAAGTAGCGAGAATGCATTTGTCTCATAATTCAACTCAATTCTTCCTTATTGATTCCTTTAAAACATAACAGGTGCTTGGTCTGTTGCAACCCCCACAGGCTAGCTGCCCTGCTGCCAGAGTCAGACCGAGGCTGTTTATACCTATGCCCCTGATGACGGAGAGCAGTTGGTCAGCAGAAACATGTAAGGTAAAAATATATGTTTGGGCAGGTGAAAAAAAAATCCTAGAACCAACTTTAATAGACTGCTACAAGGCAGTCCAGTCAAACAAGAAACAAGATGTTTTTTAACATTCACTAGACTATCTGTTTTAATTGTCTTAATTCAGGCAGAATTAATTTTTTCAGATTTACAGACATTCATAATATTTTTATGGATTGGCTGGAAAATCAAAGGTTGATCATACCAATTCTAAGTAAATAATATCTTTAATTCAAAACACATTTTGGGCAAAATGGTAAATTTATTATAATAATTATATTGGGACATGTCTGTGTTTTTAGTTGTCTAGGGGCAATAGTGCCAGACATATAGTACTAGACATAGTAATGGATATAGAGTAGCTCCAGACATTGTGCCAACCATCATACTTCCCACTAAACTAGAACAATACAATTAGGGATAAACAAACCAAATCTTACGAAATGAAATTCATTACAAATTATGCAAAAGGTTTAGTTTGGTACACAACCAAACTTTTTGCAAAGTTTGCATCAAGTTCTTAAAGATGGCAACCGCACAACAAACAAACAGGTATCCCATCTGTCCATGCTCCCCTGGTTTCCTCCTATGGGTCTCCGGTGTGTCTCCAGCCACTTTCAGCCTGCTCATCCAATCTCTGACTGAGACGGGACAGCGCCGTTGCCAGTGATTGGCTGAGCTGCCTGTCACTGTCAACTCACTTTTGTCTTAGCCAATCACTGGCCGCAGCGCTGTCCTGTCTCAGTCAGTGATTAGGTGGCTGTGGGAGACACCAAAGACCAGAGAAGAGAGTGCGGACACCGGGAAAGTGAGGACAGGTAAGTATTGATGAACAAACTTTTTGAACTGCACAAAAACAGCTAAATGCCTGCAATCGTTTAGCTGTTTTACTGCAATTCATTAGGGATCAGTTTGGACGAACCTAAACTTTGCTTCAAATACTAGCGAACCCACCAAACTGAACTTTTGAAAAATTTGCTCATTTCTAAATATAATACTCCCACTTATCTTCCTATTGGTATTTAAAGCAAAGCATATGTAGTAGAAGGGGGCATTCACTACCTAAACCAACTCAGTGTATATAGAATTGTGGACTAGCAGTATATATATATATATAGACTGCATGTAGACATTCCAACCTCAAAGGTTCTCTAATTCCCAAAGCTCCAAATGTTCTACAAACGAGAATAATAATTTTCACTCTGGGTGCAAGTGCCATTGTGGCCAATTGTGACTTCTGCACCCTTGGCTATAAATAAAGGTTATCAGAGAAGAAAATACTACTACTCAGTGACACTTGAAACTGTAACATTATAGATTTTATACCCAACTCGCAGATCTATCAATGTTTTATTACCTGTGTTTCTAGCATGCATTAATTGTGGCGAGTTTTGTAAGGCCTTATCAACATCATCTGAAGTCAAATGTGGAAGAGGAGCTGCAAAACAAAACAAAGCAACACCAAATTGAAAAAAGGAAAAATTGAGAGGTCCTTATACCAGAATGTTCTTTTTATGAATTTTGAAGCGGCTACAACATTGCTTAAAAAATACCAAAGTTTGAAAATATTTTACCAAGAAAATACTTAGTTAACACTTCCAAAAATGATTCCTATTGTTATATTTATAGGATAACAATAACAGAAATAAGAAAATATTTTTAATTCAGTTACTAATTTTTTTATACTCTTAAAATTTTTTAATGTATTTTCAATTTTTATATATTTAAAATTATTTAATAAACAAAATATAAAAAAAATGTAAAATACGTGGAATATTTAAATTTATTTTCTAACCAAAACTTGCTTCACTATTACAGCATTACTGTGCAAGGCCTAAAGGCCCCAAGGGCCGATTATTGGACAAAGGATCATACATAGAATAGCTCATTCCCAAAAATTGGCCCGTGTAATAAGCGAGTGATCAGCGAATTGCATCTTTTGTTGTGGCCAATAAATAATCGTTATCGGTCCCATATTACCCGGTGTAAGGGGATGTGCAAGCAATATTCGTGTTTTTAAATAGTCAAAATGATCAATGATCGAGCAATCTAAAGGCTTTGTAAAGGAGAGCTGATCGCTAGTAATGTTGAATAGTACAACTGTTTCTTTTTAATATTTAGACAGTGTCTGACTTTTCTTAGGCTTAAATAATTAAAATCAATTATCTGTGACCTCTGAAATTTTTTTAAATTTTGATTCACAATTTTTTTTAAAGATTTTAAAACATATTTCCATTTTTTTTTATAACATTCTTAGCTGTTTAATCTTTGGTATGGTATGCATTGATTTATGTATGCAGATCCTCAACCATGGTACATAAATACAATTAAAATGAACATGACCTTTAACATTATGTATAACAGTTGATAATTATTATGAAAACAGCCATCTACCAAATACAAAAGTAACAGATAAATAAGGCGCTGTTCACATTTGCAATCAGAAGTTCCATCAAGATTTCCAGTGCTTGCCTTCAACTATAATAAAACTAAAGTTGAAGAAGTCTCATTGTCTATTGGGTCTATTTTTTACAGTTCTACTTAAGTCATCGTGATTTGGTGCGGGTCAAAATGTAAAAAAAGCCCTGCTTTCATGACCGCTATGGCTTCCAATTTCAACACAGCCATGATGGATCAACTTTGAAGGAGAGTCCAACAATTTCTGGTGGACCTACCTGTCAACCTCCCATCGCCCATCTGGCAAGAATAGTGAAACGTGATGGAACAGAGAATGACAGTAATGTGAACATAGTATTTTTGACTATTGAACACTATGTAGAGTATTTGAAATGTAATAAAGGATTATTATACTTTCTCTGAGGTAGTGAAGATGTGACAGAAGGATCTCTGCATTGTAGCATGAGGTGAGTCTTTGAAAGTCTTCTTTGGTCATTTTGCATAGCTCTTTCCCATCCACATTTTGGAATAGCATTACATCCACATCGGGGAGTACATATTCTTTTATTGCCCATTCCAGCCATTGTCGGACATGCTCTGTGCTCCACAAGGTTGGGTCTACAATTGCAAAAAAAAAAACCCATTATTTAGATACATATCTAGATACAGTTTTTGACCTATACAACTAGACTTCGCTGTTAAAATACAATAATCCATGTTTGTTGTTTTGTGTGGGTTAATTCTTCACTTTTTGAATAACAAATTTTGTAGATGAAGTGGTTCAATTATTTTCTTTAGTGTTCTTCAGCTATGACCTTCCATAGTGTAAATTTTCTGAATGTAGCCAACCAAACCCTTGCAGAAAACCACCTCTTTCAGACCATCTCTGACCTCAACAGAAATCTAGAATACACACCTAAACCTTATGTATTTTAATGCAAACTCCGGTATTGAGTCCTCTAATGGACTGGAAGCTCTGGATTTGTTTATGGATACGGTTACAAAAATTTTTACTCAAATTAAATATCAATTCATAGCACCATGATCCTGATCCCAGAGGTCCATAATCTAATTGGTGCCAGATTAAGACTGATGATTCATTGGATGACTGTTTATAATTGTTTTTTCGTTAAAGAACAGAGACATGATTAGCATGAATCAAATTTGTTCTAAATTTTTTTTAAAAAGTCCCAAAACTTTTGAGATTTGTTTTGTATGACTCTCTAAAATGTTGGCCACTAGTACTAGAATAACTAAAGGAAGAGTTTCAAGGTCCTGGATCCCAATGCAAAAAATAATAACCTCAAACTATTATAGGTCTTCTACTTATATGAAGTAGAGGTTTTTTTTTTAAGCCAAAAGATGTCCATACACCTTATACTTAAGTTGGCTGAAGCCGCTGCCACTGGTAGGTTTGTCCAATAATAAAATGTGTATACAGGTTGCCCTACTATCCTCTAACAAGTGATGTTGGTGGAGAGAAGGGTTAGTGTGATGAATTGTGAGCACTAGACTCTCTTTTTTTTGGTCTTATCAAATGGTCATGTGTATTGGGAAGCTGGAAGGATACCTGTTTGTACGACAGCAAATCAACAAGCACCTTTAGGCCTGTAACGCCATCTCCTTCACTACCTATAGATCCGCCCCTGAGTAGACGCTCTGGACCCGCCTCCAAACATACAAAATTTTTGGGAATCTCTAGACAATGTAAAAAAAAGGTTCCATCTGGGATCATCTGATTTTTAAGAACTTTCCATTTAATTTAAGATCAGAGACATTTACTACAGCACAGTTTTTTTTTCTAATTTTTAATATACTTCTTATGGTGTTAGTTTATTATATAACTGTATTGAAGAAGCAAAAAAAAAAAGTTGTTATATTACTTCAACCTCTTAAAACTGCAAGTGCTATTTACGATTTGGACAAACTTTCCGACTGCCAAGGTTCATAATATTTCTCTAGCAGCCCTGTAATGATTAGTGCTATGTATTTACACAGTCCTGAAACTTTAAAGACAATCTGCACAATTAGCTATTCAGGAAAATATGTGCTTGGCTTTGCCGCTGATCCAGTCCTTTGCTGAGCAAGCACATCCAGGCAGCGAAGGAACAGAAATGTAAAAACACCTGGATGTGGGACAGCTGCCTCGCTGCGCCCAAAATTCTAGAACATTCATCATGAAATGTCCGATTTTCATCACAAAATAAATAGTTCTAACCCAATGTTGAAAACTTCGATGAGAACAAGGGATCGGAAGGGGTCTGGAAGGGCCATGAGTTGAATATCTTCTGGTCTGTGACATACAATTAACCTTTATGATAATTTATGGAATGCTCATTGGCTTCAGTATCCTATACAAAGAGTCAAGCCAAGAAAATGTGCCATAGGCAACACCCATCCTAAGACGACTCCGAAGAGACTGGAGGTAATACAAATTAATGTGTAGCTCTTTCCTGCCAAAGTGTCTGCCAATCAACTGAAAAATAATCAATTCCAAAAATGTTTGTTTACAGCTGCGTTTAGGAGCTCTATGTTTTTGACATAGCTAAATCGTTCAAATAGAAATATGCTTTATGACTGTGTTTTTGATTACAAAATATCTAATTGAACTCATATGTGATGTGTACTGAGATTCTTATTATAGTGATCATACAGGTCCAACGGTCATGGTTAGATAATCAATGGCTGGAACGTGACTAGTGGTTTCCATGGCCAGCATATCTACTTCCTCTCTGTTTTCGTTTTTAAGGAGCAATTTAGATGTGTTCCTGCCTTACTTATTGGTTCAAGATATCCCAGTATTGGTTGCACAAAACGACCAATATCCAAAGAATTTTTTTTATAGTTAATTATTTCGCACCACTAGCTTATGTCCTGAGATAACAGGAAAGGTAAGGATGGACACATTTACACATAAGTCTACGTAAGGATAGGCCATAGGGTCAATGGAGTGGACAAGTTCAGTGATTTATAAAGCATATCCTCCAGTGACTCAATCTCCTGGGCTCATGGTGTGGATAGATGGAACCTTCTAGACTCTATGCAAATAGTCAACATCTAAGGTAAGATAAACAGTTCTTAAGGTGTCTGAGTAGCAGGTTTGGCCAACAGTATATACTGTACGGGGGCCTCCAACTTTTCACTCACAGATAATGGTAGAAGGGTTAGACATGATGTATTTTCAACCAGAGCAGAACACCAGAGCAGTCTGTCAACAGCTTACCTCTCCCATCCCCTAGGCTGCTCCTAAGTTGCTCCATCATGAAACACAACCATAAGTAGCTTCCATAAATGTTGGGCATACTGTTATCCTGGAGATCATGGGATTGGTGGATCCCAGATATTCGGATAGTCATCCATCACTGTTTAGAGTTAGGTTGGCACCACCCAACAGGGGCTGTATAGCACAAAACAAAGGGTGTCTCTTGGTGCAAAAAAGCACTAAGGACCATCCTAATTTTGCTTTAAAACATCTTCTTTTGAGTAGAAGTAAACTTAAAAAAAGTCTGCCCTAGAGGGGCGATAGTCAGGCTTGATAACCTTAAGATATTTATAAATCATGGGGTGAATTTTAAAGGGAACCGGTCACCAAGATAATGCTATGTAATTATCAACATAATATTATAGAGCAGGAGGAACTGAGCAGATTAATATATATCTTTGCTGGAAAAGATTCAATAAAACTTTCAGTAACGTGTTGATAGAAATCCCTGCTCATGCTGTGTTAAGGAGTCCAGGGGGCAGTGTCACTCAATGGAATGGACTCTTTAGCATGGAAACATCAGAGATTTTATTCAGTTAATAACAAGTTATACTAAATCTTTTCCCATAAATATATATACAGTATATATATATATATATATATATATATATATATATATATATATCAATCTGCTCAGCTTATTCCGCTCTACATGATGATGCCAATAGCTTAGGTAGCTTTTTCACGATGACAGGTTCCTTTTTTAGGGCTAATTTCACCCAAAGTCTAGGTTTTACTTTTTGTGACTCTTTCCTGTTGATGAGAACCAATGTTGACCTTGTAACCTTTCCAAGGAGACTTACCAGCTGGCACAATTACTCTTCGTTCATTGGTTGTCATATTGGGGGGTGGTATGTGTTTCTCTTCTATGTAGCTGCCGTAGTTGATACCCATAGGCTCTGATCCACTACCCATTTTGCCTCCTTTTGCCATACTGCAGTCATCTGGGGAATTCCTAGAAATAAAGACCAATACAGTTCAATCATAGTTTAATTTACTAGGGAAATGCCACTAATATATTGATGTTCTTTATACTAGTGTTCCTTGTGTAGGCCCTTCTATTGAGACCCACTAGCAGTATACAGTACAACCTCATTGAGTGGGTCTGGCCCAGGAAACAGAGTCATCAAGATAGGGGATGAAAGTCTCATTGGGGGGAGGGGGGGTCTAAATGGTGGGATGACAAGGAACATGCACCCCCCTATTTGTCATTGAGTGGTGGTCAGATATACACAGTGGGGCTCAGTGTATTCATCTCTATGGGCCGCATTAAGATAGTGAAGCCCATTATAACAGTAGGAATACAGAACAAATGGTATAACTTGCTTAATTTGGATATTGTTATATGGTAAGCTGTATGGGAAAGCACAGGCTGATAGGGTGAAGTAACAAATTCTGCTTACACATTAAGGCTGGGCTCACACAATGTATGACACCGGCCGTTCTGTGACCAGGCCATGTCACCGAATGACTGGTGTCAGTGAGGTTCAGATAAACTTCATTTCTGTTAAATTGGGATGCGGGCGCATCCGTGTGTGCTCGCATCCCAATTCATCATAGCACACAATGAAAAGTGCGTCTGGAGCTGCATTGTGTGAACTGTCAGTTCTGTGCAGACATGTTAGTTTTTTGTGCGGCAGCTAGGAATCCCGGCCGGAGTGTATACTACGTGTATACACTCTGGACGGAATTCCCTCTGACTTCAATGCAATAGATCTGTACTATTAATCACGACCATCATTGCAATTTGCAACAACGGCTGTGATTAATAGAAAAGATACGTTGTTAATAGAAAACTACAGTAAAATATCAGTGGAATGTGTTTGTTAGCGGTGACATCTACGTTTATTGCAGTAGTGTGGTTGAGCATGTGTCTGCTAACATACAGATTGTACTAAGAGCACTTGCTGCAGAGATTTGGATATATACCAAAGCTAAATAACCTATGTATACCATAGAACCATTGGGGTAAAAAAACAATAGCTGTCATACCCCTGATGACCTGTAGATGGCAATCTATAACACACTGTTATTTGCAGGCTACTCTGCAGTAAATAATACCATACATACAGTTAATTACACTGCTACAATGATCTGTTTCTGGGGAATCTGGGTGATAACATAGGTTCCCTTAGTGGTTGTTGTCACCCATCTATTCTACCCTTCCATAATATACATCCACTCCCCATGCTGAGCTTGTGTATGTACTGTACACAGCAGCCAATCTGAACAATCAGAGCTGCAGCGCGAAGTGCTTGGCTGTCAGGGCATGCTGGGAGTTGTAGTTTTGTAACAGCTGGACAGCTTAGGGTAGACTGCCAATAACCTAATGAATGGTACAAGTAAAAAACAAAGTATATGTAATGTTATGAAAGAGGGAGTATACTGCATTACTATATGATGAATGGAGCATGGCTGTATTCAGTGTACACCGCTGCCTCCAGGCTTTACTCTGACTTATTACTCACTTTCATATGGGAAAATATTTTCTTTCAGGGTATTTTATGATTTTTTTAAACTTAAATTAAACAGAGTTGACTGGCACGCAGCGGCCCAGCCTACTCTCCTTACCACCACATCAAATCCAACGTGACTGCCAGAGACGGGCATGTAACTACATTCCCTGCTAAATAAAACTACTAAAGCCAGATCAAAGCAGGAAAACATTTACATTCCCGGCACCTTTTCCACTCCAGTGTTGATGTTACAGACATAATAATAAAGGCCTGGTCACAGACGGGTACGCTGCTGAATCCGACAGAGGGGGAAATGTGTAGATTGACCAGAGGAAAATGTATACGGCCCCATTACTGTACATCAAAAATGTCAAAACTATTTTTAATATTTTAATTATAAGGTGAGATATGATCGCTTTAAGTTAGAGGGCTGAAGCTTCAGACTGCACTACTGAGATTATGACATATAGCTGAGAATCCACTACTGATGTTACAGCCCCAAGCCTGAGACTGCACTGCTGAAATTATGACATAATGTTACAACTTGAAACCTGAGACTGCACTACTGAAATGATGACATAATGTAACAGCTTGAAGCCTGAGACTGCACTACTGAAATGATGACATAATGTAACAGCTTGAAACCTGAGACTGCACTACTGAAATGATGACATAATGTAACAGCTTGAAGCCTGAGACTGCACTACTGAAATGATGACATAATGTAACAGCTTGAAACCTGAGACTGCACTACTGAAATGATGACATAATGTAACAGCTTGAAGCCTGAGACTGCACTACTGAAATTATGACATAATGTAACAGCTTGAAACCTGAGACTGCACTAATGATATTATAATTAGAGATGAGCGAACCTGGAGCATGCTCGAGTCGATCCGAACCCGAACTTTCGGCATTTGATTAGCGGTGGCTGCTGAACTTGGATAAAGCCCTAAGGCTATGTGGAAAACATGGATATAGTCATTAGCTGTATCCATGTTTTCCAGACAACCTTAGAGCTTTATCCAAGTTCAGCAGCCACCACTAATCAAATGCCGATCGTTCGGGTTCGGATCGACTCGAACCCGAACCCGGTTCGCTCATCTCTAATTATGATTTAATGTTACATCTTAACGCTTGAGACTGCACTACTGAGATTATGACATATGGCTGAGAATGCACTATTGAGAGATTCTGATGACGCTATGTTACAGCCTGAAGTCTGAGACTGCACTACTGAAATTATGACATAATGTAACAGCTTGAAGCCTAAGACTACACTAATTATATTATGATATAATGTTACATCTTAAAGCTTGAGACTGCACTACTGGGATTATGACATATAACTGAGAATCCACTACTGAGAGATTCTGTTGACGTTGTGTTACAGCTTTGAGCCTGAGACTGTACTACTGAGATTATGGCATATGACTGAGACTGCACAACTAAGTGATTCTAATGGCATCATGTTACAACCTGAAGCCTGAGACTGCACTAGTTAGAGAATGTGATTACATCATGTCTGAAGTCTGAGGCTGCACTACTGAAACATTCTGCTGCCTAATGTCCTTTATTTGTCAGCTGCTGTGATTTCATGAAATTTCTGCATGGATCTAAATCACTAAAAACACTAGTCACCCTATTTAGCTTGGGGGGCACAAGGGGGAAGTTAAGTCTATGTCATCTCAGGGCTCAGTAATGTTCAGAAACCTCAAAGTAAATTAATAGAGTGCTGGCTGGGGACAATTTTATCCAAGTAACTCCAAGTAATTCTGGTGTCTTCTTATATGTCAGAAGGAACTTTGAGCCCCCCAAACACTTGAGAAGACTGTAACCTCTGAAACCCCTTTAGTTGTCCAGAGAGGAGAACAGTTATAGAAAGAGTCTCATCCTCTGGAGGACCCAGTGTTGTAATACCTCAGTTCCCCTGTGGTGGTGCTCTAGAAAAACTGAACACTTGTTGTTAGTATCCCCCACAGGTCACAGTAGATCAGCTGTAGAACACCCTATGATCAGTAAACTTCCTAACAAAGACAGTTTGTCCAAACAATTGAACTGAATATAGTAGTGACTGATGTACCTGGATCCATTAATCTGATTGGGGTTGCACTCCATCTTGATGGTGACTCTGGATGGGGGCTGTGTTAGCCAGTCTTGCTGCGGGACACGGGGACTCATCTTTGAAGTTTGCCCATACTCACTGGAGGATGAAGCCGTCATCTCCGCCTTGGCGAGGTGGGACGTTCCGTAGGCGCACTCGAATAATGATTGATCTTCGCTTACCACTGATAGCGCTTCCTGTAAACAAACAAAGGAAATCCCGAAGATTTATAATTTATCAAAAGAATGCAATACATGTTCTGATGAAGATAAGACAAGGTCCAAATGGTTACATGTATTTATCCGATTGTGAAGAATTATAACCAGAATGAGTTATAGAGGGATAGTAGTGTGATAAACATATATATATATATATATATATATATATATATATATATAATAAACATATCAGACATACAGGTGGATAAAACAAAAAGTGAAAGACCTTATAGGGGGTCATCTGGCTTACATGTATTAAAGGGGTTGTCCGCTTTCACGCTTAGCAGGTGTCCTTTCAAGGTGAAAAGTGGAGGGTATAAAGTTGTGTTCATTCCACATGGACGTGTTTTTTCCCTACAACCATTGGACATCATATGCAGACATGATTTCTCCCACACACAATGATCATGTGTTGGTATTCACCCCCTCTTGTCTTAGAAGATATACTTCTGACATATACAGAGGGCAGAGAAGGGGATACCTTTTAAGCTCCATGAACAATCCCTTTAAGAAATTCTTGGTTAATAGAGGGGTGATAGCCACTTAAAGAAGTTTTACAGTCACAATTTTATACTATACTAAGGATACGCAAGAATAAACCATAAATACTCGATGGTGGAGGTTCAACACCCCTGCTGATCGGCTGTTTGGCAGTCATGGCACCAGCATATATACAGTCAATGAAGCCGGAGGCAGACAGCTCCATACATTGTATAGTGGCTGTGCTGGGTTACTGCAATTATTTCAATTGGAGCTGAGTTGCAGTAACCCAGCACAGCCACTATACACTGTATGGAGCTGTCTGCTTCCATCTCTTTATCATTTCTATTAACCAGAGTATTTCTCACTCTTGAGGACCAAGCATGCCCAATGCATTACATGGACAGCCCATTGATTTCAATGAGTACTGTGCAATGCTTTATTTCCCCTGTGGTGGCGCTGCAGGGAAATTGATCATTTACTGTCAGGTTTCTCTCTTTAAAAAAGCAATGACTATGGGTTCAGATATGGGGCACAAGTAAATTATAAATCTTACAGATACCTAAAAACTTTGACAGTTAAAATTGTGCTGGGTTAGAGTTATCAGGGAGCAGAGCAGTGAGGCAGCTCAGATGACAGTAAGCATAGGTCACATGTCTGACTGTGGGCGGAGCCAGGGCAGCTAGAAGAATTTTGAAAGCAGCTTTGGATGTGACTGGAGGAAGCACTGAATGACTCTAATATTAGAACTAGTATTACGGTATAAAGAACTGTGATGGGACCTGACAAGTGCATGTGGTGGAGGCCTCTGGGTGGTTGCCTCTCTCTATAATCTGGCCCTGGTGGTTAGTGAGGAGATGTACGCCCATCCGTAGACTCCCCCCTAATAAACTATCAGTGCTCAGTTCTTTCTTGTTCTATAACAGAATGGATGAACAAGGTATATTAAGTGGATCAGACTAAAAAAAAATGTACCCAATGTTTTTGCCAACTTTACTGAAAGGTTCTTCAGATCCCAGAAGTAGCAGCTGTAAGCGAAAATATCAGATTATTTGATTCCGAGAAATCTGACTGCAACTGGGGTACCCTGCAAGGAGCACAACCACCGCTAACAGGGAAGTGACAGGTCAAGGAGGTGGCAGACCCCATAGAAATGAAAAATGTTGTGTGAACCAGGCATGAAGTTCAGTTCAGGAGGAAGTGATGTGAAGAGTGACAACTAGAGACATCCATGATAATGATAATGGCGATGTACATATTGTCTACAGGGATATCATCAGAGACGTCGTCAATAAACCAGATCACTCATTTATGCTTTACGTTTAGACAGTGGAGAGAATGAGAGAAAGATATGAAGAGACGTTCATAATTATGATATAGGGTGATGTACATATTGTCTACAGGGATGTCATCAGAGACGTCGTCAATAAACCGGGCCTATCATATATGTATTATGTTTGGACAGTGGAGAAAATGATGTGAAGATTCATCCATAAACCAAACCTCTCATATATGTTTTATGTCTGTATATGTCTTATGTTTCTACCATTATGGCAACCTTTGCCTACAATACACACTATGCTGACGGAAGTTATAGAAGAGGACACTCTGCTCAGGACACCCGCTATGAGCCAGAGCAGGCAGCCAATACAAACACCTTGGGGGAGATTTATCAAACTGGTGTCTTAGTTGCCCCTAGCAACCAATCAGATTCCACCTTTCATTTTTTTAAAAGAATCTGTGATAAATGAAAAGTGGAATCTGATTGGTTGCTAGGGGCAACTAAGACAATTCTACTTTACACCAGTTTAATAAATCTCCACCCTTGCTGTCTGTTTATATGTAAGGTTGATATGTAATACCACATTTCTATAAGAGGTTCTGAAGCTGGATCTGCAGAGATCAGCTGGTCCACAGGCAGGCCTCAGTATAAGAAGAGCATATAATGATAAGACATCCTATTTAATAGACAGATAGATAGATAGATAGATAGATAGATAGATAGATAGATGTAGCTGTATATTACATACTGTAAAAAATTCTTTGCACAGCTACATATTTAGAAAATAAATTGACGGAAAAAAACTACTACTACTAATATTATTGTCTTTTTTTATAATAACAACAACAAAATAACTTTAAGAAAAGAGTTATTAACAGTAGAAGAGTAGATGCATTGATATATGGTCTTCTGCTGTCATACTACTCTACAGAACAACAGAGCAGAATCTGCCAGATAATTAAAAAAAAAATAGATAAATAAATAAAATAAAATAAATAATCAAACAAAAATATATAGATAAATAATTCCAGTTATAGCTGAAGTGAGTTTTGCAAAAGAGAGAAAAAAACCAAGCAGGCCGCTCTGTCCCCAATGGGCTCAAGGTCTGCAGACTGGAGGGGTGTGGCTGCGAATTTTGGGGCTCATTCTGATTTTCACTCCTGAGTCTACATTTGCCTGACCCTACTACAATGTCAGCTGTACAGTATACAAGAGAAAAGATGCACTAAACGGCAGTGATACAGAGACTTACAGGGGGGTAGTCCTCATAGGGCGAAATGAACTGTGTTTGCAGCATCTTTCCAGGGTTGACAGCCAAATTGTCATAATTTCCTTCTAGGTCCTTTTGATAAAACTTTCCAAAAAAAGTCAAATCCTCGAGTCAAGACGCCATTGTATCCCAAGGAGCTGAGACTAGATATCCTGCAGGTCCGAGGCGGGTTGTTTCTGCTAGAGACACGGAGATGTGTCCATACTTCTTGGAGGGTCTGTGACTATTGTTTCAGGAGGATATTGTGAAACCGCATTGGGCATGTGTGTGGATAGTCCGGTGATTGACACGTCCACAGAAGGAGGGTCGGCCTTGTTTAATCTCATGCACAGCATTGCTAGTTCCTGTTTTACTTCCTTTGGCCTTTCCACTAGAATCGCTTGTCAAGAAAACCATTCATAAAACACAAGTTCAGATAACGCTTTTTTTTCTGCATGGAAGTCATTTTTTCATCTGTGACATGTCCTGTCATATCAGTGTGTATAAGTCTATGATCAGCTGTATACAGAGCATGTCTGCAGACACACGACTGCTGTGTCTACTGACCTAGGCGTATATAACGTATATACCTCTATAGAAGTCTGATAATCCAAATATTTACTTATCCAGCCCTACTCATGCCAGATGAAAGGTACTTCTGATACTATTACAGTCTATGTTACAGACACAGCCAAGCAAGAGCACCCCCATGGTGGAGTACCATGCCCCCCTGGTGGAGTACCGTGCCTCCATGGTGGACTACCATGCCTCCATGATGGAGTACTGTGCCCCCATGGTGAAATATTGTGCCCCCATGATGAAGTACCATGCCTCCATGGTGGAGTACTGTGCCTCTTTGGTGGAGTAGCGTGCCCATGTATGACCAGCTCATCATATTTGGCAGACATTTATAGACTATGAATTTACCCTACATTTCTACACACATTAAAGGGGTTATCCAGCGCTACAAAAACATGGGCACTTTCCCCCTACTGTTGTCTCCAGATTGGGTGGGGTTTTAAAACTCAGTTCCATTGAAGTAAATGGAGTAATTGCAAACCGCACCTGAACTGGAGACAACAGTAGGGGGAAAGGTGGCCATGTTTTTGTAGCGCTGGACAACCCCTTTAAGGAAATCCATCAATACTGCTGTGCATAGATAACCCATAGCAAAGATAAAAGTGAAGGCCCTTTTTAGGAGCTGACGGGCACTACCACACTGCATCTCTGGGGTCCCCATCCTATCACTTCTCAAGTATTGTGCACTTTCTTAGTTGTTAGCCTGACCACGTTCCTATGCCGGCCGTCGCCACCAGATACAATCATACTATAGAGCCCCCTCTAGTGTATGTATGCCTTACATCTTTCTGTTATATAAAGAACCCCATACAGTGGGGCTTCCACTTGGTTATTTGAGATGAAGTGTGCCATTAGGCCCTAAAACCTATTCATGTACACCAATATACATTTGCACAAATGCTGCCCCCTGCAGCCAGAGAAGGGCACTGCACAAGGCTGGTTCTCACCCCCTCTCATGAATAGTGGACCTGGCTCTATAGGGCCCCCTGAGTTATTTAGTCAGTCATTGGCCAATCATAACGATCACGTTCAGGTTTTTAGACTATGACAGAGCAAACATAGGTAACCCTTGGGGCATGTTTTCTATTCATCATGTTTAGCCTTTTAGCCAGTCACAGACCAAACATGGGTAACCCTAGGCATCTGTTTTTTACTAATCATGTTCTGCTCGTGCCAATCATGGAACAAACATAAGTAACCCTGAGTGCAGGTTTACTAAAAATTATGTTCTGCTCTGTAGCCAAAAATAAGTAACCCTAGACACATGTTTGTCATTGATCATGTTCTGCTTTTTAGTCACTTACAGGACAAACATAAGTAAACCTTTAAACATTTACTGTTGATTATGTTCATCAGTTCAGCCAATCATGGGACAAACATAAGTAACCCTAGGCACGTTTGCTGTTTTAAAAGTTCATCCGTTTAGCCAATCATGGGACAAACATTTGGAAACCCAGGAACATTTTTTATTGATCATGTTTATATGCTTATCCAGTTATAGGACAAACATAAATAACCCTAGGCACATGTTTACTATTGATCATGTTCACCTGTTTTATGTGACAAACCCTAGGCACCCGTTTGCTATTAGACATATTCATCTGTTTAGCCAATCGAGGGACAAACATAAGTAATCCTGGGCACATGTTTGCTGCACGCGTTTCGCTAAACCATTGAATCTGCTGTTGTTAAAGAGGCCATTTTCCCATCCAGGCTCACCCTGCAGGAAACTTTCCACGCAGTCTGAATATGTCATTGTACGGATCGCCGCACAGAGCCCTGCTCCATTTTTAGAGAAGTAGGTGCAATGAAATCCTTTGAGCCTCAGAAGGCGTTTTTAGCCTAAGTGAAACCACATGCTATTTCTCCCCCTTAAAACAATAAACAAAACCGTAGATCTACATCAAGGGATAACGCGATTATTTTGTTGTGCGAGCCAATATCGTACGTCAATTATCTCATTGATGCCAGCGCTGAGCCAAGGGAGAAAAAAGAGAGAAGATGGAAATTTTTTCTTTTCTTTTTAATGATAGACGCCAACTCTAAAATAGTCCTGGTGACCACGAGTTAGACAAGAACAGACTGTGCCAGGCTCTGTTATTTGCTTCCAGTTGGCCAACGTTGAGCTGTGCGAAGGCAGCCAGGAGCAAGAATCTGCTGCAATGTGAAAACCATTATCCCAGTGTCCCACAGTAAATAACACTCAGGCTGCCATGGACGTGAAGTCTGTTCTGTGTCATGTGGACAAGGTAGATCCATCCAAAGACATTCTCTCCACTTTCTGCAGACCCTGACTGGCCTTGGTATTGTAATATTTCTCTCTTACTTCGACGTCAATTCTACTTTATTTCTTAAGTGTCATAATGCACTGTTATTCTGGAATTATATCCATGAACCAGGAGGCTAAGGATGGATAGTAACATAGGTCCAGCCCAGGTAGGGGAAGGTAGGAGGCAATGGAATATCATATGAAGACTGACAAACCTAGTCCAGCCACTCATACTAGGAAGACACCAAGTCTGCATATGTTTATTATACATGAATTCAGTGTACCATTCTATATTGGGTGGTGTTTGGACAGAAGGGTCATATTGTAATGAGCAAAGGAAATGGGTTTCAAAGCCCACCATCTAGCTGTACAGCACATGTGCACATCAAACTAAACCCCTATCATAGCATCACATGGGGCTATTCTGCAAGACCTTCAGGGCCCATTACTGTGCAAGAACATGGGCCTCACACTAGAGAAGTGCGATCCTGATTATAACTCCTATCACCACCGCCTAGTATCTGTGTGCAGGAAAATGGAGCAGCACAAGAAGCAGATTTGCTATTAAGAACTTTAAGAGAGCTTGGGGACAACTTTTATCATAGCCAATGCCAATCAGCCCAAAACAGATAAAACAAATGTCCTAATGGCTCAACTTTACTGAAAACTCAAAATGTTTTCATATTATATTTATTATTATTATTATTATTATTATTATTATTATTATTATTTTGAATATGTAGTATTATTGATATATATATATATATATATATATATATATATATATATAGTTATTGTGTTTTTATTACAATATAATTGTATTGGTATAAAAAGCATTTTTTATGTTTCATACTTTTATTATGACTGTTCACACTTTTATCGTTTATTATGGCATTATCATTTTTGAGCTAGTTTACCATTACCATTCTGTTTTAAATGTACTTTTATTATTGCTATTACTTTGTGTTTTAGTGTATTCACTGTACTTTTTATAGCTAATATTACTGTTAGTATTATATATCTGGATTACATGTGTTTCAGCCTTTAATTATGAAGATCAGTTTACCTTTAAATGATATGTATTATATTTATTCTTTTACTATGTTGCATTAGTTTATTAATTGCTACATGTACTTCTTTTTGTTATGTTTGCATTATTTTATATATTTTATTATATGTATTTACTTATTCATCATTATTAATGCTATTAATATATTTTTTTACCAGTATCTTTAGGTGTATAAACATCCTAATATTGATGTTGTTATTGTTATAATTTATGACATGGAAGCTAAGATATGCGAGCCTCCCACAATACTTTGCCCTACCCTTCAGAGAGTAATGTTGGGTATTTGCTACGTCCTTCTTCCTTCATGTCCCATATGTTAAATAAATCCAAGCTGAGCAATTACGGGTCAAAATAAATAACTAAAGTCTCCATTGTCTGAGTGTTTTCTTTAAACAAAAGCCCAGTAGTTGCATGCCATTCCCATATCTCCTGCACCATGTCCAACTTCCCAGAGGAACAACAGGAAAACAAAGTGCAAATTCAGAATAACTGTGTCCAAAGAACAATACACTTAGCCCTACGATTGCCAAGGGACTTGATGAATAGAGGAAGGAGTAAACTTGAGAGATTGCTTTGAGGAAGGTTTTTGTAACTGCTCTCAGCAAATTGTGGAGTCACAAAACGCTTAAGATCAAGGTCTAAGCTGGAGGTTATCATGGATGTGCATGCTAAGCTCCCGCCACCCTGTCATGTTTACCCTGTTAGAGTTATCTATCCTCAGACTGCATTACAAGTTTACAAACCATTATAGGATATGTTGGCTGATTGTTGCCTTTTTACAGAAGCTATGACACCGAGCGATTATCGGCCGTAGCGGCCAACAATCAGCCAAAGACTTTGTTCACACAACGTCAAAAATATTAAAAAGGCGTCCGATTTTCATATTTAAAATAACATCCGTTTTTGCCGAGATTTAACTGACTGCAATGCAATGCATTGAAGTCAATGGGAAGACGGACGTCCAATGCACACAGCGTATTGAATAACGGACGTTTTTGCAGCGGGCGTCAAAATAATGAACATGATCATTATTTTCGGACGTGTTTTGCAAACAGCGGACGGTTTTTTTATTTGTAGTTCACACTCAGTTTTCCTTTTGTCACCATTCCGTCTCCGTTTTTACTATTAAATTCAATGGACTTTTCAATTAAGTCCAATTAGTAATCCCAAACTAGAATAATGTACAAACACCAGTCAGTGCACTAAGAGGAGGTCAGGCTGCTAAATAACGTCCGCTATTTTAGACTCAAAATGACGGACGTAATTTTAAACAGATGAAAAACGTTGTGTGAACATAGCCAAATACGGACAATAATTGCTTGGTGTAACAGGGCCTTAAGTCAATGTCAGAAATGTTAAATTGACACAACATAATGAGTATGATTCCCCTGCCTATGCGGTAAGATGGAGGTTGCAAAATATTCTGTAAATACCAAAAGACTTGAGATGGTACAAGTGGCCTGACTTTGTTCTAACGTCTCAAAATTATTTCAGAAGTTGTTCTTTCCTTGTTTCCTAACATAAGGTGCGATTGGAGATGAAGGTCTTTTAGAAGCCCAGACAACAGTCCATGCTTCTCAAAGAAGTTATACAAAAAGAATCCCACTAAGAGTCTCAATTTTTTTTTTTTTGGACTAAATAGTTTTTGTAATTATGGGTCTAGCTACTGAGACTCCCACAAACCACTATGGGTCTAGCCACCAATGACTATGGATCCAGCCATTGAGATTTCCATACACCATTATGTGTCCAGACACTGGGAACAGTCTATCTACTGAGACCACCATTAATCATTATGGGTCCACCATTGACAATGTCAAACTACTGAGACATTGATCAATCACTATGGGTCCAGCTACAGAGGCTCCAAATAATCAAAGAACATAGTTTCCACATATAGTTTCCGACACCTAAGCCATCATTTGATGCCTACAGTAACGTTTCTTAAGTTTCTTCAGTACCCCACACTTATAAATTATTTTAAAGTAGCCCCAAGACATCATTTTGAAAGCATAGCAATAACACAGGGGAAGTATCTAGAGACATGGCATGAAACCCCTAGCGTGCAAGTACCACATACTTGTACCAAGGATCTAGATCAGCGGTCTCTAACCTGTGGTTCTCCAGCTTCTGTGAACCTACAACTCTTAACAAGGTAGTCAGGGCATGGCAGATTTCTCCTTTTTTTACCAGCTATACATATATCAGGCTTGTCAAGTATTACAGCCCTGCTCTATTGAAGTGGATGAGGTTCAGCTGGAGTACCACATGCAACCTGTGGATAAGGGTGGTGCCGTTTGTGGTGAGAGCAGCCATGCGTTTCTATTCTTGGCTAACCTCACCATCACATTATAACAGTTATGTCTTGTTGGCCTTCTGCCAGTGTTAGAAGGTGTCTCGGCATCACCAGACATCTCCTGATCTTGTTAATATTCTGGTCAGGATGTGTTACAATCAACATTGCACTACACTTACAACAACAAAGGAAATTTTCAGATATATACAGCAGCGGTCCTGAACTAAGATAAGGATTCACCTTTGGTTAGTAAGTAAAGGTTGTTTTGGGGTGATGGTAGTCATCTTGGGGTGGTAAGACCACAATATGCCACAATAAGACACTTAATCTTAGTAGATGGAGATTTGTTAATTCAAGTTTCCAGTTGAAGTGCCCCCGTCATTTGCAAAAACTTTTGATCACAGCCTTTTGTGTCACAGAGACATGTCAACAGTTTGGGTCAGTCAAGGTCTAAGTCTTCAGACCCCCAAGATCTTTAGACTGAGGGAGTTGAGAGAATTCAGCAGCTGGTCGATTCACTACCCAGTTTGCTGCCATTCTGTCTTGCTGCAGGAGATGGAATCCATTGGAACTCCAGATCAGAGTGCGCAGAGGTAACCACTAAACATTGTGGGGCACATGGGGTGACAGTAGGAGCCCGCAACATCTAAGTTGGTAGATGATGTTAAAATAGGATGGCACCTATAAGTGATGGCGTGGGCACACTTCATCATTATGATTTATTATTTCGGGAACTGCATAGTTCCCATGACAAAATAGTATGCCATGCGGTGGGATAAAGTCAAACTATGTTCAAGGGCTAATGTAAAATAAAAATGGCCAGGGGGGGGGTGTCAAGGCCAGATTGGTCCTTGCCAACAAGTATGTGAGGAATCATCAAAGATAGGTTGACGCAAGCACATATAACAATAGGCGTCATAACCAGTACCAGTGATTGGATTTTTTTTTTTGTTCTTTTGGGGTACTCTATAAACAGTGTTGTCCTCCAGCTCATGACTGGCTTGTTGGCTTAATGACTAATTGTTCATGTGACTACTGACCATCGTCAGCTATAGGCAATCTACCTATGGTGTTTTACCATTCTTTACATACAGGACTTTACACCTAATGATCATAAAAGTCAATGACTAGATATTTGGAACACCATTGTACCAATTACGGCTATTACACAAGATGGCTGTCCGTCAAGCTTTGCTGCCACTTTTGTTGCATCTGGTCAGCGAGGCACCCAAAAGAATTAACATGTAACCAATGGATTCCAGCCCTTCCGGAGTGAAGCATTCTCTACCTATAACTTGGAAGAAACTCTGAAGACAAGTTCATGTTTTCTTTTGTTTGGAAGGAAATAACAACTTGAAAATATTTTCATTATCTCTCCTCATCTTCCAGTGCGTTCAGGACACATGAAATATCTATTTATTTTACAGAAGGGTTGTTTACAGAGTGAACTTATTTCGGGTGACACAGATAACTTTCTCATTCAAAAAGCCGAATTTTTTTTCCCAAAAGTTTTTGAATAGAAAAAGACAATAGATGAAAAACTAAAGTAAACTAGAACTTCACTCCTGACATGTTCTTTTTAACTAAATTTCTTAAACAATAGTACAATACATGTACTGTATTGTTCCTCCTCCTCATTACTCCTGGAAAATGTATGAATACATTGACAACTAGTGTTACTTTTCCATTGTCAATATGCTGTTTCCCTACACTGCCTGACACTCAATAAGTCAGACACACCCCTAGTGTGGGGAATGGTAAGATCCAATTTTCAGTACATTCATAAATTTTCAGGCAGAATAAGAGGGTTTTATGTACTGTAATTCTTCAGCATACTGTAGTTTGTTCGCAGAAATTGTTAAAGGGGTTATCCAGTGCTACAAAAACATGGCCACTTTTCTCCCTCTCTTGTCTCCAGTTTGGGTGGGGTTTTAAACTCAGTTCCATTGAAGTAAATGGAGCTTAATTGCAAACCGCATCTGAACTGGAGACAAAAGTAGGGGGAAAAGTGGCCGTGTTTTTGAAGCGCTGGATAACCCCTTTAAGTTTTTCTAAAACAGTTATGCAAAAGTAGTGGACAAATACTCTTCAAGCCCAGATTCATGCGTACCGGGTCCACAGTGCGAGTTTCTACGAGAATCCATACTTAGGGTACAAACCCACTTGCCGGATCTGCAGCGAGTCTCCTTGCTGCGTTTTTGCAGCGAGACTCGCAGCAGATCCCAGCCCTATACTTTCATTAGCAGAGAAACTCGCAGCAGGGATGTACATCTTTTGTCTGCAGCCCTCCCCATTAACCCCCTAGCCGCCGGACATTATACATTACCGGGTCCCCGTTCCTGCTTGCTTCGGGGCTCCCGGTGTCTTCACGGCCGGCCCGGCCAATCAGTGCGCTGCGGCAGGGCAGCGCACTGATTGGCCGGGCAGAACGTGTCGGGAGCCGCCAAAGCAAGCAGGAGCGGGGACCTGGTAATGTATATCCTGCCCGCCCCCCCTGCAGCCCCGATCTCCCCCGGCCGCATGATAGCCCCCGCACCCCCGGGGGGCGATCGTGCGGCCGGGGGGTGCGGGGGGCGATTGTGCGGCCGGGGGGTGCGGGGGGCGATCGTGCGGCCGGGGGGTGCGGGGGGAGATCGTGCGGCCGGGGGGTGCGGGGGGCGATCATGCGGCCGGGGGGTGCGGGGGGCGATCATGCGGCCGGGGGCGATCGGGGCTGCAGGGGGGGCGGGCAGGATATACATTACCAGGTCCCCGCTCCTGCTTGCTTCGGCGGCTCCCGGCATGTTCTGCCCGGCCAATCAGTGCGCTGCCCTGCCGCAGCGCACTGATTGGCTGGGCGCGCCATGAAGACACCGGGAGCCCCGAAGCAAGCAGGAACGGGGACCCATTAATGTATAATGTCCGGCGGCTAGGGGGTTAATGGGGAGGGCTGCAGACAAAATTGCAGCAGGGATGTACATCCCTGCTGCGAGTTTCTCTGCTAATGAAAGTATAGGGCTGGGATCTGCAGCGAGTCTCGCTGCAAAAACGCAGCATGGAGACTCGCTGCAGATCCGGCAAGTGGGTTTGAACCTTTACAGTGGGATGTAATTGACAGCCCCCTCAACCCCCACCGGCTGAAGCATACCGTACCTGCTCTAAGCTCCGGCTTGCTTCGGGCTTCCCGGCTGGACGTCCTGCTCAGCAAATTAGTGCGCTGCCCCTCCGCAGCCACTGAAGCCGGAGTGTATCACTTACATTGTCATCCCGCTGCGAGTATGGATTCTCATAGAAACTAACAGGCAGGGGATATGTGACAGATTTCGCTGCAAATTTGCAGTGTGAAATACGGTGTGAATCTGTTACGTGTGAAACTGGCCTAAGGCTACTTTGGGCAACTTTTTGTGGAATAAGCTGTGGTGATGTCTTATCTTCTTTTATTCTGTTAAGTACAAAAGGTTAGGTGCATTTAAATCCAGATCCTTTTTTCTCTAACATTCCATTTAACGCTGTAGGTTCCTGACTGGAAAACATCCAATGGAAATGGGTTGCCCAATAAGGAATTTAAAGGCAAACTACTTACAAAATAATGTTGGTTGTATAGGTAAGAAGATAACATACAATATATTGTAATATATGTAACTAAACAAGGCTGCTGGAAGAAATGTATTGGCACAGCCAAGACCTAAGTGAGGAGAAGCGAACTTTCATTAGGCCCTTTGGCAACTAAAATAAAACCAGATAAAATTCTGTATAATTTGCAAGAGCATTTTGGTCAGAACTAAACAACCACATGACAATAAATCATGACAATAGTTCTGTTTCGTAACTGACTCAATATGTCATGTATGAAATATACATGGGAACGTTGCCACCGAATGGTGGTCTGCAGAGCATCTGGATCAAGTCTCAAGAAAACCACAAATGACATGATTTGTACAAACCACAGGACAACAATCCCAACAGAATTTTGCACAAAACACCTGCCCTAACTGTAATAATAAAATGTGTGTATGGCTGGGAGATGGGAGAGCATACTCATCACAACAGAATGTATGGGGTCTTAGAGGGTATGTGCACTCTAGAGCATTGTTTCTCAACCTTTTCAAGCCAAGTACCCCCATGCGACGAGATGCTCCAGCCGAGTACCCCCAAGGATGCCATCCATTAATAACATTGCCTTAGGGTATATTCACACAAACGGACTCGCAGCGAGATTCTCGCTGCGAGTCCAGCAGGTCCTGGCAGTTCCCACACACTATATACTCGCTGCGGTCTGAACGACCACAGCGAGTACGTAATTCTGCCGCCCTTAACCCCTTCTGCTCCCGCCCGGCTCCCCCGCTGTAAGTATACATTACCTGTCCTCGCTGCACGGGTCTGGCGTCCTGCTCTCCCGTCCGGCCAATCAGTGGCTGCGGCTGGGCAACCCACTGCTTACAGTGGGTGAGCCGGGCGGGAGCAGAAGGGGTTAAGGGTGGTAGAATTACATACGTATGTAGTGTGTGGGAACTGCCAGGACCTGCCGGTCCGTTCGTGTGAATATACCCTCAGGGTAGATTCACGTGTACGTTTCGCAGCGGAATCCACTGCGATACTCTGTACTGTTATGGCCTATGGCTCTGCATTCTCACAGAGGATTTTCATTCTGCTGCCCTATGCAGCCATATACCTTCCCCCTATGCAGCCATATACCTTCCCCCTATGCAGCCATATACCTTCCTCCTATGCAGCCATATACCTTCCCCCTATGCAGCCAGATACCTCCCCCATGTAGTCAGATACCTCCCCCCATGTAGTCAGATACCTCCCCCCATGTAGCCAGATACCTTCCCCCCATGTAGTCAGATATCTCCCTTTATGTAGTCAGATACCTCCCCCATGTAGTCAGATACCTCCCCCCATGTAGTCAGATACCTCCCCTCATGTAGCCAGAAACCTCCCCCCATGTAGTCAGATACCTCCCCATGTAGCCAGATATCTCCCTTATGTAGCCAGATACCTCCCCCATGTAGTCAGATACCTCCCCATGTAGTCAGATACCTCTCCCCCATGTAGACAGATACTCACCCCCTTGCAACCAGACATCTCCCCATGTAGTTAAGATACCTCCTTCAATAGCCAGATACCTCCCCATGTAGCCAGATATCACTTTTCCTTTTCTTCTCCATCTGGCCCAGACCACCATGACGATTTCTTGCAGCTACAATTTATCTCTTGCCAGAGAACCTGCCAAACATCTTTGGCGCCGCAGTTTTCCTCTAACTTCCCTCCCTTTTTCCTACCTATACGCTCCCATACAGTAATAATTCTGCTGTTTGGTGTCATGCGCTGTAAAGTGAGTAGGTGTGTGGGTTGTCCCCGTATTTAGGATCCCTCATTTAAAATTAATATCCCCTTCTATGACCCCCCCCCATATAGTAATAATGCCTCCTGCCCTGCCCCCATAGTAATGCCACCATTCTACTCCCTCCCCCTCCTGCCGCAACACACAAAAAAATTCATACTCACGTAATCCGGGCATGAAGGGGGTCTTCCTCTCTTCTCCAGCCTCTGAGCCACAAAGAGATCAAGGGGAGAGTAAGGTCTGAGGGGGGAAAGAAGGAAAGAGAGGGATAGAGGAGGTGATGGGGGGAGAGGAAGAGAGAGGAGGTGATGGGGGGAGAGGAAGAGAGAGGAGGTGATGGGGGGAGAGGAAGAGAGAGGCGGTGATGGGGGGAGAGGAAGAGAGAGGCGGTGATGGGGAGAGAGGGGGTGAAAGGGGGAGAGGAGGACAGGGAAGGGAGGAGGTGAAGGGGGATAGGAGAAGAGAGGAGGTGAAGGGGAGAGAGGAAGAGAGAGGAGGTGAAGGGGAGAGAGAAAGATAGAGGTGGTGAAGGGGGGAGAGGAAGAGAGAGGAGGTGATGGGGGCATAGGAAGAGAGAGTAGGTGAAGGGGGGAGAGGAAGAGAGAGGAGGTGATGGGGGGAGAGAAAGATAGAGGAGGTGAAGGGGGGAGAGGAAGAGAGAGGAGGTGAAGGGAGGAGAGGAAGAGAGAGGAGGTGAAGGGGGGAGAGGAAGAGAGAGGAGGTGAAGGGGGGAGAGGAAGAGAGAGGAGGTGAAGGGGAGAGAGGAAGGGAGAGGAGGTGAAGGGGGAGAGGTAGAGAGAGGAGGTGAAGGGGAGAGAGGAAGAAAGAGGGGGTGAAGGGGAGAGAGGAAGAGAGAGGAGATGATAGGGGTAGAGAGGAGATTATTTGGGCTGAGAGGAGGAGATGGGGGTGAGAAAAGGTGATTGGGGGGCTGAGAAAAGGTGATGGGGGCTGAGAGGGGGAGCAAGGCACCAGCAGTGCCTGCTGTACACTGTCCCCCTGCGGCTGCCGGATCCGGGAGCGGCGGCTTGAGGAAGGTCGGCAGCGGGTGAGTGATGGGTGCAGAGAAGAGATGAGGGGGGAGAGGAAGAGAGAGAGGTAGAGAGAGGAGGTGAAGGGGAGAGAGGAAGAAAGAGGAGGTGAAGGGGAGAGAGTAAGAAAGAGGAGGTGAAGGGGAGAGAGGAAGAGAGATGAGATGATAGAGGTAGAGAGGAGATTATTTGGGCTGAGAGGAGAAGATGGGGGTGAGAGGAGATGATGGGGGTGAGAGGAGATGATGGAGCTGAGAGGAGATGATGGAGCTGAGAGGAGATGATGGGGGCTCAGAGGAGATGATGGGGGTGAGAGGAGATGATGGGGGTGAGATGAGGTGATAGGGGGCTGAGAGCAGGTGATGGGGGGCTGAGAAGAGGTGATGGGGGGTTGACAGGAGGTGATGGGGCTGAGAAGAGCTGATGGGGGGTGGAGAGGAGGTGATGGGGGGCGGAGAGGGGGTAATGGGGGTTGACAGGAGGTGATGGGGGGCTGAGAGGAGGTGATGGGGGGCTGAGAAAAGGTGATGGGGGGCTGATAGGAGGTGATGGGGGCTGAGAGGGGGAGCAAGGCACCAGCAGCGTCTGCTGTACACTGTCCCCCTGCGGCTGCCGGATCCGGGAGCGGCGGCTTGAGGAAGGTCAGCAGCGGGTGAGTGATGGGTGCAGAGGAGGTGGATTTTGCGTCAGGGTCTAATCGGGACGGGAGGGTCTTATTCTGACCTGAGAGGGGTCCGGCCAGCTCCCAGACTACTGGGCCGGCAATGAGTGGTGGTGCGCGGGGCTCCCCCACCCGGGCTGTGACAGATGTGGGATGCAGACTGGAAGATGGGGCAGCCCGGGAGGCAGGCCGATGGACGCGGGGGCTACCCAATCTTCCAGTCTGCATCCCACATCTGTCACAGCCCGGGTGGGGGAGCCCCGCGCACCACCACTCATTGCCGGCCCAGTAGTCTGGGAGCTGGCCGGACCCCTCTCAGGTCAGAATAAGACCCTCCCGTCCCGATTAGACCCTGACGCAAAATCCACCTCCTTTGCACCCATCACTCACCCGCTGCCGACCTTCCGGCAGCCGCAAGGGGATAGCATGCAGCAGACGCTGCTGGTGCCCTGATCCCCCTTTGATCTCTCTGGATCTCTCCATCTTCCCCCGCAGCATCTCCCGTCCCCCACAGATTGCTGAGGAGCTGCTGCTGGGGGAATAAAGGAGAGAGCTGCCGCGGTGACTGGTGCCGGGACATTGCTGGGTGATAGCAGTGTCCCGGCACCCAAAGCCAAACTTCATTTTTTTTACACTCCGGCCGCGTACCCCCTCAACCTGCGGCACGTACCCCCTGGGGTACGCGTACCGCAGGTTGAGAAACACTGCTCTAGAGCATCTACTGATGGGTCATTGAGTCTGTGGATCATTGCAACGAGAGTCGTGTCTCTTGAGCTTTCCAACTTCTTAGGTGTTGTTCATCCATAAGTGTTAATTTGAAACAGGGATGAGAAACCATTGGCCCTCCAGCTGTTACAAGACTACAGTTCCTATCATGCCTGGACAGCCAAAGCTGTATATTGGGTTGTGGCAATGATCCGTACATGTAAACAGTCTAGGGGTATTTGCACACTGAGTAATTTTAATGGAAACTCTGTTGCGGTATTCTCAGCTCACGCCAGCTCACGGACTGCGGCGGGCGAGTGCATCTCCGCCCCTGTCATAGACTCCATTCTATGCACGGGCAGATTCTTTCATCCGTCCAAAGAATAACCAAGGTCATTCTTTGGACGGAGGGCGAAATCCACCCGTGCATAGAATGGAGTCTATGACACATGTGGAGAAGCGCCCGCCCGCCACAGTTCGCGAGCCGGCGCGAGCTAAGAATTCCGCAATAATTATATACACTGAAGTTCAGCTCTATTGAAGTAAATAGAGCTAAGTTGCAATACCACATACAAACTGTGGACAGATGTGGTGCTGTTTCATGTTTCTGTAATCTTGTACAACCCTTAAACTTAATGACTTTAACCCTTCAAAAACAGCAGGTACCTGATCCTGTTAAAGCCTTTTACTCTTTTCAAGAATTTAATCCATAAAGAGATTATTTCCATTTGAAGAAGGTATAGATAGCAAGATGATCAGTGGGGGTCTGACTGCTGGGAATTGGGACAAAATCATTCCCACAATTAGTGGTGCTCATCACGTGTGCATGGCAAGTGCTCCATTCATTCTCATTTGGGCCACCAAACATTTCCATATACTGTACTTAGAAATGTTTAATGGTCTCGTAGAGAATGAATGGAGTGTTGGCCACCTATGCATACTGCACTCCATTCCCTACAGGGACAATCTCAGTTTCAGTGAGAATAAACGCTTTAAGGCTAGGTTCACACTCTGTATCTGTGCGGCTGTATTGCAGACGGTAAATCATCGGCCGGATTTTTCCGGTTCATGCGTACGCTGGAAAGTATACGATATACGGCTGCACAGTGCACACTATGTATGAATCTACGGCCCGATCGTAAACGGACCCGTAAAAAATAAACAAGACCATTGTTTGCGGCTGGACATGCGGCCGAGGATTGACAGGCGGTCCGTACGGAGTACTTCAAAAATAGCCGGCAATGATGCCGAATGCCGGTGCCTCTAATAGTTAATATATTAAATTAATAAAACACATTTTCTTTGTAATAAAGTCCCTTTCGTTGTTCAATAATTTAATTCTAACGAATCCATCATTTTGCAATTAAACATACTGTTAAAATAAATATATATATATATAAATAAATGTATATTTATATATATATTTATTTTTTGACAGTATATTTAATTGCACAATGATGGATTCGTTTAAATTAAATTATTGAACAACGAAACTGATTTTATTACAACGAAAATGTGTTTTATTAATTAAATATTAATTAGTACAGGAAGCTCCATAAGCCGTTAATTCATATTGCCGGCAATAGAGCATTCTGTACTAATCATCACTTTACTTTAATTAAAACATCAAATGTTTCTTCTAATTATGTTATCACAATAGCTTTATTAGAAGAAACATTTAGAATTATATGTGCGCTCAGCTGATTGGCTGATCGGCTCAGCGCACGTATAATTAGCGGGTCCGCAGCACAGTGACTTCATTGTGCTGCGGACCAGCGAAGAGGACACATCGGGGTGAGTATAAAGCTCTCCCCACCCCCTCCCTAGCACTGCACCCATCCCAGCAAGGAAGGGGGGTCACTTAACCCCTTCCTTGCTGGGATGGGTGCAGTCTGACATCAGTCTGGCCCCCAAGGGGTTGAGGGGGATACAATACATCCTCCCTTAACCCCTTGGGGGCCAGACTGTAAGCCGCGATCTGTAAAGATGCTGCATACTGTAAGGAGCACAACACCGCTCACAATGATGGGTGTTGTGCTCCTGTTTGTGTGTTTTTTGTGTGTTTCTCCCTTTTTGTTTTTCAGATATCGGTATCCTGTGGATTACGTCGGATTACGTGGACTACGTCGATGACCAGCGGTTGTTTGTTGTTTTTTTTTTTTTAATAAAATGGTCAGTGAGGGGTGTGGGGGTGTTTTTATTTGAATAAAAAATTTTTTTAACTTGTGTCTTGTCTTTACCTCTCTACTTTATAGACTTAGTAGTGGAAGCCGTCTAATAGACGGAATCCATTACTAAGTCGGGGCCTAGTGTTAGCCGGTATAAAATGGCTAACACTAACCCCCCATTATTACCCCAGTACCCAATGCCACCAGGGGTACTGGGAAGAGCCGGGTGCCAGTGGTCCCGGAGCGTCAAAATTGGCGCTCCTGGACCGGGCGGCAGCAGGCTGGTAAGATTTAGGCTGGGGAGGGCCTAAAACAATGGCTCTTCCCACCCTGGTGTTACCAGGCTGCTGTTGTTTGGTTTTTAACCCGGCTGGTTATAAAAATAGGGGGGAGCCTATGCGTTTTTTTTTTTAAATAAATAATTAAAAAAAACGCATTTTTTTATAACCAGCCGGGTTAAAAACCAAACGACAGCAGCCTGGTAACATTGTTTTAGGCCCTCCCAGCCTAAATCTTACCAGCCTGCTGCCGCCCGGTCCAGGAGCGCCAATTTTGACGCTCCGGGACCACCGGCATACTGCAGAGGAACGCAAACCCCGGTAATAGCAATTCATGTAAACTGTTTCCCTGCTTTCCCAGAGGTGTTTGCATCACTTTCTTAAGATTTTATTTGTTATTTTTAGTTGAACCAGACTTCCAAGTAAATGACCGTATGTTTTCAGCCGCATGTCTATTTTTTCCCACGGCCGTAGTTTTAGCCGCACATTTCCAGCCGCATAAAAAATACAGCCGCACACATACAAAGTGTGAACATAGCCTAAAGGTGAAAAACATGGTTGCACCACACCTGTCTATCTGGTAGTGCAGTACAGTCCCATCAATTTCAATAGGGCTATCCTGCAGTACCACACACTGCTTCTGAACAAGAGTGGCGCTGTTTCTGAAAAAAGACTCCAAATTTCTGAGGATGAAAAAGACAGGTACAATGGGGCTGATATACCAACATGTTCCCATCAGAAAATTGGCAGGATTTTGTCCATTTTCCCTGTTGGTTTAGTATTCCTACATATTTACTGAAGGTGTGCAACCCATAATTTTTGTCCAAAAACCAAGTGGGTTTGCTGTGGGTATGTTATAGGTGTGTTCTTTAAAAGCCATCACAACTGAAAGATTGACTAAGCAACCCATCATTTTCCCCCAAAATTTTCTATTCTAAAAACCAGCCACTTCTAATGTGGCGGAATAGTCGGGTTTTATTTTATTCCTTTTAGATTTACTAAGGGCATGCGCCACAATAATGAATTTGATGCGGAAATAAAAACGCAACCAACAGCATAATGGCTTAAAATTGATGGATTGTTAGTCAATCACTCCCAATGCGTTATACCCAGAGCTGGACCAGAGGGGTGGAGCATAACACAAGGATTTTCTATAGGTCCATATACCACTCACACCACCCTCCACGCAGAGCTAACCCATGCTGAGCAGAAACAGCTGAGTGCTTCTGCTCACTTTCTACAAAGCGTTGGTGATCTCTGCACCTGGACCCTCCGGTGCTGACATGTCATTCTTGAAGTGATAGGTACCCTTTAAGAGACTGTACCCTCCCACCAAGTTTCCTCCTATTCCCTCTCCATGATACTTTGGGGGACATTTATCAAACTAATTGCGCCTGTTTTTAGTCTAATATATCTAGTTTGCACTCAAAATAAATCTAATATGAATTTATGAAGCTTTTTTAGACAATACTATGCAAATTAGATGTGACTTTTTGATCTAGATTTTTTGTTTTTAATTAGATCGAAAGTGCGCCAGAACTCTTTTTTAGCTAAATTTATTAACTGCTCAATTTTTTAAAAAGTCGCATATATTGGCGCATCGCTACGTCTACTCCGAACCAGGTGAATTTATTCGACTAATTAAAAGACCATTATTTTTAAGACACATTTACTATGCTATTAGACAATTTACATAAATTTGACTAAACACATTAGATTGGAAATTATGCCAAAACATCTTTGACAAAATCTTGTTTTTAGATTTGTTAGTAAATATCCCCCTTTGTGTCTCATTAGTTTGTTCCTCTCTCGGATGCATATCCTTGAGAGAAAAAAAAATAACAACACAACCCAGGACCTGAATATTGCAACACTGGTGCTTCCTGTATAGATCGCCATGGATGCCTTCTGTACATGAATTATAACCCCTGGTACTGTGACCCTGTTATGTGTAATGAACTGTTCTGTACTTAGCTACAAGGTGATTACAAAGTAAAAAAAAATACATTTCTACATATCTGTTCCCGGTCACCGGGATATACAGGAAGTTATAGAACTCTTTGTACCAGCAAAAATAATTGGGAAACTTCCTTGGTACAAAGTGCAATCTACAACTGACATTTCTTCACAGGTTTATAAAGTCAATCATAGGAAAATGAATTAGTCCTAATGAACTGTTAGAAAAGTAAACAATGTGGGAACCGATCACAATTCCATAATCGCATGGGTGGGGCTGTGTGGACATTGTTAGCGATATATGTGCAGCCCCTGCTCCCCCGGTGTCTTCCTAACTTGTCTCTGCCTCCCCACTTCGAAACCCAACTCTGCAGTGACAGGCTGACCAGCCAATCCCTGACAGAGATGGGACAATGCAACAGTCAGTGATTGGCTGAGCAGGCTGTTACTGCAGAGATGGGTTTGGAAGTGTTGGTGGTGGCTACAGTCAGCAGGGGACGCAGAAACAAGCCAGGAGGATATGGAGGGGTAAGCATAATCTTTATTATTTTTTATATACTCATGACGAGTACCTCTGGTCGCTCATTTCCTATTACACAGAGTGATGCATGGCTGATAATTTTCAAACATGTTGGGAGACCGACGAGCTAATTGCAGTCTTTGGCTAAGAATTATCTCTACTGTCTTTATTACACAGAGCGATATCTGCCAGAATCTGGCCACAAAGCAGCCTAATCATTTTACGTAATCGGACCCTTACTTAGATGAAAAATTGTTTGTCATGATGAATAGAATCTTAGGAAAATCAAGGAAACCAAACCATTGGACACCAGGGACAAGGTGACCTAGTCACAGGATAGGTGCACAAAACCACAGGACAGCAGAGATAAGGGATCTAAACCGCCAAACACTAGAGACAAGATGACCAAATTACTGCACACTAGAGAAAAGGGATCCAAAACCACTGGACACCACAGACAAAGGAACCAAAACCATTAGACACAGAGGAAGGGTGTACCAAATCACTGTACACCACAGGCCGACAAACAAAATCATTGAGCAGCAGGGGCAGAGAAATCAAACCACTGGACTCTAGGAACAAGATGGCCAAGTTACAGGACACTAAGGACGGGTAGAAAGAATCACGGATCAGCAGACAAGAGAACCAGATGACAGGACACCAAGGAAAGGCGCATAAAATAAACGCACACCAAGGACTATGGAAGCAAACCACAGGACTCCAGGGACAAAGTAACAAATCACACAACATCATGGATGGGGTGCAAAAATGCACCACAGGGCCGGTGGACGCAAACCACAGGACAATGGGGACAGAAGAAAATGTTTTTTTTTTAAATATATTTTATAGTCTCAATATTTAAAGAGAAAAACAAAAAATAAAATTGATGATTTTTTTTTTACATCCCCGGTAACAACACTTTGCAAGAGATAAGTGATTACATCCAATATCTTAAGGGTTTGTACCACAAATAACTTGTGAAGTCCTTACTGTAATTGCAAAACACAATAGAAACAATTTAGACTCAGGATTGAGGAAGTGGTGAAAATATAAAAATATCCATCATTCTGAGTGTTCTTCAGATACAGAACTTAACTATATTTTGCCAAAAACTGTTGAATTCTCAGGAGAACTACGCAGAAATAATATGGGTCAAAAATTGTGTATACAACTCAAAGGCGCTATACATTTTTCACTTAATAACAATGACACCTTGGCGCCAAACAAGCAGATTCGTGACGGTTTCTGCATAATCTGGATGTTTTATTTATTTTTTACTCATTTTAGGAAATTCTATTCTCAGTAGCATAGAACTTCCTGTATTTGATACTTGGTGGGAACGAATCCAGTATTTTTCCCACAATTTTTTGTCTGTGAGAATCTCACATTATATAGAGATATATGAGAAAGATAGATATCCTGTTTCCCCAAAAATAAGACATACCCTGAAAATAAGATCCAGATTAGGTTTTGCCGAATTTCTAAATATAAGGCCTCCCCTGAAAGTAAGACCTAGTAAAGTTTTTGTTTGAAAGCATGCCCGCCAAACAGAACACCAGGGCATTCTTTTTAGCCTGCCGCTGTTGTCCTCTACCTTCACTGTCCATTGCAGAGCAGCTGCATGCAGGACATGAAGACCGCCGTCTGCCGCCATCCCTGTTGTCCCCTACCGCCAAAAGTAGAGCTGCACACAGTCTGCCATTCTCCCTTTGCCTGCCTCCATACTGTACGCTGTCTCTACTGTGCTGTATGAGTGTGCTGTGGTGAGCTCCCTCTGGTGGCTGGAAGCCGCCATAATGCATGCTCTGTCCCTGCTGTGCATGTGATATGTGAATTCTTCTTCATGGAAAAATAAGACATCCCCTGAAAATAAGACCTAGCGCATGTTTGAGATCAGAAATTAATATACATCACTGTCTTATTTTTGGAGAAACATAATAGATAGATAGGTGATAGATATGCTATACATCAGATCAATAAATGGATATGAATAATATATAAGCAATAGAAGATATAGATAGACATAGATTCATGCTTATGAGCTAAATCTATTGGCACTTTACAAATAAATATTATTATTATTATTAATAATAGATGTAATTGGTATGCAGTAGGTAGGCCCTGCTCATGTGACATCACTACATCTCCATCTGCAGGGCATGAGCTGTACTGCAGCCAGGGCATTCTCTCGGATCTTACCTACATCTTCTTACAAATGTCCTTGGAATTTCTTAGTCATGCCCATCATCCTAATCATTTACTCTAGGGGTGCATTGTTCTTATTGAGGGACTGTACACTAAATCCCGCCATTGTCTTCTGACGCTCTTTACGGTAACAAAGAACATTAGTAATTTCTTTTCCTCCCTGATGGAGCGCTCACTAGAATTCCTTGTAACAAACATAATTAGACCTGGGATCCTTTTGCCTATTTCCTGAGTGTGAGTGTGATGCCCGTCACATTGGTCATTGTTGGCAGGAATAAGTGGGAGAGCAATGATGGGAAGTCATGTCAAAGGAAACCTTTAGGGGTAAATTCAGCATTTCATTGTGACAAGTCACAGTATGGTTATTTTCTTCTAGAAAGAGCGCCACTCTTGTCCTTTGGCTGTGTCTGAAACTGCGCCTCAACTTTATGTAAGTGGTGCTAAGCTTCTGCTTTTTTCCTTCTTCCAAGACAAAGGCAGGGGAGCAGTAGGGGACTGGGGGTAGGTAAGTATATATTGTTTTCTATTTTTCAGAAGTATATACATTTTTACAATGCTGAATACCCCTTTAAGTTGACTCACAAATGGCTTCACTATAGATTTAACACTTAGTCAAGTGATTGTACCTGGTTAGGGGTGTGACAGAATCTTTATATTGATGTATCTATTGAACTCTGTGGGCTAAAAACCCAAATCATGTTCCACAACCACCTTGAAGGGGTTATCCAGTATTAAACAAGGCGTATCTACTTTCTTCAAAAAACAGTGCCACCTCTGTCCTCAGACTGTGTGTGGTATTACAACTCAGCTTCATTTACTTCAATGGAACTGAGCTGTAAAATGACACCTAGGACAAGAGAGGTGCTTTTACTGGAAAATATTTTCTAATAATTGTAAACCCCTTTAAATTAGTCTCCTACTGTATATTAAAAGGCAACAGATTAGATTTTATTTCATCGCTCACATTTACTGCAGGTTTTTTATGAAGACATAAGGGGATACACAAGAGTTATTCAAGAGTATAAGGCTTCTCCACTACTTTATATTCTATATTTAAAGGAACTAGCTATCTAGGTGATGTAGACTTGATGCATTCATTTTGAAAGGTAGGGCTTTGTTCCCACTTGTTGGGATGTCAGAGGAATACCATACAGTGGAATATTGCATGTTAGGGCCCTCCCATTGTAAAAATGTAGTTGACCATGCTTTTTGTTTAAGCTCCTATTACATAGGGCAACGCAAGGGAGCAAGCCAGCTCAGACCTGTCAGGTCAGTGCGTGCTTGCTCCTCGTTCCCCGCTTGCTGACGGCACTATTACACGTGCTGACAGCGAGCGGGTAAGAGCCAGGGAGGGGGGTATGGGGGGGCTGCACAGGTGATTGGTAGATAGTCATATGGGGGGCAGTCCATGGAAGGTAGTGGGTGTCAGCTGCCGCCGCTCCTGTTCGATGGAGTGTCGGCAGCATATCTCTGCTATCCTGATCATGTATGTTTCAACATGCTGAACGACAACAGATGGCATTGTGCATGTCGGCTGATAGTTGTCTTCTATTACACAAGACAATTATAGGCCGAATATGGCTGATAATCGAATTTTTACATAGCCTAGGGACACACTTTTTATATATACTGGGTGAACAGGGTCCTACTGACATGACGGAGGGATTACATTTGGTGTATACCAAGTTGAAGCTTCTAGGCCTTAAAGCAAAATCTGTATAGGGGGGCTACCTATGGTGCACCATGTTAAGTACTGATCTTATATGTGGTAGATGGACTTATTTGGCCCCTCAGGGAGCAAACACACCCTTTGCACCCCTTAATTATTCCCCTGGATGGGTGCCAAGTATATGTGAGGTTTTCCTCAGTTTTTTTTGTATTACCCGCCTAAATAGCACCAACTCTGCAATATTAGCCTGTGATCTTTTGCCTGCACTCCCTTCTCCGATAGCGATATGATGTTCTGTGCTTTAGTTGAATGTCAACCTCATTAAGTGAAGGGAAAAAGAAAAAAAAGTTCTATCAGTGACCACCAAGAGGAAAATAATGTTCAAAGGCCTGATAACACAATGAGAATACATTTAGCCTACCATTGAATACATAAAACGCTGGAGAGGTTTACGGCGAGATCTCATTAAATCCACCAGCGATTGTTTCGCTTGTTTATGAATCACAACCTTTCAAACTAGACTGAAATTGACTCGAATTTTAAAGATGTTCCTTTGCGATAGGATACGGTCTCTTCATTGTTTCACTGAGCAAAGGGCTTTCATAGACCCCTGGTAATCCAGCCCTCTCCCAACGGCCGATGACAGGTCAAATGGCTGAGCCGAATCAGTTGAGGGAAAAGGAAGTCTTGTCGGAAATGAGATTAATCATGTAACGGGTGTTCAGGGCTGATAACCCATCTGGGCTTGGAGCTACTTTAACTAGCAGGCTATTAACCTTCACCTGACAAGCTCCATTCAGCTGCAATAAACAACATTAAAGGGGGTAGGATCCCATGTTCCATGTAGACTAAACATCAATGGGTTGAATTCCACGATGAGTATGCAATATGCAGAGGGGAGATTATGAATTCCATTCTGTTTGTGAACAATGGATATTATAAGAAGATGGGAGAGTTATTATTCCTTTGAGAAGTGACTAATGGGGCAATATCCCATTGTGAACTTAAGGGTTTCTCCTAGTCCAACAAAGAACTTGGAACAATATGGAACTTGGACCTAATGGTGCGCATTATACAATTATACATCAGAACTTTTCCTCTATTGGTCTATTGGTCCAGTGTTGTTATTCGCATTTGAGGTTTTCCTTGCCAGGAAATGGTTGTGACCTCAAGGACATTTACTTTCTAGTATGAAGCATACTGGTCCAATGTTGAGGTTGGAATGGGAGTTAATCCCTGACATGAAAATGTCGTAAAATCAAGAGAATTTATTTTTTTGGGTAGCAAATTCTTGCAATGTTCCCACCTGCCTAATTAAGTTCATGGAACGTTCATTAGATTATTGTGCAGTCCTCTACATCTCCTCAATCTAGAACATGACTTATACCATGGACTGCGTAGTGGCTACCATACTCCTGCCATATCTTTTTGAAAGTCTATTAGTCCAGCGTTGTAATTGGCATGGGGGTTAATTGTTGACATGGCCGTAAGATGAATGGAATTTCCTTTTAGATGTGAATTACATGACATTTTCATATTTCCCCAATATCAGGTGCAACTTGTCTTTGCTTGGATTTTCTTTTGACCACCATAAAATTATTAGTACCTTTAGTGTTGAGTGGATCTGGTAAAATGTTCGGGTTGAGCAATGTTATCCGAACCCACATGCTTGGGGTTTCAATCCCCATGGCTGCAGAAGTTGGATGCTACTCCAGGGCCGCTTTTTAGTACTCCCTAGGGCCGTATTCAACTTCTGCGGCCAAGGGGAATCAAACACTGATTGTTCGGGATTAGATAACATTGTTGAACCTGAACATTCTGTCAGATCTGCTCAACACTGTCTACCTTTAATAGCCTTTACAGCAGCTTAAGGGCCCTTTTGAAGAAAAACATCTGAACATCTAGGGGATATGTCGACTGACTAGACAGTAGGGCATCTGTCAACGTAGGGCATTTACAACCCTAGTATTTTTTGCATTTAGACCTGGGTTAACAGGTGGACAAAAAGGGCAATTGCCCAGAAGCTTCCAGTACTTCCTTTAAAACCCAGTTTCTTCCAGTCTTCGTCAGACACAACTCCTTCCACGAAGCCAAAATTCAACCTAGTAAACTGCAATAATTCCTAAGTAATGACTAGTGGGGTCTTATCTAAGACTACGACATTGTGGACCCACCCAATGTATAATGTTGAACAAGATCCTTTGATAATAGACTCTTATGACCTATCAGTGAGACATAAGAGTCACATCCATGGGAATTCAGCAGGCGGAACCCCTTTGTCCTGAGTATTGGCAGGATCCCAACCATGCTGTATCTATGCCAATGGGATTCTTACGACATCTCTGATGGCTTCGTAGACATTTTGCCTGTATATTAATGAATAAACCAGATAAATTATGTTCCATTTAATAAAATAGATAAAATGAGATTACCATACCATAAATATAACATGTTTCATAGTTCATGCCTTCTCTATTGTTAAATGTAGAGCTCAGAGTCAAGAGGCAGATGGTAAAGCGCACGTACTTACACTTCAGTCCATTAGTCTGAATCACTCCGCAGAACATAAAACCTTTCTCGTCCTGCACATTTAAGATAATGGAACACAAATATTTTGTACAGAAGCTCACAAATGGTTATTTTACTTATTCTTGTGCTGCACATAATTACAACACAGAGGTTTCCAAGTCAAATATATTAGGCAACACCGAGCCAAAAGAGGATTGGGACAGAGCCAGGGCTGAAAGACTTGTGGAACAAACCCCAACCACAGAGAGTTCCACAAGATTTTACAGATGTCACTATCACTTATTCACAGCCGGTCTCTATGTAATAACACCTTCATCCTTACTAATAATGGCCTGTAAATGGGAATATCATCACTGCAGTCACTGTGTCCGCTGTACATCTAATAGCATATCCCTAAGGGACAGATTTTTTTTCATACAAGAAGTACAAGAAAAAAAAATATTAAAAGAAATTTAATACAGGTAACCCCCAATGCTTTTTATGACCTGTATTAAGTTTTTTTTTCTAATAAATCAAATTGATTCTCCAACAGTTTAGTGCATGTGTTAGGAATGTGACTTTGCACTTCTCAGTCCGTGTCGGGCGGCCGAGGAAGCGCTGATTTTATGTCTGCTGTTGCACTGAATATTGTGTCTGAATTGTGTTTCACTTCTCAGCCACACCCGCCTTGCCTGTCAGACTTCTGGCAGTGCTAGGTCTGTTCAGCTGAGCTTGGTGCTGGGATCAGGGCTGTTCCAATCAGATGCTGGACCTAGTTTCTGATCCTGGTTAAAAAGCAGTCAGATCCTCAGTTCCCTGCTGACTATTAGTTCACACTAGTCCCAGCTCCCCTGCTCCTTTCCCAGCGTTCCCTGTTCCAATACCCTTGCTATTGCTCTGCCCGTGTTCTGACCACTTGCTTGACATTTGACTATCCGCTCTCCTTCTGATTTTGTACTGCATTGTCTGTTTTGTTTTGACCATGCTAGTTGACTATCCTCCATTACGTTTTGTGTATTCACTTACGCAGTGTAGGGACCGACTCCGTGGTTGTCCGCGACCGTTTAGGGACGACTGAGGCAAGTAGGCAGGTGACAGTGGGTGGGTTCAGATCTAGGGCCCACTGTCTTTTGTCTTGTCTACGCCTGCCAGTCCTGACAGCATGAGTACATTTTACAATGTTCACTGCTACATAATCTATATCCTGGACATACAAGGTACAGTAATACTATAATATAATACTGTCCACTATGTACAAGAATATAACTACTGAAATACTGCCCCCTATGTACAAGAATATAACTACTATAATACTGCTCCTATATACAATAATATAACTACTCTAATTTGCCACTGGACGCCCCTGCTTTCACTTCCCCTCCCCACTCGTGTCTATCAAGACGAAATAAAACGGACTTATACCGCAGCGGTTTTCTGGTGAGTGCAAGCTTCTTTGTCTCCTTTTTTGGATAACTACTATAATACTGCTCCTATATACAAGAATATAACTACTATAATACTGCTCCTATATACAAGAATATAACTACTATAATACTGCTCCTATGTACAAGAATATAACTACTATAATACTGCCCCTATATACAGGAATATAACTACTATAATACTGCTCCTATATACAAGAATATAACTACAATAATACTGCTCCTATATACAAAAATATAACTACTATAATACTGCTCCTACATACCAGAATATAACTACTATAATACTGCTCCTATATACAAGAATATAACTACTATAATACTGCTCCTACATACAAGAATATAACTACTATAATACTGCCCCTATATACAGGAATATAACTACTATAATACTGCTCCTATATACAAGAATATAACTACTATAATACTGCGCCTATATACAAGAATATAACTACTATAATACTGCCCCTATATACAGGAATATAACTACTATAATACTGCTCCTATATACAAGAATATAACTACAATAATACTGCTCCTATATACAAAAATATAACTACTATAATACTGCTCCTACATACCAGAATATAACTACTATAATACTGCTCCTATATACAAGAATATAACTACTATAATACTGCTCCTACATACAAGAATATAACTACTATAATACTGCCCCTATATACAGGAATATAACTACTATAATACTGCTCCTATATACAAGAATATAACTACTATAATACTGCGCCTATATACAAGAATATAACTACTATAATATTGCTCCTATATACAAGAATATAACTACTATAATACTGTCCCATATACAAGAATATAACTACTATAATACTGCCTCCTATGTACAAGAATATAACTACTATAATACTGCTCCTATATACAAGAATATAACTACTATAATACTGCTCCTTTATACAAGACGATATCTATTATAATACTGCTCTTATGTCCCATTGACCTTGGCTGTGTTCTCAGTGATAGCCATGAGAATGAAACTATCAGGCAGGCTGAACTCACCCAACATCTATCCATGGGAGATAGGGCAGCCTTACACACCTTAGGTGGTCACTTTGGTCCCACTAAGGTTGTCAGATTTGGCAGACATTCACCTGATGTGTATGGTCGCCTTTAGTGAATAGCAGATAATGCTGTCATACTCATTGGTTAAGCTTACAAGAATGAGTTGGATGTTGTGGGCACTGAACTTTCTTGGCAGTATTCTCCTTACTAGGGGCCACCAATATTCTAATATTTGAGGCATCTGTTGATGATGTCATATTAACACCAGGTGCTAGCAGTGACCAGAATGTGTACAAAGTGTCCAGAGGGTGCTCAGAACCAGGCACAATCCAGGAAGGAGATGAGCAGTAATGGACGTGAGAGCAGGAAGAAGACTGTGAAACCTATCAATTCTGCTAACAATGCAGGAAACACTAGTATTCCGTTGTTGTAGGATGATAACCGCACAGCACACGGCCCAGAGGATGACCACACCACTGAATGACATACCGCCACATGGAACAGCTCCTATTACAGGTGACCCACCCATACAAGATGATACAGCCGCATACTGGATAGTGAGATCAAAAATGTTCTATACTTTACATTGTTGTCCATCGTAAGGGAATCTTTTTCATTCACTGACTATATCATCAAGAGTTAACAATCTGTTTATGTGACATCTGCGAAATCGAGTCACCACCTGATCCTCAGATTCCTGAAAAATGTCTGCAGTGTGGCCCCCAGGGCATCATCTGCTGCCATGAGGGGGTCCCACTGCCAAGAAGGGGGGGGGCACCTTGGTGTGCAACGGTTAGGTAGGTTGGACGTGTCAAAGTAACATCCACATGATGCCGGGACACAAGATTTTCAGCAGAACATTACCCATCACACTGCCCCGCCATCATCACACTGCACCATCGGTCTTAGTTTTTTTCCCCCCATAGTGCACCCTATAGACTTTTAGGTTATTCAATTTCCACTGGGAATTCTGGGAAGACGGATATAAGCAAAGCAGGTCTCTGATGCCACATTAGCATGCTCTCTCAAAATAGAAAGAGTGCCCCTTTGGTCTCACCTCTCTCTAGCCCCCAGCACTATGCTCTGTACTGATGAGGGGTAGTATTCCTGAAACCATAGATTACCCCATACATAGGTAACCTTTAGGGATGAGCCAACTTACAGTAAGTTCGGCCAAACCTTAACCTAACCTATCAGCCTTCTAATGACACTGCTTAGAAAAGATGAAAGTAGCTCTACGAGACCTCCTGTATGACTGTCAGCCTGGGCTTTTCCAGGTTGCAGGCTGAAGCAATCAACAATCGAGTGATCAGGTTTGGGTTCGGCCAAACTAACCTTAAATTATCTCATCTCTAGTAACCTTCCTACTGAAGAGTTGTCTTGCTTGGCTTAAATCCCTAGTAATGTTCTAAGGCTTCTTCCCAGCTCAAACACCTACTGGAATAGAAAGCTACCTCCAAAAGGTGGTGTCAGATAGCTTATTATCATAGCCCTTTTCCCAGAATTCCCAGTGGAACATAAATAACTCCATATAAATCTCCATATGTTTTCAGGAGGTTCGCCTTAAAGTGGTTATCGAGCGCTACAAAAACATGGCCACTTTCTTCCAGAGACAGACCCACTCTTGTGTCCAGCTTGGGTGGGGTTTTTACTGCTCTGTTCTATTGAAGTGAATGGAGCTTAATTGCAAACCGCACTTGAACTGAACAGTTGTGTTGTCTCTGAAAGAAAGCTGCCATGTGTTTGTAGCGCTGGATAATCCCTTTAAGGAGAAATGTTACTCCCTTTGGTTCCCCAGGTAAGTGACGTACCCAGCCGTTCACATGATGAGAACGTGAGCCATCAGACCAGGTACATTCTTCCATTGCCCTATGGTCCACCTATGCTGTCCATTGTAAACAATGCAAGGGGTCAGGGGTGGCAGGGGTCAGCATAACCGGTCTGCGGCTACACACAACTACTAATAACCTAAATTTATAAATCAATCTAATGTGCTGAGCTAATAAAATATAGTACAAAACAGTGATTATTGTTATATTTTATTATAATTTCCAGACTGCTTTGGCCGATCCTATGATTCATGTTGCCTTGGATGGAGCGCGCAAATAGTCCAGCGTCCAAGCAGTGAGCCGGGTGCACAGACTGTTTTATCTCATTCTGCCAGATGGTTGAGAACTTTCCAAAAATACTTATCATTTTTTAGTCAACTCAACAAGACCTTCACATTTCACTATAAATCATAGGGCTGAGCTCACGGCTTCATTGTTACGTGAGGCAGGAGAAAAGACGACATTAGCTGATAACTTCCATCGGGGGGTATTTCCCAGTTATGTAATCGGGTCATAAACAACAGGTACAAAGCAGCAACAAATCCCACATAGAAATCTATAGCAGCAGCGGTCTTCAACCTGCGGCTCTTCTGGTGTTGTGAAACTACAACTCCCAGCATGCCCTGACAGCCACATGGTGAATGCACACAGGACAGATTAATTGCTCCAGGGAACACCTCCAACAAGACATTTTATTGACTTATTGAAGAATCATAAATTTGCACCGTAAGTAAATTTCAGCATTAAAAAACTTCTCAAGCAGGTGGAAAAACACACAATGCAGTTGCGCTGTGTTGCCATATGCAGTATGTACTGTATCTCTTGCTGCTGTTAGGCTGTGTTTACACGTTGCATTTTTTATACGCTTTTTGCAAATTGTGGTAAAATTGCTAACTTTTTTTTCCCACTATTGCCGCAAAAATGCATCAAAAATTCATTGTGTGAACATAGTGTTAAAGGGGTACTCTGGGCAAAGGTAAAAATGTAGGGAGGGCAGAGGGAGGTGGGCAGTGTTCCTTTTAAGCTGCGTGGCTCCTGGCCATGCAGCTTTAGGCTATGTTCACACTGTGTATGAGTCCGTCCGTAGTTCGTACGCCGACGTACATGTGCCCAGCCGCCCAGCCCCAGCCCCGTCAACCACGCAGAACCTTTTGGATCAAAAAATCAAGTTCAATTTGGCAGAAATAAGTACTTTGTACGGGACCGCATGGAAATCCACGGCCGTGAGTTTCAACATTTCCGTCCTCAAACAATGGTCTTGTTCATTTTTCACGGCGCCGTATACAATCCGGCTGTAAGCTCATACGTAGTGTGCACTGTGCGGGCGTATATCGTATACTTTCAAGCGAACGCATCAACCTCAAAACTACGTGCGTATATTCGCGGTTGGCACTACGGACGGATTCATACGCAGTGTGAACATAGCCTAAAAGGAATCCCTGTTCACTACGGCCAGAACCCAGGATCTCTGAGCTGCAGCTGGCAAAGATTGCCACAGCGAGGAGCTATTGGCTCCCCTCTGCTAATTAGTGATGAGCGAACTTCCCAATTTTAGGACCGAGGTCCCAAACACGAACATAAAAAAAAAAATATCGTGATCGGTTAGTGTTCGGTGAGCATTCACTAACAAATAACAAACATACAGAAGAAGTGTACATTTTGGTCTACGCAACGCATACAAATTATCAAGCGCAAAGCATAAATTACGCGGTGGCGTACACTTGCAAGTTAAAATATGTTAAAAAATGATCGGCGAACACGAACAATTAGCTTCATGCTCGCACAAACATACGAACATTTATGAATATGTTCGCTCATCACTAGTGCAAATGTCCCTTACAACCATAGGTAGCCTCCGGCCACAAGAGGTCGCTCCCTCCCCCAGCATTTCAGCCTCACTCATGCACTCGCAGAGTAGGTAAATGAAGAAGATGCCAGAGGACAGAGGTGCAAGCCAGGTGAGTATATGTTTTTTGCCTTGTTTTCACAACTGGGGGGAGTATAACATGGAGGCTGCTAACTAACAAGACATATGACAAACATGGGGCATGCTATCTCCTGGATGATGCTAACTAACAAGAGATATGCCTAACATTGGGGATCTGCAAGAGGATTACCTACTAAATTGGGGGATACTCCATACTTGGGGGGCTATCTGCCAGGGGGATGCCTGCTGGGGAGGAGGTTGCTAACTACCAGGAGGGATTACCTACATGTGGAATACTACATACTGGGGGGCTTACTATTGGGTACTTAACCACAGGGGATGCGTATCATTATATGCATGAGATTTAATTTGCTATATTACATTAGCTTTTAGACTAAAGTATTGATGTTCCTGTTAAGTTAAGTTTTTAGTTTGCCCAACTCTGCTTGAACATTCAACCCAACTCTCTTGTCATTCCGCTCAGCAGTGGCTGGAGCTTAGAGGGAACATTGATGGTTGGATTATAATAATGAATGTGATACTTACCCATGCCAATGCCCCTGCAGTGCTGCTTTAGTCACGTGACAGCACAGGACTGGAAGATGGAGGAGAATGTCAGTTGACTGTAAGCTGTACCGCTAGTGCTACACTATGGGGGCACTGGAAACAGGTAAGTATCACTTCATTATTATGTTCCATCCAACCCCTGCCCACCCTGAATTTTTACTTTTGCCCAGAGTTCTTCTTTTACCTGCGGTTATTAAAACATACTTGCTAGTTTTAACAATTACGGCAATTTAGCAAACGGCAAGTTAAGGCAGGAGTCACACCTTCTATGTGTTTTTATCATGATTTTGGTAAACTATTAGCATTTTTTTTACTATTACGTGCGCAAATTGTGTAAAATCTCAGCAAAGACGGCTTTAAAGGACAACTCCCGCGTTTTTTTCCCCCTTAACTAACACACATTTCTAAGTTATATAACTTTGTAATCTGTGTTAGTCACCTGCCTGGAGCAGTTCCATCTTACGCATTTACTGTTGACCCCGTCCTTTTCTCCCGCTGCAATTTTGTGACAATGTCATCACAAGCGGGCGGGGGGCTGGGGGGATTGCGGGCCTGGTTATCCTCTTCTTCAACGTCTGCCCTTATAATAAATCGAAGCGCGTGCGCACCAGCAGCCTTTTCATTGGCTGGAATGCAACACATGGCTTTCAGAGTGCTCAGCTCTGATTGGCTGCTCAAGCTGGAAGCCATGTGATGAGATCCAGCGAATGAAAAGGCAGCCTTTTCGCTCTCATTCATGCCGTGGCACCCCGGAAGTGAGGGAGAAGATGAAGATGCGGACGGGGTTGACCAGGACCGCGGGCGGCAGGATTTTCTAATGGCTATCAACTTAGGAGGGATGGTGAGTATAGGTTCGGTGTCTGTTAGTGTGTTTTTTTTTTTTTTGTCGTTGTTGTTGACGCCGGAGTTGTCCTTTAAACCACAATTTGTGAACACAGCCTGACAGCAGCATTTCCAAAATATTGGCTGATTGCAATACAATGCAACCACATTGTGTTTTTTTACCCTTAGGCTGTGCTCACACATCTTACTGTGCCACGGTACCTCTGTGTTTTTGCCAAAATGTTCTGAAATTTCAGTGAATATTAGGTGTTTTTACAACAATGTGCAATGTTTTTACTGCAATTTCATTCATTTGCAGCAATAACAGACAGTACTGCTACATGTGAACACAGACTAATGCTACAGTACATGTGCATTTACGTTAAGAATACGGATACAGGCCGGGTACATCCACAGCGTATGGAAGGGATATGAAGAAGTCTGATCCACAGGCTCAATAGAAACTCTGTATAAAATCTCTTCAGATTTTAAATTTACATTAAAAAAAAAATTATTCTAGAGATACTTCATAGATTTAATGATAGACTTTAATGGGAAATAAAAATCCACAGTAAATCAGTGGATCTGCAGAAAAAAATTACATACATAGATAGCATAATAAACAACAGAAAATCTGCACCTAAATCTTTTCCAGTATTGTACGGATTTTCCAATGAAGAATTAGGGATTTTCCGCTGTGGGAATCTACACGTGGAATTACCTAATACTTTAAAGCAGGAACATCCCCCTTAAAGGGTGAAGCTGCGGCCAGTTAGACATTTCCTGGCAATTGAGTAAATTTGTTTAGTAATTTTTTTTTTATATATATATAATGGAAAATTGGGCATATAATGGAACCTCCAAAAGGTATATGGTACTTTTTGCATTCATGTCACAAGGCTGGATCACCTTTGTTAAAGGCAGAGGACAGAATTCTATTAGACAGGAAGCTGGAAACGTTTCCTGTATTAGTCCTCCTTGATTTGGCTCACTATCTGTATGGGAAATTGACAGAGGAAGTATCTGTCTACAGACCTTTTATCATTGGATTTTATGCTGCAGTAGCAGTTTGGTGCCATCAGACTGGAAAACATGCAGCACAGTGTTAAAGGGGTTGTCTAGATTACAAAACCCACTCCCACATACCCTACTAGTGAGTACTGGGTTAATACAGGGGGGCGCCATTCAGGATTCTCATATTGGTCATAGAATCTTTCTCCCCCTCTGGCCTTTGTGTTATTTGTGTCATTCCCAATGAAATCTCAGAATTTTTAACATTTTGTATATGTTATATATGAAAATAAAGAATTTGTTATATTTCTAAATTATTTTTCAATTTCTTTGGTTATGTGTATTGGTCATAGTAGTTACATAAAATGTCTCGCACTCTGGAGGATTAGACAGACAACCTATTACTTTCAGTGACAACCATGTAATACTTTATTTCACCTGAAATGGCGCTACAGGGAAAATGAACATGTACTACTTAATATTACAGCTGATATCTAGGGGAGCCAAATTGGAATCAATTCAGGAACTTAAAATATTTTATGAAGAATTATATTTAAAAGTAGTAGTCTTCTAGTCTATAGAGAAATATTTTTTCTTTCAGATCAACTAGTATCAGAAAGTTACATATATTTGTAATTTACTTCTATTTAAAAATCTCAAGTCTTCCAGTACTTATCAGCTGCTGTATGTGCTGCCAGAAGTGGTGTATTCTTTCAAGTCTGACACAGTGCTCTCTGCTGCCACCTCTGTCCATGTCAGGAACCTCTGTCCATGTCAGGTTTTCTATGGGGATTTGCTACTACTCAAGTCAGTTCCAGATATGGACAATAGAAAACACCACTTCCTGCAGGACATACAGGCGCTGATAAGTACGAGAAAACTGGAGATTTTGATATAGTAAATTACAAATCTGTAAAACCTTCCAGTTGATTTTAAAAACCTCTGGAGTACCCCTTTAACTCTTTTTAAGACAAGTTATCAGTTTCTTTACATTGCAGTTTGGATATTATTGTTATATTTTGATAGTTTACTATTGGAGCAAAATAATAATTAAAAAAAAGCTGCCGTATTTTTTTCTCCTATTTTTTATGACATTTGTTGCTGGCCAAATATACTTATAGTACATGTTACATTTGTGGGGATACCCAACATGTGGGTAACGGAACAATGTACAGGAGCAGGGACTCCTGTCGAAGGAGGTTAGTGGAAGGTTACCTTATCTCTAGTCATAGGTTTAAAAAAATGGGGCACAAATGGATCGGAGTCCAGTTTTATACAGACTACAGTTTAGTTGTCATCCATAGAACTGTGAGAGGTCCATACTGAGCACTGAAATACAACGTAAAGGTACGTTCACACATACTGGATCCGAGACCCGCTGCGGATCCCTGCCCAGTACACTCTATGGACAGACAAACTCGCAGCAGGATGCACATCCCGCCGGAGTTTGTCAGCAGCCCGCCCCGTTAACCCCCCAGCTGCCGGAGTGTATACTTCACCTGGTCCCCGCTCCGGCTTGCTTCGGGGGTTCTCGTGAAGACACCTGGAGCCCTGAAGCACGCCGGAGCGAGGACCAGGTGATGTATACGCTCCGGTGGCTGGGGGGTTAACGGGGCGGGCTGCTGACAAACTCACAGCGGGATGTGTGAAGGTACCCTAACCGTGATCTTCCTGCTATGTACATCCAGTAAAAAAATACAAAAATAAAAAATTTTCTTTATCCAATCCTCCATCAATAAGTCAGGTTGACTAAAAAGAGTGTCTCCCACTCGATAGGACCAAACACATCTCTGCACTATATCACTGTTTTGAACCCTGTGGCTGTCCATTTGTGAGATCTACAGGTTAAAGGGGTACTCCGAAGAAAACATGTTTTTTAAATTAACCAGTGTCAGAAAGTTATATAGATTTGTAAATTACTTCGATTTTAAAATCTCAAGTCTTCCAATACTTATCATCTACTGTATGTCCTACAAGAAGTGGTGTATTCTTTCCAGTCTGACACTGTGCTCTCTGCTGCCCTCTGTCCATGTCAGGAACTGTCCAGAGCAGCAGCAAATCCCCATAGGAAACCTCTCCTGCTCTGGACAGTTCCTGACATGGACAGAGGTGGCAGCAGAGAGCACTGTGTCAGACTGGAAAGAATACACCACTTCCTGCAGGACATACAGCAGCTGATAAGTACTAGAAGACTGGAGATTTTTAAACAGAAGTAGTTTACAAAACTGTATAACCCTTTTAAGAAATACTGCATTACATAGGTCAATGGGCTCCATGTAATACATCATCTCTCCTGTGGTGGCACTGCAGGGAAATTATACGCTTGTTACTTATTATGTGATCACTGATCATTGGGAATTCAACATCAGGATTTTCTATAATTGACTTATTCTAACTAGAAAAGATTCTCCAAAACGGACAAAGACAGAATATATTAGTGTCCTTCCAGCAGTCTCGGTGGGCTCCTGTATGCATCGCTTGCATTCTAGACATTCCATCGGCCCCCTCTTGCATGGGACTGCGGTTAGAGGTCTGTGAGTCAGTTACAACGCTCAGAATAATTGCCCTCAGTCACACAGATGAAACACTGCGGAGCTGCCGAGTGACCACAAACCTCAACATGTCACGGAGGCCCATGAGTTAGCACTTCACCATACGCCATCTGCTCAACAGAAAACAAGGCAGTTTGCACTGCGCAATATTTCCCCCCTCCCCTGAGAGAAGAGCGGCCGAAGCTGCAGTAAGAACAATACAAGAGGTGATTAAGGTGGAAAAGAGGATGTGGTGGATCCTTCCTCACCGTATCATTAGTTATGGCTGATAGATGGAGAATTGTTTAATAGTTCACTAAAGGATGTGATGTCTTCAGTATATATCGTAGTACTGTATATATCAGTATATATCTTGCCACAAGCAGTGACTTAAAGGTGCATTAACATTAAATGGGCATTTATGGAATATCTCCAGGACCCACTCTGGACTACCTCTGCAGAAAACAGCCAAATGAGTAATTTCACACAGTTTATGTAACTCCTATGGAAGCTAAATTGCATAAACAGCATAGCACTGCTAACTACTAGAGATGTGTAAATCTCAAGCACGCTATGGATTGTCCGAACCCAAATGCTCTGCAATTGATTACCGGTGGCTGAAGTAGTTGGATGCAGCCCTAAGGCTGCCTGGAAAGCATGGATACAGCCATAGGCCATAGACTGTATCCATGTTTTCCAGGTGTCCCTGGGGCTGCATCCAACTACTTCAGCCACCAGTAATCAATTGCAGAGAGTTCGGTATCGGACAAGCCTGTGCGTGCTTGAGATTCGTTCAACTCTACTTCCTACACTGATCTTGTAGTTCTGGAGATAGAGAATCTAAGTAGGTTGTGGTGCTGCCCTATTAGTGTTACTACTATTAACTTCAACAGGACAAGTGTATGTATTCAGTGCTCTGTGAGCTAAACAGCCTGGACTCCAGACTGATACATTGTACATAGCTAGTCCTGCTCTCAGCTGAGAAGTGATACAATTGTATCCAGTGTAGACAATGCTCTGTGAGCTCTGCAGCCTGGACTCCAGACTGATACATTGTACATAGCTAGTCCTGCTCTCAGCTGAGAAGTGATACAATTGTATCCAGTGTAGACAATGCTCTGTGAGCTCTGCAGCCTGGACTACAGACTGATACATTGTACATAGCTAGTCCTGCTCTCAGGTGATAAGTGATACAATTGTATCCAATGTAGACAATGCTCTGTGAGCTCTGCAGCCTGGACTACAGACTGATACATTGTACATAGCTAGTCCTGCTCTCAGGTGATAAGTGATACAGTTGTATCCAGTGTAGAAAATGCTCTATGAGCTAAACCACCTGGACTCCTAGACTGATAGGTCTTAGGGAAAGAAATTACTTTTCGACTTTATGTCCACTTATGTGGATCAAAAACGACACAGGCACTGATCTTGTCCTCATGTGGGTTTGGATGTAGGTTTTTCAGTTCCACTAAAGTGAATGGAGCTGATCTGTAATACCACACATAACCTGAGGACAGGGGTGGCGCAGTTTGTGCACTGTGTTGCTTCTAATCCTTTAATGCTTTAATGCACATAGTAAATTGTGGTGGCAAAAAATGCATAAATGTGTGAATGCCGTCTAATCACATCTGCAATTTTTGTCGCAACATCCCCCCGCCCACCCTCACCCCAAGAAAAATGTAAAAACAAAAAAAAAAATCTAATTAAAAAAGTCTTTTTTTTTCATGTAGTTGTATGTTTTTTTCCAACCAAAGTCAGGAAGACTGGTCTCCTCTTTTCTAGATCTACTTTACTCTCCTACATAGAAATATTGCAATAAAAGAAATTGTGGCAAAAACTACACGGATGATTTTAGCAAAAAACATTTTTTAGGGGGTTTTGTTTTTCTCTTTGATGCCTTAGATCCAAAAGAAAAAAGTATAGAACAAAGACTTATCTCTTCCCTCTTTTTAGTATCGACTCGTGTTGGCCTCATAAAACTGCATTAAAAAACAACATAAACCTGCATGTGTGATTCCAGCCTATGTCAAACTTTTCCCCCTTGAAGAAAAAATCTCCGCAAAACATCTTTCAATAGAATAACTATAACAAAAATAATAATACAACACAAACATACACACAGCTCCCAACCATTATCTACTGACTGATGTTTTCCTATAAGAGTTATACTGTAGGTTACAAATACTCTCATATATTCTCTTTTAAGGTTTATAAAGTTTAAAAATGTAAAAATTAAAAAATCTTACAAATATAATAAAGTATAGTAATTAACCAAGAGGTATAAAAATACATGCTGTAAAAATCAGAAGAAGAAAACCAAATCTATTTCTCAAATTAATGATTAGACATTTTATCAAACTGGGAATTTGAAAAAAAAAAAGCAAAAAAAATTCATAACTGCCAAATTAACCAGTTCAAATTCTACAGTCTTTAGGGTAACCTTTTACAAATTCAAAAAATTTCACAATTTAACAGCTATTTCTAAATTCCCTTTTTTCTTACATTCGAGAAGTTTTACTACTTAATAGCTATTTCTAAATACCCTTTTGTGACTCCCACAAAGTTCCCTTTTCCACAGTCTTCTCTTAACAAAACAATGTAACTCTTATCAAGTCAGGCCAGACACTAACAAGTGATAGAAATATAATGCTCCCCTGCTTCACTGTTCCTGAAAATTCCGACTGGATATTTACTGTATAATCAAAGATTTCAAGTAACATACTCAAATACATGAAAAAAAAATTCAAATTTGCTAAAATTTATCCCAGAAAATTATATGAGTGTGCAGTTAACCTAACCTATATTTCGGTAATTACATCATGTATTATAAGAGTGTTCTGCTAACAATATATATGTATTATAACAAGTCACACATCTTTACACCATGTAGGTGGATAAAAATAACGATAATAATCATCATATAATAACATAAAAACATATGTATTTGCAATATATAATCACCTGTTAAGGTAATAGCAACAAACAGACAAAAAAGTACAAAAGCAAAAAGTATTTTACCTACCAGCTTACACTCAGATATAAAAAAACAACACAAAACAATCACATTATATAGTCAATAAACTTAATAAAAAATTATTTAAAATCTTAAAAAATTCCATAATCATAATCCAATTAACCGAAAAAAAAAACATTGAAATTCCTAGAGATAAAATGCAAAAGGCAAAGCAAATTTTGAAAAACCTAAAAGACAAATAAAAAAAACAAAAACTATTTGAAAGTTGGCAGGATCCCCCTGAGTGAATCGCGAAATAAAAAATTACAGTAAATAGAATGTTTTTGCAGAGATTCAGGTTTTTAAAGCCTGCGGATGGTTGAAATAGGAAAAAGGAAATTTACTAAGCGTTGCAAAGGAAATCTTGTTGCCTTCTATTGTGGCAGTGGGGGTGTTTCTTGCCCAACCCAAACTTATCTCTCTTGATAAAAAAAGCAAAAAAAAAACCAACATAATAAACCAAAAAGTTTCAAACAAAATAGGCGAAGAGTAGAAGAGAGTTGGCTCACCTTGATCGTACTTGCCATCCTGCCGATCAGTTTTATTGATTCTTATAAAAAGTAATATAATTTTTTTTTTGCCTCGCTCCGACCAGAAAGTAGAATTTGATGGTGTTGTTTGGAGCGGATGAGATTGTGCGAGCTTCGGGAAATGAAGTCAGGCAATGACAGGAAGAGAGTCCTATTGGTGCTGGCCTATGTTACTCTAAGAAACAGGATATTTGGGAGAACCAAGATAAGAGAGCTTGAAAACAATGATGTTTTTCTTGATGATACGTGCTAGAAGATATATATATATATAATTTTTTGTTGTAAATGTCATTTGCCCATGTCTGCTCAGGCAGGTGTGACACAAGGCAATGCTCAGTGATATGTGAGTTCAGGCAGGATACAGATGCTTGGAATTGCCAGCCAACTTTTTGCCTCAGTTTATTGTAGCCTCTCCCTTGAGGATAAGAACATGTTTTGTGCTCCAAAAGGCAATGTTGTATGTGTCATTTTATGCTTAATATTCATTATTCATTCTGCTGGTCTGGGTTTTCTAACATTGTACTGTAGGTGTTGTATTCTTTTTTACAAATTTTTGTAGGGTTTGAAGTGGCAGTAGTTTTGCCAATAGACATGTAGCGGCTACGGTCACCAACACCTACAGAATTGTTTTACTCAGCATCCTGGGATTCGCTTATCTTGGGAGCGGAGAGGATAGAAGTCTCAGTTCTGAACATTTGTCTGATGGAAATTAAAGAGTCTTAAGGTGGTTATACACCTTCAGTTACTGACAGCCAAACAATTGTCTGGCCATCAGTTATCTGTGCCAACTGGTGTCCATCCTTCTGCTCTTGCTACTGCTTATCTCTCCTGAAACAAAGGGTCTGGGCTTGATTTTCCATCATGTCTGACTTCTTTCTCCAGCATCTGTCAGTGGACGGTCAGGAAAGCCCCATACACCTTAGATTGGTTGCCTAGAGTCTACAGTGTATGGGGATTTTTAAGGTGACCATATACTGTACCTTCAATAATTGATGGCAGAATGACTGTGCCACCATCAGTTAACTCTCCTGTCCTCCCACCATCCTCCCCCTATCCTCCCCTCTGGTGGTTTTAGTGGTCTTCTACCAGGAGACACCTCTTGACTGGACCCATCCCTGATGGCATATATGGATAAATAAGGCTCCACTGACTCTTTTTACATAATTGTAGAAGTGAAGAGAAGAATACCTGTACTCACTTTAAGATAGTGTGCTATCTCACCGCCTTCTGCCCAAGTTCAGCAAGTGCCAAGCTGGGTAGTACGAGTCCCAGCCCCACTGGGTGTAGCAGACTTTCCGAGGCTTCCCAGAAGAGCTGTGCTCTGTCAGTAGGATATATCAGCTTCCAGCTATTTGTCCTACTGGGGCTCAGTACCGAGCTGCCCTAGCTAGGGGTAAGTACTGCCCTGAGAATATAGGAGAGGGATCCCAGGAGTGGATAAGGTTTCCTCGGAGGACAGCTACCACTCCTGAGGGTTTAACACTGCATACTGAAGCAAATCTCTCAGTATGGAAAACTCTTTCTTCCTGTGTCTTAGTCCATCCACACCAACTGACAAAAGGCAACTGACTTCAGATCGACCACCAGGAAGTGATCTCCCTTTTATAGGGACAATTAAACTTGTGATTGGTTGGGCTGTGGAAGAGAGAAGAAGTGTAAGAGGTAGGAAAGTGAGGGAAAGCACCTGCACCTGTGATTAGTTAAACACCAGGATTTAACACATAATAGTTAACCCATGGTTTTCTTTCAGCTGTGCTTCCACAAAAAGACTTACCCAAAAGACAGATAGTGCCACCTAATGGGGAAATAAAAATTAGCACTTTCATCCCCACTAGTGAGATACATGACAGAGGCACTTTACCCAGGTGGTATAAAGACTTAGTGGACCACCTGTTCCAGGACACTACACTTGGACACCCATTCTCATCAGGACCCAGTGCATTACACGGACCCATTGGGTGTTTCAGTGGTGTCAACTCCTATCTTCTCCTACCTTGAGTGAGATTTTTAAGCTATGCCACCAATGTCCAGTTGGGTGGAAAGTCTGACCAATGTGAACCCTTCTAAACAGTGCTAGGAAGGCACCATTGTCTCCTGTGGACTGAACATACTGAATTGACTATGGGGCCTTACAAGTGGAGCCAATAGAGGGAAATATGCCTCTATTTTACCACAATTTACAATGGAACAGGATAGCAGGTGCCAACATTAGATGAGTAAACCATACTTCCCGAATTGAGATTTGTTCCGAAATTTCCAAAAAGTTTAGTTCAGCACCAAACTGAACTTTTGCAAAGTTTGGAACAAGTTCGGGTTCGGGTTCGAGTCGATCCGAACCCGAACGTTCGGTATTTGATTAGCTGGGGCTGCTGAACTTGGATAAAGCTCTAAGGTTGTCTGAAAAACATGGATACAGCCAATTACTATATCCATGTTTTCCAGATAGCCTTAGGGCTTTATCCAAGTTCAGCAGCCACCGCTAATCAAGTGCCGAACATTCCGGTTCGGATCGACTCGAGCATGCTCCAGGTTCGCTCATCTCTAGTAAGTACAGATAAAAGACATTTTTGAACTGTACTTAAACAGCTAAACAGCTGCAATTGTTTAGCTGTTTTAGTGCAGTTCATTTAAGATTCAGTTTGGACAAATCTGATCTTTTAGTTAGAGTCCGGCGTATTTGCAAAACTGAACTTTTGAAAAGTTTGCCCATCTTCAGCCATCATCTGTGCCTGCCCACTCTATATAGACTATTATTTATGAAGATGGATTTACTCTTACAGGTGGTAAGAAAGTGGCAGCTCCTCTAAGCACATCTGTGTATGGGAATGGATATGTTTGGAGGGTGTCCTGACCCTCCCCAACAGTAGGATCTGGACACACTTGGATCAGGAATGTTCCAGGGTACCTGGCAGCGGCTTATTCCCCAATGAATGGAGCCATCATCCTCTATGGGCATCGGACTAGTCACTGCAGCGCGTGCACCGGGCTTCCGACAAGGATATCTCCATCCCGGGACCAGCTCCAGGATAATGCTATTATACTCTATATTACTGTTATGCTTTATACTATTATTGTGCTTTATAATGCTAATATACTCTATATTACTGTTATGCATTATACTATTATGGTGCTTTATACTATTATGGGGCTTTATACTTTATATTGCTGTTATGCTTTATACTATTATGGTGCTTTATACTATTATGGTGCTTTATATTGCTAATATACTCTGTATTACTGTTATGCATTATACTATTATGGTGCTTTATAATGCTAATATACTCTGTATTACTGTTATGCATTATACTATTATGGTGCTTTATAATGCTATTATACTGTATATTACTGTTATGCTTTATACTATTATTGTGCTTTATACTGTTATGGTGCTTTATAATGCTATTATACTATATATTACTGTTATGCTATATACTATTATTGTGCTTTATACTATTATGGGGCTTTATAATGCTATTATACTTTATATTACTGTTATGCTTTATACTATTATTGTGCTTTATACTATTATGGTGCTTTATAATGCTATTATACTCTATATTACTGTTATGCTATATACTATTATTGTGCTTTATACTATTATGGTGCTTTATAATGCTATTATACTCTATATTACTGTTATGCTATATACTATTATTGTGCTTTATACTATTATGGGGCTTTATAATGCTATTATACTTTATATTACTGTTATGCTTTATACTATTATTGTGCTTTATACTGTTATGGTGCTTTATAGTGCTATTATACTTTATATTACTGTTATGCTTTATACTATTATTGTGCTTTATACTGTTATGGTGCTTTATAATGCTATTATACTATATATTACTGTTATGCTATATACTATTATTGTGCTTTATACTATTATGGGGCTTTATAATGCTATTATACTTTATATTACTGTTATGCTTTATACTATTATTGTGCTTTATACTATTATGGTGCTTTATAATGCTATTATACTCTATATTACTGTTATGCTATATACTATTATTGTGCTTTATACTATTATGGTGCTTTATAATGCTATTATACTCTATATTACTGTTATGCTATATACTATGATTGTGCTTTATACTATTATGGTGCTTTATAATGCTATTATACTCTATATTACTGTTATGCTCTATACTACTGTTATGCTTCATATTACTATTATTCTTTATGTAACTCTTATTTTACCAGCTAACCATATAACAGCATATTTGTAGCCGTGATTGTGATTATCTTATACCACAGGAAGAAGGCTCCTCGGAGAGATATTTCTAGAGAAATGGGGAAAGCTATAATTAATTAGCCGGATGATAAGAAAGTTATCAGGGCTGAGACACATTTTCTGGCCTCCCATACCCCGGCCTACATTGCTGCTGATTGAGATGGAGCAATCGCCCAATAATAAAACTGCTTATGACTCTATGTTATTGCAGGTCCTTGTAATTTTTGGGCTTCATAATTGTCAGTATAATGGTCCGAAGTCATAGTATAAAGGGTGTACATACCATAGGAGGGCCATTCACCTACCCTAGGACGCATAGGAAGCCCCTTTACCGATGGGTGATGAATCTATACAAGGTTTCCATAAGCTTTATAGATAAGCAAGAGTATTTTTATGGGTTGTTCTGTCAGCCATTTGTGCAAAAGTTTTAACAGGAAGGGTGGCCATATAGGTTCTATGAAAAACACGGTAATCATTCAAAAGTGACAACAAATATGGCTGCACTTCATGATGCCAAAAGGGCAACAACAATTAAGAAAAATAATACACTATAAGGCCGAGTTCACACTAAGTAAAATACCGGTTGTTCTGTGACCCGGCTGCATCACAGAACAGCCGGTGTCAGTGAAGTTTATTCCAGACGACGGTACTGCAGTACTGGCCGGATAAATTTCAATTCTATTGAATTGGGATGCGGGCGCACCTGTGTGTGCCCGCATCCTAATTCACCAAGAACACAATGGAGAGTGCAGCCAGAGCCTCACTGTGTGACCTGTCAGTTTTTCATTTGGCCGCTAGGTATCCCATCCAGAGTGTATACTATGGGAGACATGCATCATCCGGCGTACTGATGATTTTCGGCGTAAAGTGCCGATATGCGGGGGGGCGGGGGTGTGGAGGGGGCGTTACGGGGGGGCGCGACTCAGAGTCCGCACGATTTATCATTTTTTCAGCGCAAAGATACGCCGAAAACCTACTCCACCTTTCAGGTGGCGTAGGTTTTCGGCTGTACGCCTCTACATAAATCTCCTTAGCGCCGGAGATGCGGGGACATTTATAAGTCCGGCGTATACACTCTGGCTGGGATTCCCTCTGACTGCAGTACAACGTAAGTTTTGTATTAATCACGGCCGTTGCTGCCAATTTGCAACAATGGCCATGATTAATACATTAATACAAAACTTACTTTGTGTGAAAATGGCCTAATAACGTATCGAAAATTTCTAATTTGCTGAGAGAAAGGCTGGTGACCATTCATATGCCTGTGGGTACAGATAATTTAGATACTGAATTAGTACAGTACCGCTGGGTACAGTACCGCTGGGTCCCATATAGGCAGCAGATCCGATGCGCGTATGCGACCCATTCAGCTTAACACTACAGGATCCGCAGCGGATTTCGCTACAAACTAGCAGCGTGAAATCCGCTGCAAGTCTGGTACGTGTGAAGCTACTCTTAGGCTATGTTCACACACTGTATAAGACTGCAAGTTCCATGACTGCAGTACCATGAGTATACACTCCGGCCGGGATTCCCTCAGCCTGCAGCACTACGTAAGTACCACAGAAATCACGGCCGTTGTAACAACTGCCGTGATTTCTGCAGAACTTACGTAGTGTGACCATAGTCTTACACAGTGCTCTCTGCTGCCACCTCTGTCCATTTCAGGAACTGTCCAGAGCAGCAGCAAATCCCCATAGAAAACCTCTCCTGCTCTGGGCAGTTCCTCACAAGGACAGAGGTGGCAGCAGAAAGCACTGTGTCTGACTGGAAAGAATACACCACTTCCTACAGGACATATAGCAGCTGATAAGTACTGGAAGACTTGAGTTCTTTTTTTTTTTTTTTTTTTTAATAGAAGTAATTTACAAATTGGTATAACTGGCATCATTTGATTTGAAATGTTTTTCTTTCTCCAGAGTACCCCTTTAACCCCTTAACGACAAAGGGCGTATATTTACGCCCTATTGCCGGTAAGGGAGTTCAGAGCGGCGACCCCGCTCTGAACCACGGCGGTCCTGGGTGCCTCTTGTAGCCAGGGACCGCAGGTATAAGCGGGCACGGTCCGATCGCCGTGCCCGCTAATACAGTAATCAGATGCAGCTGTCAAACATGACAGCTGCATCCGATTACCGGACGCAGCTTATCCCTGGTGTCTAGTGGAGGAGATCGCTCCCCCGGGATATTATCCCGGAGGAGTGATCTCCGTTTCTGAAGCCGGCCGGCTCAGCACTCGTTTACTTCCGGCTGCAGCAGCCGGAAGTAAACGAGTGCCTATCTCATGGATCTCTGCAGCATATCTATGCTGCAGAGATCTCTATGAGAGATCAAAGTGCACATACTAGAAGTCCCCCAGGGGGGCTTCTAGTATAAGTGTAAAAGTAAAAAAAAAAGTGTTGTTATTAATAAAAAGCCCCCTCCCCTAATAAAAGTCAGAATCACCCCCCTTTTCCCAGGTTATAAATAAAAGTAAATAAATAAATAAATGAACATGTTTGCTATCGCCCAAACTATTAATTAATCACATTCCTGATCTCGCACGGTAAACGGCGTCAGCGCCAAAAAAATCCCAAAGTGCAAAATTGCGCATTTTTGGTGGCATCAAATCCAGAAAAATTGTAATAAAAAGCGAGCCTGGGAATGGAGCGATTTTAAGTGACATATATTTGTTGACAATGGTTTGAATTTTTTACAGGCCATCAGATACAATATAAGTTATACATGTTATATATCGTAATCGTAACGACTTGAGGAACATATATAACAAGTCAGTTTTACCCCAGGGCGAATGGTGTAAAAACACAGTTCCCCCAAATAAACAAATTTTTTTTTTCAATTTCACCACACTTTGAATTTTTTCATGGTTTCGCAGCATACTTTATGCAAAAATTCAGCCTGTCATTGCAAAGTACGATTAGTGACGCAAAAAATAAGGGCTCATGTGGGTCTCTAGGTGGAAAAATGCAAGTGCTATGGCCTTTTAAGCACAAGGAGGAAAAAACGAAAACGCAAAAATCGAAATTGGCTCTGTCTTTAAGGGGTTAAGCTACCCTTAAAAAGTGTCTGTAGCACCACAAGCACCTCCTGTCAAAAAGGAAGAGCAGAGAGCCCCCAATGTACAATACTGTCAATTTAGCACCCCCTAGTGGCACCTACTTTGTAGACTTTTCCAGTCCAGTCTTTGTAGACATTTCCAGTGTGCCAAAATGTCACCTAAAAGAGAGACCCATCTACATTTGGAGCAACAGCAGCAGCGGAGTAGGTAAGTATCAATATATTTTTATTTATTTATTTAGAAATCCGTAATTATTATTATTGTTATTTTTTGCAGCACACTATATACGCCGTCCAGCTACTAATGGGGTCAATAGAAGACACAGAGTATAGCATGCGAATAAGGACAGCACCACCTAGAGGACCACATAGCGCTACAAGTTATGTATACTAATATCCCTAATGCCTAATGTACATATATGTATAGGCCCAATATATAACCTGGTATGATGTCTATTGCCCAATCACATATAACTCGATGCAGGAGAGTTGGAGACATGACTTGTCTCATACAATCTACAGACAAATAACACAAGGTTAGGAGCTATTCTTGTCTTCAATCTTTATCTACAAGATTGAAATAGTAAAATAGAGGATGTGCTGGAGAGGTCGCATCCTGTCATCTGCGCCCTGAACTCGGTGCGGTGAGATAACGCTGTATTGTTTTCTTATCACTTCCCCCACATAAACACATGCGAGATACATTTAGCTTCTCCTGTGAGAAGACTGGCCTTGTCTGGGCTCAAGGGGTTAAATGCGAAGTATGGGAGAAGCCACAACAGGGGGCGCTTCACCCACCTCATATGTCCGCAATTTACCATTAATGAGGGTTTATAGTTGCAGAATATTAAAGGTTACAGACTATTTGATGGTCATAGATAACTATGCTAGGCATTAGTACATATTAAATCTTTCCTTTAATTTATGTGCACCCTCCTGCCACTTTAATTTTAGTTTCATTAATGATATATATATATATATATATATATATATATATATATATATATATATACCGGTGGGGCTGACAGCTGCCATCCCAGCTGACCAGCTATTTGCCAGAACTGCAGTGCAGGCATACACAGAGAGACAGGACAGGCAGACAGCACCATACATTGTGTAGTGGCCGTGCTGGGTTACTGCAGCTCAGCTCCCATTCACTTCAGAATCTTTTGTTGGGAACACAAACATGTCAGGAGTTGTTACAAGTCCTAGTAAAGTGTTCTCCCCAGTATTCCCATAAAAGCCAACAATTCTGTTACATGTAATCAGCCAGGATTGCCTGTGATCAGGACGGAGTATACAGATTCATTGCGTCACTGAGGTTCTCATAACACGATCACATCAAAGTAAAGAGTTCAGGAGACAGAACAAAGAGCGACTTGGCAGCCAGGGATCTACACGGGTTCGGAAAACACAGGAAGGACTATTATGCTTCACGCTACCATGCTGACATCCTGACGTAATACAATCAATATAGATCAGATCCATTATCACCATCCGCATCGTCCAGACTCCAACTGATCTAGACTTGCCTTGTTTAGGCTATACTGTGATTAATGTATATGATGGGAGCGATCACGATATGTATAATAAATGTTTTTATGGGTCCCCTATATGATACAGGATGTAACTCAGGATCAGTACAGGATAAGTAATGTAATGTATGTACACAGTGACCCCACCAGCAGAATAGTGAGTGTAGCTCTGGAGTATAATACAGGATGTAACTCAGGATCAGTACAGGATAAGTAATGTAATGTATGTACACAGTGACCCCCACCAGCAGAATAGTGAGTGCAGCTCTGGAGTATAATACAGGATGTAACTCAGGATCAGTACAGGATCAGTAATGTAATATATGTACACAGTGACCCGACCCACAGAATAGTGAGTGCCGCTCTGGAGTGTAATACAGACTGTAAGTTAAGATCAGACCCATCTTTTATAAATCTGTACATGACACTCTCAAGAGCCACCATGCTGCTGGTTGTACTGAACGTCTGCTTTTGTAATCTCCTCCTATTACTCCAGTAATCCTAATAACCTTCTTTTCAGCCATACAATCATGTTTTCTATGTGCCCCTATAATGAGACCTTCATATAATAGACGACTTTTCCAATCATTGCTTAGGTTAGGTTCACACTGCGTTTTCAGCATCCGTTTAAAGGATCCGTTTTTTTGCAAAAAACAGATTGCAAAAAATGGGTGCATTTGTGTGCATCCGTTTTTGATCCGTTGTTCCATTGACTTCCATTATTTAAAAAAAAACGGATCTAAACGGATGCGGTTTTTTTATGCCAAATAAAGTACTGTTGACTCTACTTTTTTAACCGTAAAAAAAAACGGATCCGTTAATCGGATGCTGAAAACGCAGTGTGAACCTAGCCTTATTCAATTATTTCACTGCATCCATTTTCAGTCGCTTGGATTCATTTTGCTGATTCTCTCTGTACTGTAAAAGTCTATAGGTTCGACGTACACTAGAGGGCGCCACACTCTCTTATAATTACATCCCAATATTCTGTTTGTAAAACAGAAGTCTGCAAGACGACCGTCTGGGCGCAAGCATGAAACAAAGAAGGTCACCTGCTCGGTGGCAGAAAGTTCTAATAAACTACGAACATCTTTAAGTTCTTCTCAGTTTTATTAAACTTTTTTGATTTTACTGCCAGCTGGTAATTAAAAGGAGATTTCTTTAATCCAATGTCTAACAAGAGGCAGGAGCGGGGAATCGGTGGCCCAGCAGATGCCCCCCACCCGTCTTATCAAAGATTCTTCTCCCATATTGCACAAAGCTGTTTTGCATTTTCCTCCTTTCTGGTCGGGGATGGAAAGTCTTCTGGAGTTTTCTGCATTATTATGGCAGCCGGCTCTCCGTATGATCACATCTGTATAACATCCCCCCGGCTCAGTCTTCCAAATTCTTCATCTAAATGTGTGGTTCCAGGCCCTATCCTCAATGAACTTATGGTGAAGATATAGGGGTAGCCCACCAAGCGTGTCAATCACATGTCATCCATACCCCGGCAATCATTGATCAAGTGAGGATTTGGCTCTATCGGAGAACTAGTCGTGTCAGATCGTCAATATAAAATATTGGGGTATAATTAACTAAGGATGAAATCATCTGTCCTGAGGACGAGGGGGGCGGTGTAGTCGTCACATCGCGGAGGGATACTGGAACTCATTCACTGGACCAAGTCTATCGCTCTTTGGCTGTTGTGATCTCATCTGCTTCTGATCTATAGATAAAAAGCTTTAAAGCTAGCACCGTATAATTCTCTGATACACAGCTCCGGGTGATGTCAGAGATATAACCTGATGTGTCGGGTTCCAGCATCGAGCACCTTTGGACAATTATTTAGATCAGAGAGCGTCTTCCTGTTGGGACCTTCAGTGGTAGTCCGGTAATAAGTCTTCAGTTTCTCTGCAGCACCACCACAGGGGAAATGAAGTATTGCACTGTGTCCATTCATATCAATGTTCTGCTTGTGTAATACAGGACAGGATATGGTCATCCAGAATTGTAACCTTCCCTCGCAGTTACAAGTTGCTTTCCCCTAGAATCATATCTCAACCATACTGATGTATGACTGTCTGTATAATATAAGGATGGCTTGTAGAGCGCCTCTTTATTCTGCCTTATAGATGGAGTCCCCCTCTATTAGAACATACCGACAGGGGTTGTCTCCATGAGAGAAACTCTAAAGGGGTATTCCCACTTCACAGTTATCCCCTATGAACAGAAGGACCCCTCATGATCTCAAGGGCACTCCAGTCTACTGTAAGCATCTGTACTACTACTCCACTGGATCTCTATGGTTCTTTCCACAGCTCCCATAAATAATTAAGGAATGGTGTTACACATGTATGACCCCTCACTTTATTCTAATGGCTGACTTGGGTCTCTGTTCTCCAGATTGAAGGGGGCTTCAGCGGACATTCCCCCCACTATCATACTTTGTCAAAGGGTGACACTTCTTTAATGGAGCTAAAATCACACTCCCCTCCTCCAGGCTGGGCTGACCAGCTCTGTGGTGTTTCTGTGCATAAGATGGCTGACATGGAGAAGCTTGTGACCATGCCCCGCCCCCAGTGTCCACCACTGAGCCTGTATATGCCTATGGAAGACACTGGGGGGCGGGGCATGGTCACATGCTCCATCATGTCAGCCATTTTATGAAAAGACTCACCACAGAGCAGGGCAGCAAAGCTTGGAGGAGGGAAATCTGATTTTAGTGCTGTGGAATGCATAGGGAGCTGCTGTCGGTATATACAGTGACTACACTTACTAATACTGTACACTGAACTATTATACTATTAAGAGGCAACCGCATTAAGTATGTGTCTACATGGTGAGGCCAATGTATTGTCTTGATGCTCTGATTTACTGCCCAGAAGAGTTGACAGCGTTAGGACCCTTTGAGTGACCCCCTATACACAATAAGGACTGCCGGAAGTTTGCACATACAGATTTAGGAGGTTGCTACTTTGTGAAATGCTCTGCATACGTCTATATTGGGAGAATACAATTATTTGTAATACTAGATGTAACTATACTATTACTGCAAAAAAGATACTAAATAAATTAAATACAAACTAAAGTTGGTCCTGCCAAAAAATGTCTGAAATGTGGGCAGAGTAAAGTTTCTGTGCTCATTTTTTTTGTTGGTTTTGTTTGTTTTCCTAGAGATAAGGGGGCACCAGAGGTGTGTGGCAGCGGCGTATCTTTCTGCTGTATTGAAATAATACCTGTGTCTGAATTAAATATGCATCTTATTGGGAGTCATGTGCGCGGTCTATGGCCGCCTTCATCATTACCTGGATCAATGTTTGCTCAGCCGGGATGTCAGCTTAGAAATCTCTTATTAGGAAATTCCAGGTTAATAGAAGAAAGGGGCCTCTTATTCGTAACCTCCATCTATTAGCCAGAAAGCAGAGCTGCTACAAAGAGCGCCTTTCTCTTGCATTATATGGACAGCCAATTAATCTCAATGGGAAATGTGCAATGCTTGATTTCCTCTGTGGGGGCAGTACAGAGAAACTAAACACTTGTCTCCAGGTTTCAACTGATTCTTGAGGATCTCTGTGATCACTCTATTTCCAAGGGGCCCCTCTAATAAAACAAGCTTAAAGTGAACATCCCTTTAAACGTGTAATACAAATACTGAAACTTATCAACATGAATATGCTTGAAAGTAACTCAAGCAAATAATTCTGAACTTTTGAGAAGATTCATATCTACTACATGTCCAAAACCAACAGGGTGAGTGCCCAAAGCAAAATCTTCAGCGTAACATAAACACAGAGGTTAAAATATCTACTGGACGTATAAAAATAGCCTCCTCCACCCCCATCCACCCACGGCCCATCTCATAGTGGTTGTTATCCTAAACTCCTGCTTTCTCCAGTTATAACGCAGCGTGTGACGTAGACTATTAGAGAGAAATCTCTCCAGAATGGCAACAACCAAGATGGTTTAATGCCCCTTGTGGTAGATGTGGGAATTGCCGATACATCGACAACATTCAATGAGGTTGTTATTTTTTATTCCTATAGATTCACCTTACAACTATGTATAAAAGTGAACTGGGGATGAATCCAACCAGGTGATATCTGCGGGGATTTGCATCATCTCCAGGTGCTCAGTTACATTCTAAACTATAAAAAATATACTTAATTGAAGCACTACATACAGGATAGTTGCAGTAAGGCCAAAGAACATCCAGTTCAGACTATGGGCAGAGGGTTAATGCTACAAGGTATGGGAAGGGGGTAAGGGCGTAACAAACCAAGGCACTTGGGTGTTAGGGGTGGGATGGCAGAAAGTGGTTCCAGCACTGGACCCCATTGTAGGTTATTGGTATTCACATCATTAGTTTTACTGGGAGCAGGAACTGGATAAATGCATTCTGTATGCAGAATGGAATGGAATATGTTGTTGCTTGATATTGCATGCAAGACAGGGAAGACCTATGGGAAGTCTACTATATACCACAGTCTTCTAAGACATAGGATTGAGCCTCTGGGTCTACCTGAAGCCCGAATGGCTCCACCACATTGACAGTGCTAATTGTCTCCTGTAACTGGGGTTTTTTAAAGAAATAAAAAAAAGTAAGGGAATTAAAAGAAATAAAAAAGTATAGTAATATTAAAAACAAATAGAGAGAGAGAGACAATTTATATTATTTATTATTATTATTATTGCTATACTTTTTAAATTTCTTTTAAATCCCCCACTTTTAAAAAATTTCTTTGAAATCCCCCACCCAAAAATATCAGCCCCCATGCAGCAGCCCTAACGTAATGTATTATAACAATTGTTATGGATGCAAAAGCCACAAAAAAGTCTTATTTGACATGTAAAACCCCACAAAAAATTACATCCATAGTCTAAAAGCCCCATAGCTATAGTATTTATTCTTGAATAAGCCAGTAATGAGCAATAGTGAACATTACGGCCCACAGTACCTCCGAGCATAGAGGTGTAAACATGAGTTCATAGAGGAGCCATAGGAAGCGAAGGGATTGTAAGTGAAGCGGTGTGTGATTGATGGGGGTGGTGGGTGACACCCCATCCCCTGTGCTCTGATCCCTGTCCTACACACAGTCTGCTCTACAGAGTAACACTACCTCACTGCTATATGGAATCCAGATGTTCAACAAGTGCTTAGATTGTATGGCGGAGCTCCTTGACCCAGTCTTATTATTCAATCACACATCAGAGCACAGGCCCCGCACACAACGAGCAAGACTCCATGCCTGAAATTACGGCTTGTCTCATCTTAGGTAACCTTATAAATGGGGGAAGGGGGTAAATGGGGGGGCTGCTCAGGATCCCTTTTATTAACCATACCCAAAAAAAAAAAAATATATAGCAGCTTTTGTTCTTCTGGTGGAACCAGTTTGTTTAAAGAGGTTGCTCAGTGAAAATGTTTTTCTTTCAAATCAACTTGTGTCAGAAAGTTATATAGATTTGTAATTTACTTCTATTAAAAAATCTCAAGTCTTCCCATACTTATTAGCTGGTGTATGTCATCCACGAAATGTTTTATTTTCAGTCTGACACAGTGCTCTCTGCTCACATCTCTGGCCGAGACAGGAACTGTCCAGAAAAGGAGAGGTTTCCTATGGGAATCCCTATAGAAAGCCTTACAAATCTATATAACTTTCTGACACCAGTTGATTTGAAACAAAAAGATTTTCACTGGACAACCCCTTGATTGCAGGAATTGTCCATTTGAAAAAGCTCCATGTAATGCTACTAGTGTCCACTAGTGGCCAATGCAGTCCAGATGAGCTGAAGATAGAAACTTTTTTTTTTTTTTTTTGCAAAATAAGCTTTTTCTGAAGGTTGTAGGACTGTGCTCATACTAAAGGATTATCTATCTATCTATCTATCTATCTCTTATATATCTATTTATTTACACGAACAGAGGTCTTACAGCACTCCAGTTTCCCGTGGATCAGCCAATTTTTTATTGTGCAAATATCATAACGTACATGCATGTACAGATGTACCAAGGCTTAACATGAGTTGTAGCCAGGATTAACTTGATCACAAAAACACGTTTAACTTGACTTTCTAACTGACTTAACCTAGCTCCCTGACACATCTGTGTGTACATCTGTATGTTATGATATTTGCACAATAAAAATCGAACCATCATTTGATCTATCTATTAATCTATCTATCTATCTATCTATCTATCTATCTATCTCCTATCTATCTATCTATCTATCTATCTATCTATCTATCTATCTATCTCCTATCTATCTATCTATCTATCTCCTATCTATCTATCTATCTCCTATCTATCTATCTATCTATCTATCTATCTATCTATCTATCTATCTCCTATCTATCTATCTATCTATCTATCTATCTCCTATCTATCTATCTATCTATCTATCTATCTATCTCCTATCTATCTATCTATCTATCTATCTATCTATCTCCTATCTATCTATCTATCTATCTATCTATCTATCTATCTATCTATCTATCTACTATCTATCTATCTATCTATCTATCTATCTTGCAATTGTTTGTGACACCATTTCTACCCCAGTGAATAATTCTGGAGGGAAGGCATAAGTTATATTATATAACAGAGTTTCCTGGATATCCCTCAGAAAATGCTAATAGCCGATAAAGCCTGTGCTCATGATCTGATCCGAACCTTCTGAAGTATGGAGGAGGCTGTGCCAGGAGAACATTGTGCCTCAGAGCCATAGTATCACAATAAGGCGCATCCAATTTAAATTAATATACTTGGCCAGACAGCAATATTAAAATTCCTTTTTTTTTTTTTTTTTTTTTTTGTTCCTGCTCCATTGATGGTAGCCTGTGGTATGACAGCAAGATCTACAGACTTTATTGCCTTTGTGTTGCCTTGGGGTGGGACCATATGTTTTACATTTCGGAGAATTGCCATCTCCATCTATCTACATAGGTAACAATAGTGACTTCACATGGTTGACTAAAATTAACCTCTTCCATATCTATCTATCTATCTATCTATCTATCTATCTATCTATCTATCTATCTATCTCCTATCTATCTTCTGTCTATCTATCTATCTGTCTGTCTGTCTGTCTATCTATCTATCTATCTATCTATCTATCTATCTATCTATCTATCTATTATCTTATCAATCAACTTTCTATCTATCTCATCTATCTATCTATCTCATCTATCTATCTATCTAAATTCAAAATACAGAGCAGCACTCCAATATGCAGTAGTTGGTGCCAGCGGATAATCCTGACCGAGGATGCAGATAGTCAGTCCAATAGAAAATATACTCCGCAGCACACAAAGATAAAGTGAAAAAACTTGTGCGTTTATTCCATCACTCCTGCAGTAACTAGAAACGACATATGGCAGGATGCGACATTTCGATGGACTCCTCCACCATTTTCAAGCGTATCTATCTCTCTCTCCCTCTCTCTCTATATCTCCAAGGTTGACTTACTACTTCTCACAGTAAGATACAGGCGTCGTGTGCCTGTGGGACATCAGTCACTGGTTGGCGGTAGACAGACGTAACCATATAACAAATTGTGTCTTCACTTACAGCCACTTCCCCAGAGAGACGGAGAAAAGACACATTTTACTGGAAGCCAAATAAGTCACACTTCTGGCCGACCATCAAATTTCCTGCGGCCAAGGAGCCAAAAACTACCAGCGAGTACAGAACTTGTGGGAGCGCTCAATAACGGCCTTTTTGTTTAATTAATTCCAACACATTTTTCATCAAAGGGGAAAGTGCAGCCAAAATGAGAAGGATGACTATAATATTAGCTCAGCCTAATAATGCAAATAGGAGCACTCAGACATTTTCCTACATCCCTGGGGATGACCACTTGACGGTGAGGCTGTATAAAATGAGGGCATCGCTTACCGGCAGATCACTCCTAATGTTACTATTTATAAAGTGGTTCTATGATGGGACTATGACAAGGTTTTACCTTTAAGGATCTGATCACTAAGATTGGGGCCACATGGAACGAGCTGCAGTACCATGCATGGCTGCTAATACAGACAAGCTGCCAATGGAAAACAAATATCCTAAACTGGTCAGGCATATTTGTAGCAATCAAAGTTCTAAAGATCAAAATGTTGTTGATCTCTCCACTTCTTGGAGTTAGCGACCGTGCAAGTCATATTGAACAAGTCATAACCTCCTCCAAAGAGAATATTAACACATCTTGTCTCCAGTAGGTGGCACCAGAGAGAAAGATCTCTGCCTTCTAGAGTAGTGGAGCACTGCATGGTCTATAAGATTCCACAGGTCTTTTGAAGCTTTCCTTAAGGGCAGATACAATAGTAGAGATCATTTAGGAGAGGTGGAAGAATATAGTCACAGCTTAGTTTAGAGACAGCTGATACAGTTGTCATGTTGCTGTGACTTTTTGCTTTCTAACAGAGTTGCTTTATTTAGTATGTGCTTGACTGTTTCTGAGAAACGGAATCATAGATTTATGACTTGCATCTATGAGATATTACTGCACCTGCTGGGGCAGATTTCTACAAGTGTCTTCTAGATTACCTTTATTAAGGGGGTCTCACTCTTTTTCAGCTACCAACCTGGCCAGATAGATTTAAAATGAATGGCAATGTATACAATACAATAGCTCTGCCCCAGAAGCAGCTCAAGTACTTAGTGCAAAGCAGTGATAAACAGTGCTCAGGTACTTAGTGCAAAGGTCAATGATGATAGACCAGCAGGTAGATAGAGTAGATGAGTTGATTGAAGAAACTGCAACTGTAAGTGTCAGGGACCGGATAGGAGGGGCCTTGCCTAGTGTACTATGTAGTCTGCCGGGATGTGGTGAAGTGTCTCTAGTGTTTGAAGAATCCTCGTACTCACGTGTGGATGAGTCTAGTTATCTCACCTAACCAACTACTGTCCCACAGTATCGGGTTTCCATCCTATTTGGGAAGTACGAGTCCCAGATCCCTTCTCTTGGTGGAGCAGGCTAGTAGAAACTTTCCTACAAAGCTGAGAGTCTTGTCAGTAGAGAGCGGCTTGCTGAAACTGTGCTCTACTGCAGATTCAGTCTTCAATAATTTGTCTCTTTTCTCTAAGGTGGTCAACTGTCCTGTTCTAGCTGTCTGATCCATGGCGTAGGCAAGGGTGAAGGCTCCCCTGTCTCCGGCCTTCCCCCGAGTTTACTTTAGCAACCCATGGTGATTGGGTAACTAGTGGCAGGAACAATTATATACACTTCCTGTCTGGCCTGTAGCCAGGCAGTCACTAAAGGAAAGTCCTTGCAATAAAGGTAAGTGTTTGTGTAGCGAAACCTAGTGTTAGCTGCAGCTGTGCCGTGAGAGACATCTAGTGGTTGGAGTAAGGAACAGCATGCTATGTGCTATGACACAGTTACCATACACATGAAAGGGAAAGTAGTTCTTAAAGTAAATGGCACTGAGCCTGTGCCACAGCCTGTGGTTATGGTGGTGCTATTTATCTTCCCTAATCTTACACAACCCCTTTAAAATCCCAAACTTATTTGAGCATGAGGCTAAGGAAAGTCTTTACTGGTAATCTCCCCTAATGCTCGGTCCAGACCAGAGGAGGTGCAGTATATTATCAGCTGAGTTCACACTCGCCCAGACGCAGGCTAATGAAGAATACATCTCGGTTAGTCTTGTCTACACTGGTCTTAGATCCCTCCGTTCATAAGGGTTCCTATGAAGGTTGGCTCGGTGCCTAGTGGTGCGTGCTTATCACATCATTATAGAAAGCCTGTATAATAATAGGCAGACATAAGGAATTGCCTTTTAGCCAAAGCCAAAAAAATTTCACAATCCGTGTTTGTCAGATAACTTTAGCAGCATTGAAAAAGAAACGCTCTGCTAAAAACTGATGAAATAACAAATATGGGCCCAATTATCGGAGCTGTTTGATAACGCGGACACAATGGAGAGGACGCTCTTTGAATTTCTTCACAGACATATTTGCTTTCAAGATTCACAACTGGATTAAGTCATTTATGGAGTTGAAACACCCCAGAAGGCTTTAGAAAGTAATTTTATGGACTTTTCTGAATGGTTATCAAATCTTCGGCTCCAGAACTACAACTCCCAATGTGCCCAATAGCAGGCAAACTTTAGGCTACAGGTGTCAAAATGCGGCCCTCTAGCTGTTGTAAAACTACTAATCCCATCATGCCTGGATAGCTAAAGCTTTGGCTTTAGTTTGCTAGTTTTGCAACAGCTGGGGAGGCATGAGTTTGACTCCCCTGCTCCAGGCTAATGAAAGATTGGGAAATTTAAACACACAGTAAAAATTTTCTTGGAGCTAAAGTGATGGCTTACCCTTAAATTATCTAGTTGCTCACCTTACACCAGAATAACTACCTCTACCTCAGACTATCCTATATCCTTGTCACAATGTGGAGCCTAATGCTGAATCACATATTTTAAATTTTGTGTTACAGGGAATTGGGAGGTAATGTACAAAAGTAAGCTGTTAAAGGAGCTGTGGTCACATGACCAGGCTGTACAGGCCCTTCAAATACAGGAAAAGGAGAGCTGTCCTTGTTCAGGCACATTTGTGCAGAGAAGTTGTGGTGTACACAGTCCAGTCTCAGTGAAAGGGACAGTCTGCTACAAAAGAAGCGAGGTAGACAGCTGCTACAGAAAATGAGACAGCATGCTACCGTACATGTGCTGTTCTGCAGAGCAAGAAAGGAAAATAAAAAAAGGAAAAAGTCTGTTACAAGAGCTGCTCTGCAGTTAGGAAGAGAGTCTGCTACAGGAGCAGTTTTGAGAAGGGGGTTACATATTGCTATAAGAGATGTTCTGCAAAGAGGGGGACTGTCTGCTACAAGAGTTGCTGATCAGAAAACAAGACAGCCTGCAAGTTGCAACATGTGCTACTCTGCAGAAAGAGAGAGACAGTCTGCTACAAGAGCTGCAGTAAGAAAAGCGACCTGTCACAAAAGCTAAATGACAGAGTAATATCTGCTTTTTGAATTTTGCTTTTGAGCACCACTGCCAGGATTATCCTGTTGTCAGAGTTGTTTCCTTGAAATCCCTTGTTTTATCTCATTTATTGTCCAGTATATGCACTACTAAAAATGCAGCGACCTAAGTGCATTACATTAATCAATATTACATGATCCTTGCGGTACACCACTACTGACTTTAGAACCAACTGCCCTCCAGTTTCTACAAAACTACAACCCCCAGCATGTCCCCACAACTAGTTGCTATCAGAGCATGATGGGAGTTGCATTTGTGTGACTGTTGGAGAGCCACAGGTTGGAGATCACTGCTTTCATTCCAAACACTTTTTAAAATTTAAAATGGAAACATTTTGAATAATAAAAGATACCATGTCCACCCTAAAAAATCCAAAAAGTCCCTATTAGTGGATGACCTGCATTCCATGGCGGCAAGCCTCCAAAGTGAATCTGCATCCTGCTTCCCAGATACAATTGACTAATGCATTCCGCAAATGTGAATAAAAATTCTTTTATTTTCTAAAATTAGATTGCCGGAGATGTCAAGAAGCGTGTATCAGCCGCTGACTAAGATTTACTCAAACTTAAAAAATATTTTACTACTTTAAGAAATATTTTAAAGATGGCTCAAGTCTCCATACATGTCTATTCTTTAGACTCGAAAGGAAAGAGCCATGCTTATATAGGGGCCATCTGTCTATTCTTTCTGTGGATAGATGTATCTTTAGTGGGGGTGAGGGTTTGGGGGTTCCCTGCTGTCCTAGCAGTGGTTCCACCTGAATTGTGGATGAGCCATAGGATAGAAACATTTCTTTGAAGAAAACCCTTGAGAAAGAACGTACTCATTTATAGGCTTAACGTACGTATGGGCTGTCATGTGGACATTCCTACCTCCATGGCAGCACTTTAAAGTACTAATGACAATTAATCCACATAGTCTTGACTATGGGTGTCACATACATAAATCTGATTGATATGAAACGCATAGAGGTCAAAGAAGAGTCTTTGGGGGAGATTTATCAAAGGGTGTAAAATTTAGACTGGTGCAAACTGCCCACAGCAACCAATCACAGCTCAGCTTTAGACAGTGCTGAAAGGAAAGCTGAGCTGTGATTGGTTGCTGTGGGCAGTTTGCACCAGTCTAAATTTTACACCCTTTGATAAATCTCCCCCTTTGTGTATACCCGCCAACTATTCCATTCTTCTCAAGACTGGCTTATTGAAACACAATGTCAAAAGGGATGAACTTTAACCAAAGTTAAAGAATCCCAGGCTCTTTGGGTAGACAGGACTGTAGCATTAAATTTGGTATTGAAATGATAGTTGACATGTTGTTAGGTGACAAGGTGTCAAAAAAGGCTCAGAAGTTCAAAATGGCTGACCAGGGAAAGAAGGATCATGTATGTAAATTTTTAGTGCCTGATCCTTTGATCCTTTTGATCTCAAGGGAGATATGCCACCTCCAGAGATTCCTGCTTCCCATTGAGAACACATGCAGCTCAAGTTTGCATGTATAAGAGGAATGAGTAATGGCGACAGTTATAGAAGTAATATAAAAACCAAAACTTTTATTGGCCCTTGTGAGAGATATTATTAGGCAAACAACTCTTCTCAATACTGATTTTCTTTATTTAGGTAGACAGCCCCCAGCTAGCCTTGTGTGCTGTTTATGAACTTGCCACACGCTCTTTGGCTCTTTAGCTTTGGTCGGAAAGATCATCAATGGAAACATTTACACAGAGATGAAGTAAGATTACTCGGCAATGAAGTTTTTGGAATTCATTGGGGAAACGAGGTGGAAAAAAAGACATCATTACATAATTGCTAGGGTGTTTTAAGGTGAGAGCTAAAATAAGAAAGCGAAATGCTTCAAGTGACCTTATTCTGCTTGCCCATCCCCATGACTAAGACTCGAGGTGACCAAACACAATGCCAACATCTAATATTCCTTATAAAATACAGTGACTTTTTTCGGCTTGGAGTTTTTCCTTCTCTGAAGCAGCTGGATTGCTAATAAGTTTCTAAAGCAAATGAGAAAATATAACTTTAGATGAGGAAGAAGGTGAAGTATGGAGAAGTATGGTGGTTCATCCTACCATCTGGCTGAGATTACCAGTTCTGGTTTCCTGGTTCTTGCCAAAGGTGGACATCATGGGTGGTCATGGTGCTCTCTTAAGGGGGCTCACGTATTTCATTTGCAAATTAATATCTTATATATTTTTAGATTTTTGAATTTTTGAATTTTTATCCATGTCTTCATTTAGACATTTTTTTTATTGCTAAATTAATTTTTATTTCTATTTTTTATCAGACTTTATTGAAAACTAAATTTAGATTTTCTTGAAATTTTATTCAATATTCTTGCAAATATAAATTTTTTATTCGCAGCGGCGTAAAACCTGGAATACTTGCCAAACATATGTTTTAGTACTCCTTGAGTAACCCTGGACAAACATCTAGGCAGACACAAGATCGAACTGTTTGCAAAGTGATTAGAAGAAATTTTATTATCAATTCCTTGAAATGTTTCCATGCAGTAGACCAAGCATCGATGGAGGGGAACTCAACATCAATGTAGAAAAGTGCACTTAAACAAACTAAAACAAGGCCCGGGCCAAATTCAATATATCACCTTTTATACCACTTGGCAACAAAAAAAAAGTCTCAGACTTTTCATATATATATTTTTACAGTTTGTGTCTATATTTGCTTTATTGGTTATGCGGAAACACTCGTGGAGGGCAATATATCAGCATTTCTAGGCTGCTAAATCCGAGGAAAGATTTGTTTAATGAAAATTTATGTGACTCTTTACGACGGGTGAATTGGCGAGTGTTAGACCTCACGTACGTGAATGTTACGAGTGGTACTGAGCTGGTACATAGTGGTAATGTTATCCCATCAAAGTTCCCTTAAATCTGTGGGGGGCTGAATATCTGTATGGAAATATTTAGATGCCATGTGTCGCCATGAGATTGAATGCAGGAACAGATCCCATCAAACTATAGACCCTTCTATTTCTCACATCAAACTATAGACCCCTATTCCTCCCATCAAAATACAGACTGACAGTCCTCACATCATACTATAGACACCCTCATTCCCCACATCAGACTATGGACCACCATACCTCACATCATACCATAGACCCCCCCCATTGCTCACCTCAGACTATAGCCCCCCCCCCCAATTTCTCTCATCAGACTACAGACCCCCATTTCTCACCTCAGACTATAGACTCAAATTACTCAAATCAGATCATAGACCACCATTCCTCATATGAGACTGTAGACCTCCATGCCTATTATTCATTCCTTACATCAGACTCTAGACCCCCTCATTCCTCATGTCAGACTATAGACCTCCATTCCTCACATCAGACCATAGACCCCCCATTCCTCCAATCAAACCATAGACCCCCATTCTTCACAACAAACTACGGGCCCCCCATTCCTACCATCAAACCATTGACCCCATTCTTCACATCAGACTATGGATTCTCTATACCTCACATCAAACTATAGACCCCTTATACCTCACATCATGCTATAGATCCGCTATACCTCACATCAGGCTACAGACCCCTATACTGTACCTCAGACTATAGAGCCTTAGTCAAAAATATACCCTACAACCTTTGGCTGTGGTTTGATGTCAAAATTAAAGGAGCTAGTCCCCACCCTTGGAGTAAGTGCCTGTGTGATGTTCATAGTATAAAGGTCACTGTACATGATCCTGATATCATATATGGCACCTATCTACATGCCCTGATACCAGGCTGCAAAACAAAGATTGACACCCTCAGCAACCAATAACAAGTCCAGGACAACTCTGCCAAACATATTATGCCTCAGCCCAAAGCAGCCGCCTTAGTAGGAGACGTGTGAATCCTCTGATAGGACTGGGACACTGCACTCTCTACACTGATGGAGCCTCTGATGAGAGTAGTTGTGCTGTGCACCCTAGCTCTGGGGGTCCTGGCATCAGGTAAGGAGACATTATAATGAAGGGGCACTGTAGGCATGGGAACAATACAGCGGAGGCAGCACAGAAGGTTTATTGTGCAATTTGCATTCTCATAATAACAGAGTCATATTACACTGGGAACAGAGTACGTAAGGACACTGACAGCCTGCAATCTAACTCATAGGAAAACTTAAGGGAATTGTTATCCAGCAGAGATCTATCGTGTAGAGTGTAAGTTCTTATGGGCAGGGACCTCTCTACTGTAGAGTGTAAGCTCTTATGGGCAGGGACCTCTCTCCTGTAGAGTGTAAGCTCTTATGGGCAGGGTCCTCTCTCCTGTAGAGTGTAAGTTCTTATGGGCAGGGACCTCTCTACTGTAGAGTGTAAGCTCTTATGGGCAGGGTCCTCTCTCCTGTAGAGTGTAAGCTCTTATGGGCCGGGTCCTCTCTCCTGTAGAGTGTAAGCTCTTATGGGCAGGGTCCTCTCTCCTGTAGAGTGTAAGCTCTTATGGGCAGGGTCCTCTCTCCTGTAGAGTGTAAGCTCTTATGTGCAGGGTCCTCTCTCCTGTAGAGTGTAAGCTCTTATGTACAGGGTCTTCTCTCCTGTAGAGTGTAAGCTCTTATGTACAGGGTCTTCTTTCCTGTAGAGTGTAAGCTCTTATGGTTCGTTGTGTAGTGCAGCACATGGGTTTGGTGACTGGTTATACATTTATCAGAACAGGGTGATTATTATCTTGTATTACACTCCGCTCATGGGTCATTTGACTCGTAGATGGAATTGTGCCCAGTGATTCAACACTCTGATCCTGCCCATACATATCAACACTGCGGCTTCTGTAAATGATCTGTGACCTTATATAAACCTTGGACCCAGAGAGTGAGGAAAGCAATTGTTTTATAAAATACATCAGTCAACACAATCTAGAACCAGGAACCCCCTCACAATTCTGCTGGTTGTTAATGGAACCGAAAGCAAGTCAGTCGCCCTCTAATAGCTTCTTCAGATGACTGTACTTTGTATCTGATGTAAAGATGTCCCATCCCAGAAGGCAAATGACCAGAGCAATCATTGTGCAGACACTAAATAAGCAGGAGGTGCAACTATACACAAAGCTCCAAAGCTTCATGTATCATCACTTTATCACTATTGTCTGGTTTCTTTGACTTTAGAGAAGCAGGACAGTCGCCCTGAGGTGGAAACACAGTACGGAAAATTGCGGGGAAAGACGCTGTCTGTGAAGGGAACAGATAGGAATGTCCATGCTTTCTATGGAGTTCCATTCGCCAAACCTCCAGTTGGTTCATTGAGATTTGCAGCCCCAGAACCCCCCGTGGCATGGAGCTCAACCAGGGAGGCCTCAGAGTATGCTCCAATGTAAGTGCCCATAGAGGTAGGAGAGCTCAGCACAAGGTATTATCATATATAAAATACATCTATCTTATAGCTGTCTGCAGGATCGTGATATGATGGAACAGTCATCGAGAAACATTAAATTAAAGCTTGCTTTACCCCGAATGTCTGAGGACTGTCTATATCTGAACATATTTACACCAGCAGATCGAGAAAAGGAGGAGAAGCTGCCTGTAAGTGTAACATGTACATGTGGTGCCCCAAAACACAAGCAATCTCTGTGGTGATGTAAAAGCTTGGATCTGAAATTTAGGCAACCTCAGAGTCATATGCATGACTAGTCAGGTGAATTGTGGGGCTTTGAATTTGGACTGAATTTTTTTCAGACCAAATCGAGTCCAACAGCGGATTTCAATGAATTGGATCTGAAATAAATCTACATGGTGAGAAGGCCTATTGCTGCTCATTTCCCAAAAGGGAAGAGGTGCAAATGATAGTGAGTAATATAGCCCCAAACCAGCAGGTAGTGAGGAAGTATGGTGTCTTTGCTGAAGCAGCATGGATGATGGGAAGCATTGGTGGTGATGGATCGAGAAGCTGAGAAAGCTTTGAGATGTTGAAGACCACTTACCAAAGCCTGTGAGGATTATTGTGTGAGCTGCGGAGGAATAGATGGCATAACATTGTTACCAAGAAAGCACCTGAGAAGACCTCTGAAGCAGAGGCAGTGCCAGGTCGGGTAGAAGTCTGTGCCTAGTCTGAGAAAGCAAGAGCAACTAGACAGCGGGACAACTATAGTACTAAGATTGTTGGAGCTCTTGGAACCATAGTCAAAACCAGAGGGAGTAGTAATTGCAGGGAGAAACTGTTTATATAGAGAACCTTGTTCATTAGTAGTGTTGAGCAGACTTTCTAAACTGTTCCAGTTTGGCATCATTCTTCAACCTCAACGCTCGTCATTTGACTCTGGGCAGGTGGAGAAGTTGGATGCCACCTTAGGGCTACAAGGAAAACATGGATTTAGCAGCAGCATCCAACTTCTCCAGCCCCCAGGAGTCAAATGCCGAACATTTGGGTTAGGAGAACATTGCCAAAACCGAACAATTTGTCTGCTCAATACTAGTCATATAGTGTCTGTAGTAAGAACCCTTGCAACAAGAGATAGAATTTTGCCTCATGCACCATGTATGTTTTATGGAGCCGCCATGTTTATGTTTTGTCCAGGTCATGATGTTCATACATGGAGGAGGTCTGATGTTGGGAGCAGCCGTGATGTTTGATGGTTCTGCATTGAGTGCCCATGAAAACGTTGTCATTGTCTCAATCCAATACCGACTGGGGGTCCCTGGCTTCTTCAGGTATTATATAAAGTGACTGTCACTAATAGGCTAATGAGTTAAGTTGTCAGTATTCTCCAACATCATACATACAAAGCCATATGCTGACTATCTTCGATACACAATGTTATCTGTGTGTTTGATGAAATGATGTGCATGATGGGGTAGATTTATTAATACCATCTTAAATTTAGATAACTAAGAACTATTCCAAATGTATCAAGGAGGCTCATACTTTATGCTATCTTTGGTACCTCACTTCTTGGTAACTTACTTAAGAACAATTCTTTTGCAACACAATTTGGAAACAAAGTAATGCCTTCCACCAAGTCCCAGTTTACTACTGAGAGTCACCAGTTTGCAGTCATTACCTACCATATCAGCTACTAATGTTGCCCCAATGTATAACAGGTCACTCAAGTGAAGAAATGTTGTTTCCATATTCCAGCACTGGAGATGACCGAGCTCCTGGGAACTATGGCTTCTTGGATCAAGTGGCTGCTCTTCAGTGGATAAAGGAGAACATTGCAGATTTCAGTGGTGACTCCAACTCTGTCACTATATTTGGGGAGTCTGCAGGAGGAATCAGCGTCTCTGCACTGGTGAGATGTTGTATGGCTGATACTTAGGTTATTATGACTAATTCTCTTTTGGTCTTGAAAAATCATCTTATCCAGTGGCCATTCTATAGTGATGGAGAAGCCAAGGAGCCATGGGTGGAAAAGACATCCTCCAATAATCTCATCCACTGCTGTCTATTACTATTTCCAGGTGGCGTCTCCATTAGCCAAGGGCTTATTCCACAGAGGTATTGCTGAGAGCGGTGTAGCCTTAATACCAGGTTTTGTGGTCAGCTCTGTAGAAGAAGCTGTAATGGTCAGAAATGTAAGTATCTCACGGGTGGCTGGGGTATGAAGTGCAGCTGCCATGTGCTTTGTGCCCCGGCTATATCTCTTAATCGCAGCACGATGAGAACCTGGCACAAAGGAGGGAATTATTGGGTAATGGAAGGACATCCATTCTTTGTCTAAACCCTTAGATGCTTTGGTCACTATTAACTGTGGCATCTGAGGGGAAAATGACCAGGATCAGAGTTATCAGTGGGTGTCTGGTTGTGTGGAGTAGTCACAACTCCTGAGACCCACAACATATTTACCCTGAAAAAAATTCCCTATACATTAACAAATTCCTTAAATAGCAAATTTGCCAAAGTGGCAGAGTATGTACATCCTATGTCGTAGGTGATAAATATACCTGATGAATTACTAAAGACTTTTGAACAGATTCTAGCAGTGTTGTTCATTTCTTGTATCATTGCTCTGTTCCTGGGATCTCCTCCGGTTTGTAAATATGCAAATGTCTAGATTAGTGCACTGAAGGTAGGCCCAGCACCCCCAGTGCACCGATAGCTCCTCCTCCTCTCAGTGAAGGTCCAGGCCGTGGACAGACTTGATTCAGAAGGCGGCACTTCACCGAGAGGAAGGGACTATCAGTACACTGAGAGTGCTTGGCCCACCTCTAGTGCACCAAACTAGACATTGGCATATTTACAAACCGGAGATCTCAGGAACAAGGCGGCGATATGAGAAATGGACAGCACCGCTACAATCTATGCGGTGGTGCCATTGCCATTGGTATGGAAACCTTTTTTAATAAATCATCTGGTACAATCGCTTTAACTCGTTTCATTGGATTTATGTCTCACTTTTACAGATTGTGGCCAACGTTTCGGGCTGTGATGTAGACACATTGGTAGATTGTCTGAAGGCGAAATCAGAAGACGAAATTACATCCATCTCAGTTGTCATGGTACGGTCCCTTAATAAAAAGGGATTCTGTCTTTGTTGCCTATAGCAAGCAATCACAGTACAGCGTTCATTTTATGCAGTTTCATTTAGCTTCCGTAAGTCATCCCTGTTGAAAACCTCAAAGGAAAGCTGCCATTGGGTCAAGCTCCAAGTTGAAAAATCAGATCTCTGTATTAAGTGGCGGAAAATTTTCAATTATAGTTCTTGTACTACCATTTACTTGAGATCAGTGCATTGTTGGTGTAAAAACACCAGCTGGTTACTAGATGGTAGAACTGCACTTTACCTATAACAGAGCCTAACAGTGGCTCTAATACTCATATAACCCTTGAACTCGAAGGGAAGAATTGCCTTAACTAAGTAAGAAACGCCAAGAATAGAAAAAGCACCGATAGGTGATGGGAACTAAATAGTGATTAAGATGGCAGAAACTGAAGAGAGACAAACTAAAACAAACTACAAGAACTGATCATAACTAACAATCCCTGAATTTTTGTCTAGATCTATATCTGAACACTTACCCTAACCACAGATACCAGTGACCCTCAACAAGGGACGGCTCCAGGTTTTTGCGAGCCCTTGGGCGACAGAGCCTCAGTGGGCCCCTCATCCATCCCTACACTATGCACAATCACTTAAGACACCACTAACATAAACAAACAAACATTACTGATACAGACATTAACTGACACACACTTACTGACACACACACTGACTGACGCACTCACACACTGCCTTCTGATGTTCAGCCCGTTCATCCTACACTACAGAGAGTGGGCTGAACATTAGAGCACCAGGCCCCTCTCACTCTTTGGGCCTCTAAAGGGTGCTGTGGGCCCCGGCACTTGCCCAGGTAAGCCTGGTGCTGACACCGGCCCTGCCCTCAACGTCCCTGAAAATATATCAATAATGAAAACCCTAATCTGCAACAGTGACTCTAACATATACTAGAGGAGGGCTCTAGGCCTCAAACCCAAGCAGTACTAAACTTAGGAGCAGAGGAGACCAAACTTGCAGAAATAACAGCAACTACAAGATACAGATACAGTTTACACAAGAATGAACTGGGAAGCAAACTAGGTTATAACAAGATACAGTACTTGTGAAATACGAGGATTAATGGGTTCAATCACACAGATCATACATTCTAATCTGCAGCATATTGCAAAAGCCAGAGTCTAAATGGTCATAAATTCCTACCCCAACCTTCTGCCAAACTGTACCAGAAAGAAGAAAACAAGGCTACAACAAAGTGCTAGAGAAATACGCTATAATCCGCACCAAACTGCAAAAGGCAGGGATAGGTATAGGAGAATATACAGTAATGATATGAAAACCACATCCTGTTTATCCCTAAATGAAGGAATTTATATAAAGCTCTAAATATACACACACAGTATGAGTAATTTTCATGAGTCTTGGGGTACACGGCTTATATGCTGCTTTTCTACACGTCCAGAAAATGATGGCTCTGCCTGCAACCTTTGATGGAGTGTTCTTCCCTAAACCCGTGGAACAGATTTTGGCTGATAAAGAGGTGAACAATGTCCCACTTATGGCTGGAGTCAATAACCAAGAGTTTGGATGGCTCGGCCCGGTGGTAAGATCGACAGAGGAGAAAGTTAAAATATAATCTTAATGATCTTTATAGTAATAATAAATTTTCTCCATGTATTGTTCCAGGCTATGAACATCCCAGGATTCCGAGAAGGAATGAAAAGAGAGGCAATGGAAGAAATATTAAGGAACATCCCCCTACTGGTAAGATATTGATTACTTGATTACTCTATTGAATACTTTTTCAGGCTAGTCTAATTGTTCTGTTAGTCTGAATTATAAGCAAACACAATATAAAAAAACTAATAAAACACAAACAGTTGTATAGTTCATGTGTTTCTTTGATCACCTGGAGTAAACATCTATAGTGCAGGGAGAAAGTACTATGTGAACCTTTTTGGTAATGACCTCAACAGTTGATTGATAAAAATTGTTATAGCAGGTGAGATGGGAAGAGTGGGATTCACAGTTACTTCTCCCATGACATATAGACATTTGCAGGGATAAAAGGTAAAAAAAAATGAGATTTCTGCTAAAAGAGATCTAAAGGTTATTAAATTCTTGAGCTGTTTTACTTTAAGGCTATGTTCCCACTACGTATATTTGAGGCTGTATGTTTGAGGCTGTAATAGCAACCAAAACCAGGAGTGGATTAAAAACACAGAAAGGCTCTGTTCACATAATGTTGTAATTGAGTGGATGACCGTCATTTAATGGCAAATATGTGCTGTTATTTTAGAACAACGGCTGTTGTATTGAAATAATGGCAGTTATTTACCGTTATATGGCGGCCATCCACTCAATTTCAACATTGTGTGGACAGAGCCTTTCTGTGTTTTCAATCCACTCCTGGTTTTGGTTGCTATGAGGACCTGACATGAGGACCAAATACAGCCTCAAATATACATAGTGTGAACCCAGCCTCCAGGATTATCCCAAGATGAAAAGTTATAGGTAGGAGTCCGACCACTGTGATCCCCAACACAGAGAAAGGAGGACAAGTGTTCGCCAGAATGGAGTGACATTCTGCATGCATGGCCAGTGCTCTATTTAGACTATAAGGTGTCCATTCTTAGAATGGGTCAGACCACCACCAAGCAGCCAGTGCTCCTCTATTCTGGATAGGGGATAACTTTGGATCTTCAGATATCCCCTTTAATGTGCTGAATCGGAACAACTGCATGTAAATTATTAATTTACTATCTTGATATATTTCAGAGGTCATTCTCCAATGCCACCAGCCTCCTGATGGATGAATATGTCGGAGATGAGACCGATCCTGCTGAAATTCGTAATGTCTTTACAGATGTAGTTGGAGATCTCCTTTTTGTCATCCCAGCACTGAAAGCAGCAAAGTATCACAGAGGTACGAGATACAAGATGTGAAATATACTTCTCATACATGGAATGTCGGAAATACCCTTAAGATTGTGTGTATAGGTTCTCTATTACTTTCTGTGACGTTGGGGTCTTCTCATCGTCTGCAAAATGTTACCCTCTGATAACAATACATCTTCTTTCATTTCAGATTCTGGCAATCCCACCTACTTCTACGAGTTTCAGCACCGTCCCTCAATCTTTAAGGACTCTAGGCCAGACTTTGTGAAGGCAGATCACGTGGACGAGATTTTCTTTGTGATGGGAGGTCCATTTTTAGAAAGCGACATTCTGCCCACAGGTGACCAACTTAGAGGGTAGTCAGAGAGGCCTCAGAGTCTGGATGCCGATGATATGATAGGAAATTTCAGAACAAATTAGAACATCATCACAGTAAGGAGCTTGAATCAGCTTCCTTAATTTTGTTCTGGAAACCTCATGCAACCTGCACATTTCTTGTTTCATTTTGAAATAACAATATAACATTCTGGGATGCAGTTTTGTAAAAAACCAAACATTTTTTATACAACATGTGTAATCTGGTACTACTTTATGAAGCAGAACTTAGCAAATTTAGTTTGATTTAATTTAATCCTGTGTTTAATGTACTACAAAGTGAACAAATTGTGCACAGTACCCAATTCAGTTTTCAAGTACTGTGACATGTATTTTTTTTTTCTTGTCATATTCTCTGGCTTTATTTTTACAGAGGACTTCACTGAAGAAGAGAAAATCCTGAGTAAGACTGTTATGAAGTATTGGGCCAACTTTGCCCGCACTGGGTAAGAAACTGGGGCACATGACATCAGGACTGTGTCAGGCAAACATTCTATATTTGTTAGGTGTCACTGTGCGTAGCAGATGGATTCAATATGTGGTGTGTTTATGTTGTGTTTTGGATGCAGGATACTAGATGCTATAGTGACCACAATCCCTGACTTCCCCAAGGTTCCTCACAACTTGTCTACCATCACAGAACATTAATAAGCCATTGAACATTTTTAATGTTTGGGATGATACTAGTTCAGTTTCAACTGTTCTCATTCACAGTAATCCAAATGGGCCTGGCCTGGCTCACTGGCCACAGTACGGCCAAGATGAAGAATACTTGGAGATTGACATAAAGCAAAGGGCTGCAAAACAGCTGAAGGCTGAAAAGTATGAGTTCTGGACCAAAAAGCTTCCTCAGAAGATGCTGAATAAAAAGGAGGAGCACATAGAGCTGTAGATGTCACCAAAGACACAAGAACATCCAGGATATGGACGCATTGTCTCCCCAAAAACACACAAGTCCATTATCTATCTTATTTTGCACGCAAAAGGGAACGACCATTTGACTTGAAATTCTTAATGAGGACATTGATTTCTGACTGTAATATCTCCCTAACAAAAATATAGAGATCACAGAAATGTCCCTAAAATTAGCTGCGTTCAACACACCTGCTCCCCGTAGAGCGCATGCTCTATACCCCACGATACAGGTTGGGTACAGAATGAATCTACGTTCCATTATTTATATTCTAACATGGTCAGCAATGACATTTCTATCCTGCATATAAGATGTTGAGACCCCACTATACGCTATACATTCAGCTTTGTACTATTTGGATCAATGCCCTCCGACTTTTGGCCCTCCAGGTGTCTCCTATGGGGTTTGTCAGCATTACAAAGAATTAATACGTCAAAAATAAAATAAATTTTATAAAATTTTTATAGTGGAACTAACGGCTGAGTGAATTATATGAAGGATTTGTTAATATTTTTGTAAGTCTTATTTTTGATGTAGGAGAAAAAAACGATCTCCTCCAGTTGCTGTTCATGTCTTTTCCTTTAGTTTTTACATGCAACACTATTTTTGCCTCCAAAAGTGATGACATGACCCCAGAAGCAGGTGTACACTGTTGTCCTGGCCTCTCTGTGGCTAATATTGTATAAAGGAAGGCTTTTGTTTTCAACCAGGGTCAAGATTCTGACTCAAATCCCTACATACAAATCCCTGCATAGGACTGTGCATAGTGAGTTTGGTATTTGAGCAGCCAATCGTTAGCTGGCACCACCCCTGCGGAACTACTGTTAGGTGATGGTACTGCTCTTCTCTATCATAAAAGCTAACCTGTAAAAATACTATGTATCCCTAAGACACTACTCCAGGAAGTCTCTACTGAATCCCTCATGAAGATAGCAATAACACCTCCAAAGGTCATGGTGGAAGCTAACCAGTACCTCTAGAGTAAGGCCCTGGGTGATGTTCACTTTCTAAAGGTCATTGTGCATGATCCAGATTTCGTATATGACGCCTTTACACATGTTCTATTATAAGTTAGGCTACAAAAAAATGATTGACACCCTCCTCAGCAGCCAATCACAAGTCAAGGGAGAATTCTATATGTCATGGACAAATCAGCTGACTTCTTATGAGTGCTGCAAACCTTCTGTTAGGACTGGGACCCTGCATAAGGCTCTGATGAGGGTAAGTGTGCTTTGCACCCTGGGTCTGGGAGTCCTCACAGGTAAGAAGAACTCACAATGAGGGTGCACTGTAGGTGCACGAACAATACAAGGAAGGCAGCACAGAAGGTTTATTGTGTAATGTACAGTCTCAGAGTGACGTTATAATGGGAGACTGCCAAAGCGATCTCCATACATACCCACGATACTTGCCACAAGTCTTGTGCTGTTCCCTCCATACAGAGTATAGTTGCCAACATTTGAATTTTTTTTCTAGGGACACTTTAGCGTTAAAAAGGGTGTGGCTTATTGTGGGTGTGGTCTCGGTGGGGTGTGGCCTATCATGGGTGTGGGTTCAAAATTTTCCAGTTAGAATTTACAGTCAGAACAACACAAGGAGCATTAAAGGAGCATTAAACATTAAACACCCAAGTATTAGGTCCCCAGTATTTTACACACCACAGTTACAGGTCCCCAGTATATTACACACCCCAGTTACAGGTCACCAGTATATTACACACCCCACCCATATGATGCAGCTGCACCCCAAATCATCATACTACTACCCTTTTTATCCTCCTGCCCTTCCATCATCATTGTACTGCCCCTCTAATCTTCCTCCCTCTCCATCATCATACTACTACCGCCTTCATCCTCCTGCCCCTCCATCATCATATTAATACCCCTTCATCCTCCTCCTGCCCCTCCATCATCATACTACTATCCCCTTCATCCTCCTGCCCTTCCATCATCATACTACTACCCCCTTCATCCTCCTGCCCTTCCATCATCATACTACTACCCCCTTATACTCCAGCCCCTCCATCATCATCATACTACTACCTTCTTCATCCTCCTGCCCCTCTATAATCATACTACTACCTTATTCATCCTCCTGCCCCTCCATCATCATATTACTACCCCTTCATCATCCTCCTGCCCCTCCATCATCATATTACTGCCCCCTTCATCATCCTCCTTGCCCCTCTATCATCATACTACAAGCCCCTTCATCCTCCTGACCTTCCATCATCCTAGTACTGCCCCTCTAATCCTCCTTCCCCCTCCATCATCATACTACAACCCGCTTCATCCTCCTGCCCTTCCATCATCATAGTACTACCCCTCTAATCCTCCTTCCCCCTCCATCATCATATTACTACCCCCTTCATCCTCCTGCCCTTGGATCATCATAGTACTACTCCTCTCATACTCCTGCCCCTCATCATCATACTTCTTCCCCCTTCATCCTCTTCCTGTCCCTTCATCATCATACCAGTACTCCCTTCAGCATCCTCTTGTCCCTTCATCTGTATTTAAAACAAAAAAAGCTTTACTTACCTCACCAGTATGGTTCCTCTAGTCCCCCAGGGACTCCTCTCTCTGCTCTGCATGAGTGACATCACTCACGCTGCAAGGGACGGGGCTTCCCACGGCGGGGACGGAGCTTCCCGGGACATGATTTTGACGGGGCTGTCTCCTCAGAATCAGGACAGTCGCGCCAAAATCGGGACTATTGGCAACTATGACAGAGCAGAATCTCCCAGTCCTCTCGTGGCACTCCATGTGATCTCAGCCACACAGTCCTCACTTCCTGCTTCACTTTATAGCCTATGATACACAGTGCCATCTAGTGGAACCAAATAATACAGAGATAGCCACTGCAACACCATCACATTCAGTGCTTCTCAGGACATATATTACAATTAAAGGGGTTATCCACCTAAAAACTTGCCAAGTCCCCCTGAGTATTTTAAGCCCTCTCCTGTCTTTCTAGATGCTGCCATTCCTGAGTTAAATGTTTTTCTAAAATCCAATCTTAGCCAAGATAGGAAACTACTTTTCCTACCATGCATTTCCCTGATTGCGCCATTTGAGTACTCACCCCCTTAGCTTTCTTTTCTGCCCACTGCTGTCATCACTATTGCACAGTAAACACAGGACTGTTTTTTTCCACAGATTTTGCATCACATCACCCCAATATTTATTCCATACTAGCTGATGTAGCAGAGCTGACGCGCGTATGGTGTAGCTATGTGCTGCATAATGGGCATCTGTTTGCTGGGGGTTGGGGGGTGTAGTGTAGGTTTAGATTTTGCTGACTGTGAATGGAAACATTCTAGTTCCATCCAGAGAGAACATCTATAACACTTGCAATATGCAGAGCTGAGACACTGACAGCAAGCAGAGATAGAACTATAACATTTCATATTACAAAAACCTAGGCTCAGGGACACATGTAGGTCTGTGGAAGTAGGACAGGTGCATGGAGATGATGCAGATAATGTCTCCTGGGGTTCGGGTTACCAAGTCAATAGCCAGCTAACCCGGCCCCCAGAGAGGAGATCACGTGTCCTGTGACTACAAAGGGAGGGGAGAAGAGGGAGCTGAGTATGGTCAGAGTGGAACGAGAGTAGAGGATTTTAGACTTCCAGAGCAGAAAGGGTGCAAGATAGGTTATACATGTATATTAGACATATGGTGGTATTGGGAAGGGGGGTTGTTTAGAATATTGGTTTTGTTACCCAGAAAACCCCTTTAAGTTTGCAGAGGGGCAGGTGCCAGATACATGTTTGTTTGCATACTCAGAGCTGAAGTACCCTTGGTGGTCTTAAAAGGTAATGTCCTGCCACTTGAATTGTAGGATACCTTGGTTTATATGATCATACAATTCGGAAATCCTATGGCAAACCACATAGCAAGGGATCGCTGGTGTGCAGGATAAATGCCTGTGCAATGTTCACTATGTGCATTACTGTGGTGCAGGATCCTAATATCATACATGACGTCTATGTCCTGGTAAGGGCAGGTTATAAATCAGTAATTGACACCTTCAGCAGCCAATTACAAGTTCCGGCAAACTCTGCCTCTCATGCTATATCTCAGCCCAGAGCAGCTACTTGATAAGGAGACCTGGAGATCTTTTAAGAATTGGGAAGCTGCACGCTCTGCACTGATGGAGGCTCTGATGAGAGTAGTTGTGCTGTGCACACTGACTATGGGGGTCCTGGAATTAGGTAAGAAGACATTACAATGAGGGGCAGGAACAATACATGCAAGGCAATGCAGAATGTTTATTGCGTAATGTGCAGCCTAACAATGAGTCATATTACACTGAGAGCAGGAGAGTGAGAACACCTGCCCCCCTCTCCTATAGAGTGTAAGATCCCATGGACAGGAAAACTGTCTTTGTCCAGGTAACTGAGGTTATATAAACTGGAATCAGCAGTTTTCTGCTGGATCCTTAGATCCTTCTCACGTTATATAAGGTCTCACTGTAACACAATGTTCATTTGTTAGATGGCAGGTGGTTTGGGTGTCAGGTAATAAATTTATAGACAGGTGAGGCAAGTATTATCTTGTATTATGCTCCCCTTCTGATCACGTGACTAGGAGATGGAGTCGTGCCCTGTGACTCAGCAATCCAATCCCATACATGTTAATTCTGCACCTTCTGTACTGTGACAGTATGAAGCTCTCAGACCTGGTTACTGTTTGACTGGGTTCACACTACATATATTTCAGTCAGTATTGTGGTCCTCATATTGCAACCAAAACCAGGAGTGGATTAAAAACACAGAAAGGATCTGTTCACACAATGTTGAAATTGAGTGGATGGCCACCATATAACAGTAAATAACGGCCATTATTTTAATATAACAGCCGTTGTTTTAAAATACCAGCAAATATTTGCCATTAAATGGCGGCCATCCACTCAATTTCAACATTGTGTGAACAGAGCCTTTCTGTGTTTTCAATCCACTCCTGGTTTTGGTTGCAATATGAGGACCATAATACTGACTGAAATATACGTAGTGTGAACCCAGCCTCGATAATGTATCTGCTGTCACCCAGCGTGTCCAGTTATAGGTGATAATATTAGCCACTATTGTGGTGCTTATAAGACTAGGTTCACACTGCGTTTTTGCTTCCGTTTTACTGTACCGTTTCAATCCATGGTCAACCACATTTTTGTTTACGTTAACAAATGGTTAACGTAATGGTTAATGGGTTTTTTTTTATGATCCTGCAGGATGGCATTCAATTGCATCTGTTTTTGCATTTTTTCCCCCCATAAATTAAACGAATAGCAAAAATGCAGTGTGAACCTAGCTTTAATGGCTTGATCTGTATTGTACAGAATATTACACCATGGCAATATGCAGCATGGATCCATCAGCCTATGCATTATTGGTGGTTGTTAATGGAAACAGTCAGACGACCACTAATAACGCCTATATTAGGTGACTATACAGTATATGCCGCTGGAGTACAAAGCATGATGTATCTGCACTTTGTAGCATCCAATAATTTGCTGGTTTCTGTGACTTTAGGACAGCAGGACGGTTGCCCTGAGGTGGATACACAATATGGCAAGCTGAGAGGAAAGACGCTGTCTGTGAAGGGAACAGATAAAACCGTCCATGTGTTCTATGGAGTGCCCTTTGCCAAACCTCCAGTTGGTTCATTGAGATTTGCTGCCCCAGAACCCCCCGAGGCATGGAGCTCAACCAGGGAGGCAACAGACTATGCTCCAATGTAAGTGCCCATAGAGGTTAATGGACTTAGAACAAGGAACCATCAAATATAAAATATATATGTATCTCATAGGTGTCTGCAGGATCGTCACATGATTGAGCAGACAATGGAGACATTGAAATTAAAGGTTACTATACCTCCGGTCTCTGAGGACTGTCTGTATCTGAATATTTTCACACCAGCAGCACAAGCGAAGGAGGAGAAGCTGCCGGTAAGTGTCAGTTAGCTTGCATCATGTTTGAGCTCCATGGTAGAATATGTTGATAAAATGTGAAAATGGGCCCCTGACGAATCGATGCACAGAGAGGCAAGGGCCCCAAACTTAGCTAGTAATTTTCTGAGCATATACCAGTACTTTCAAACTCCAAAGAGGGGATTGCAGCACTTTTGAGATGAGACAAAACTTTTGCGCCACTAAATGTACTTTGCAATAATTGAATTTTTTTATAAAGTACACTGCAAAACCAGAAAAAAATTCAAAGTGTGGTGAAATTAAAAAAAAAACAAACGCATTTCTTTTATTTTTTTTTTTTTTTTTTTTTCGTTTTTATGCCATTCGCCCTGGGGTAAAACTGACTTTTTATATATGTTCCTCAAGTCGTTACAATTACAACGATATGTAACATGTATAACTTTCATTGTATCTCATGGCCTGTAAAAAATTCAAACCATTGTTAACAAATATATGTTCCTTAAAATCGCTCCATTCCCAGGCTTATAGCGCTTTTATCCTTTGGTCTATGGGGCTGTGTGAGGTGTCATTTTTTGCGCCATGATGTGTTCTTTCTATCGGTACCTTGATTGCGCATATGTGACTTTTTGATCGCTTTTTATTACAATTTTTCAGGATTTGATGCAACCAAAAATGCACAATTTTACACTTTGGGATTTTTTTGCACTTTACGCCATTTACCGTGCGAAATCAGGAATGTGATTAATTAATAGTTTGGGCGAAACAACATGTTTATTTATTTATTTTTATTTATAACATGGAAAAAGGGAGGTGATTCTGACTTTTATTAGGGGAGGGGGCTTTTTATTAATAACAACACTTTTACTTTTACACTTATACTAGAAACCCCCCTGGGGGACTTCTAGTATAAGCACTCTAATCTCTCATACAGATCTATGCTCATTAATTGCTTCCGGCTGCTGCATCCGGAAGCAATCGAGTGCCGAGCCAGGATCAGCGCCCTGGATGGGGTAAGATGTGTGGATCAGATGGGGTAAAATGTGTGGATCAGATGCATCCAATTACTTTATTAGCCGCGGTCCCGGGCTACAAGCGGCACCCGGGACCGCGGTGGTTCAGAGCGCGGCCACCGCGCGGCCCCGCTCTGAACATATGGAGGCGGCCCTGGATGTACGGGTACGTCCAGGGTCGCCTAGGGGTTAAAGGAGAAGTCTGGCGAAAATTTTTATTAAAGTTTTGTGCTGCCCCCCAAAAGTTATACAAATCACCAATATACACTTATTACGGGAAATGCTTATAAAGTGCTTTTTTCCCTGCACTTACTACTGCATCAAGGCTTCACTTCCGGGATAAAATGGTGATGTCATGACCCGACTCCCAGAGCTGTAGCTGTGGCTGTGGCTGCTGGAGAGGATGATGGCAGGGTGACACTGAGGAACACAGGGCACTGGAGGGACACTGAGCATCCCCCTGCCATCATCCTTTCCAGCAGCCACAGCCCACACTACTCTGGGAGTCGGGTCGTGACATCACCATTTTATCCAGGAAGTGAAGCCTTGATACAGTAGTAAGTGCAGGGAAAAAAGCTTTGTATGATTTGTATAACTTTTGGGGGACAATACAACACTTTAATACATATTTTCACCAGACTTCTCCTTTAATCGTAGACAATAGTTGATTTCATTGATGTCACTGAAAGTATAAGGACTTGTGCCTCTTCATATACAGATACATTTACACCCCATTTTCAAGCTATTCCAACATATCTGTGCCACAGAGGCCACAAACATGACATGCATCTTCCCCAACTAGTGACTATGTAAAGCCTCAGGGTATAATGATATGTGGGTAAAAGAGGATGACATTGGGGATAACTGTAGCTAGGATTCTTGGGGTCCCATAGCAAGAAACTGTACGGGGCCCCATCAATCCTGTAAGAGCCCCACCCATACTCACATAACCCACTGCAGTCCTGAGGCATTCTGATCTCCCAGATCCCCTGTGCACTGATCTCACTGGTCCACGGGGGATGGTGCAAGGGCCCTGTAGCAGTTGTGTGGTCTGCCTCCATGGTAGCTACACCACTACACTGTACATAGTCTCTGCCTTCCCCCAGGTTACATTATCCTGTGCTTACATGTCTCGCTGTGAAATGAGATTTCTATGCAGTTAACCACTGACGTGTTAACACTACATTCTCACTAATCTGTCTGTATTTATCAGAAATTGACAGTTTTATAATCTTGTCCAGGTCATGGTGTTCACACATGGAGGCGGTCTGGTGACGGGGGGAGCTATAATGTTTGATGGTTCTGCACTAAGTGCCTATGAAAACGTTGTTGTTGTCTCCATCCAGTATCGTCTGGGGATCCTTGGCTTCTTCAGGTATTATATATAGTGACTAGACTAGATGCTGAATGTTAGACTGGGCACATCTTTGCACATTTTGTCTTGGTTGACTTGGTTACTTGACTGACTCACCACCAAGTGGTGCCTTCCACCAAACAATGCCCACTGTCCTCGGAGCCGTACCCCCATGCCTGGTAAGGTTCACAAACATTAAAGGGGTAGTGCGGCGCTAAGAAATTATTCACAGAATAACACACATTACAAAGTTATACAACTGTGTTGGTGTTGGTGCATTATACATTACCTGATCCGTGTCGCGCATGTCTGCCATCTTGTGCCAAACGTCATCATCGGACGGACAAATCGCTACCGCCGTCCCTCCTCTGCCGTGTCATAACTGTGCTCAGCCGCGATTGGCTGAGCTCAGTTATGCTCAGCCAATCGCGGCTGAGCGGCTGATGATGCGGCCGCGTCATCAGCTGCTCAGCCGCGATGGGTTAAGCATAACTGTGCTCAGCCAATCGCGGCTGAGCACAGTTATGACACGGCAGAGGAGGGACGGCGGCAGCGATTTGTCCGTCCGATGATGACGTTTGGCACAAGATGGCGGACATGCGCGACGCGGATCAGGTAATGTATAATGCACCAACACTTCCGGGTACACGTGCGGGGGTGGTGGGACACGGGAAGGGGGCGATTCACAGACATAACATACATTACAAAGTTGTATAACTTTGTAATGTGTGTTATTCTGTGAATAATTTCTTAGTGCTGCACTACCCCTTTAAATGAGCTGTTGGGCAGGATAACAGAAAATAAGAGGAATAATGGGCTACAAATAGCAGTACTAACCTTAACAAACCCCCAACACAACCTATTCAATGGCATCTAGTGTACCCACTCATTTCTGCAGATCAAATATTGCCCCCAATATATTTCAGGTCACCCCAGTAAACAAATTTTGTTTTTCTATCCCAGCAATGGAAATAAAAGAGCATCTGGGAACTATGGCCTTTTGGATCAGGTGGCAGCCCTTCGGTGGGTTCATGGGAACATTGCAGAGTTCAGAGGTGACCCCAACTCTGTGACTGTATTTGGGGAGTCTGCAGGGGGAGTCAGTGTTTCTGCTATGGTGAGATCTTGTATGGCTGATATTTGGGTTATTATGATCAATAGCTGCAGGTGGAAAACATAACCCCTTATAGTCCCATCTCCTGCTGTCTATTACTATATCCAGGTGGCATCTCCATTAGCCAAGGGCTTATTCCAGAGAGCCATTGCCGAGAGTGGTACAGTCACAGTGCCAGGTTTCATGGCTAAATCTACAGAAGAAATTGTGTTTGCGAGAAATGTAAGTATAGTTTACACTGAGAAATCATCATTTTTTGGAGGACAGGTTGTATTTTCTAACAGTTTTTTAACAGTTTTATTTAATTTACAAAATTGTATTGAGAAATCAGCATCTGAGGGGAAAATGGCCAGGAACATTATCTAGTTATCTGGTAGGAATTAGATGGATGTAGAGCCGGGTTAGCTACTCAGTTCACACTATATTACCCCTCGATACATCCACCTATGCAGTAGATGACAAAAGATCTCTTCTCATATCTTTTGCAGATGGTGGCCAACATTTCAGGCTGTCATGTGGACGCAGTTGTGGACTGTCTGAAGACAAAGTCTGAAGACGAGATCCTGTCTATCAGAAAGTCTATGGTACGGCCTTGTGCAGTCATGGAGGAGATTTATTAAACTGTAAAAGGGTAGCTTCACACGTACCGTATCGCTGCGTATTTAACGCTGCATATTTATCGCTGCGTGTTTGGTGCGATTTTTACATGTGAGTTTTGATTTTCACATGAAAATCATGTGAAAATCCAAACTCGCATGTAAAAATTGCACCAATTCTATTCTGGAATTAAATGAATTTTTATTAAAGAAGGGTTTTTTTCAATTTTCAAAATAGGCTCTACTGGATCAGTGATCTGCCAGTAGAGCCTGCCTGAGGCAGACTGTATAAATAGAGTTACAATGGCTTGCACAAGGCCTTGTAAAGGCTTCAAGATGCAATACTAACCAATCAGCAACCTGTGCTCACGTTGCTTAGGTACCATTTGGTCACTGGAAACCCTTGTGATAGGATATTTAGCCATTTATTTGATTGTTATTGATCATGGCATTTAAATGACCGTCATCTGCGTGATCACCGATGTCAGTCATTAGCAGTAAGTGCCAGCTGCTAATAGAAGCTGGTTCTCACCAGTATGACTCAGCACATAATCTCTTTCAATGCCCATATGCCATACATGTATGTTCCATAGCATTAAGGGGTTGATTTTGTTCTTCGCTCCTAAAAAATTAAAGCTGAGCTGTCATTAGTTGCTATTGGTAACAAAGACAAAAGTTTTTCTCTTGGTGGAATGTTATCAAGCTGTGACACAGTATGATTATTAACCAATCATTTCTTATATTGCTCTGGTAAAACGAAAGCTGAGCTCTAATTGGTTGCTGTGGGGAACAAACAGAATCTTGAACCTTTAACCCCTTAATTTCCCAGCAAATATCCCTAATGAAACCCTTACCTTCAAAACTGACCCTAACACAAACACCAGGGAGACCGTAGGACACAAAACAACCGCAACTGGACTGCTTAGATACCTCCTTTGACTATGACTTTATTTGAGTATTTCTGTAAAGTGTTAGATACACACAGTATAATGAGTTACATTGGGGTGCACAAGTAACTTGCCACTGTTCTCCACTTGCAGAAATCAATAGTTCTGCCTGCAACACTTGATGGGGTGTTCTTTTCTAAACCTGTTGAACAGATTTTGGCTAATAAAGAGGCAAATAGTATTCCCTTTATGGCTGGAGTCAACAACCAAGAGTTTGGATGGATGATCCCATCGGTAAGGATAACAGAGGAGGAAATAATCCCATAATCCCAATGATCTGTATAATGATAATTACTGTTGTCCTTGTATCATCTCCAGTCAATGAACATCACAGGATTCCGAGAAGGAATGAAAAAAGAGACAGTGCAGGAACTTATAAAGAACTTTCCAATGCTGGTAGGCAAGCTGCATATAGCGGGTGATTGTGGGTTATGTATTACTGAGCACATTACGTAAACATTCACAGTGTAGGGAGAAAAGGGAAAGTGAACCCTTGAAATTACCTATATTTGTGTACAGATTTATAATATCTGGTTTTATTTGTTATTTAAGTCATGATTATAGCCAATGACAATCTCACTATTACCACAGAGATGGTTGTACTTTTCGGGGGACATTTATGAAACATACGCCCGAGGCGTATGCCAGGGAGAAGGTGCAGATTCACCCCTTCTCCCTGGCATACGCCTCCCGTACGCCCCGTTTGCCCGATGGGCGGGCTGGCGGAGCTTGCAGGACGCGATAAAGCGAGGAGGAGGCGTGGCCTCCTTCTGCGCCTCATTTATCATGATTTACGCATGCTCGCAGGGGTAAATCATGATCAAAATCTACACCTCCTGGGAGCAGGTGTAGATTTGGTACGCCGGGCGCCCGGCTGTCTGGATTCACTAAGAGGCGTGCGCCTCTTAGTGAATCCTGTCGGGAAAAGGGGGCGGGTCCTTATATAAGACCGACGTACTTGTATGCCAGTCTTCATAAATCCCCCCCCTTCATGTCTATTATGGAGCACCCACAGTTCAGGTTAATATTAATGACCTCTGGTTGAACCAAACCAGAGGTGTTTAAACCACCCACAGTGATTCTCCCGTGCCCACCTAAAAGTCTGTAAAATCACTTGCATTAGTCATGGACTAAGATGTCTGTAGGGTCCTGAGATCCCTATGCTGCCTAATGAAAACAAACCTGCTTCTGCCCTGCATCTAAAGCTTCTTATCTGTGACTTACTGGGAAAATCTTGATATATTTCAGAGCTCATTCCCTAATGCCACCAGCCTTGTGATAGATGAGTACATGGGAGATGAGACCGATCCTGCTGAAATCCGCAACCACTTTATAGATCTAGCTGGAGACCTCATGATTGTAATTCCGGCACTGAAAGCCGCCAATTATCACCGAGGTACAAGATGCAGAATAACTTCTTCTTTATATGTACTGCCCTACAAACATAGGAAATACCCCCAAATGTGTGTGTATAATTACATAGGATGTTCTCTATTTCACCTTTTGACATGGGGGGTCTTCTCCTCTTCATCTTTTTATATTCCAGATTCCGGCCACCCCACTTACTTCTACGAATTCCAGCACCGTCCTTCGCTCTTTACGGACTCTAAACCAGACTTTGTGAAGGCCGATCACATGGATGAATTGTACTTTGTGATGGGAAGTCCATTTTTGGAGGGCGACCTTCAGCCCAGAGGTGACCCACTTAGAGACTAGACAGAGGTCTCAGAATATTCTTCTATAACAGACTTAATGACATGATGGAAAGTTTCATAAAAAAAAGTCAGGAATTTGGTCCCTTTCACACATTTAATAAATCTGCTTGCAAATGCAGACAGAATGTGGACCTTTTAATTTCTATGGCCCCATACACATGTCTGTATGTGGTAAAGATCTATATTGGCAACTATCTAAGGGGTCTATGCCAATGTGGATAGCTTGCAGTTGCAATTCCATAGTGCTTCTGCAGCTAGATGAAGAACTACTGATTTGTGTGTATCGGTCCTTAGGATCAGTTTTTTTTTTTTGTTTTTTTTTTTTCAATTTTGTTGTTGAACCCTCAAGCAACTTGTACAACTTGTACACTTCCACAACTCTGTTGTATTTAGTGACACAAGAAACTTTCTGCAATGTAGAAGGCAGCTCTGTGACACTGAGAATTATTGGTTTTCTGGTTTTATTCTCACAGAAGCCTTCACGGAAGAAGAGGAGACTCTGAGTAAGACTGTCATGAAGTACTGGGCCAACTTTGCCCGCACTGGGTAAGAGACTGGTGCCCACTGCATCAGGACTGTGTCAGGCAGATGTTCTATGTGTGAAGTTTACACACACAGATATCTGACCAATTTATCTGACAGATTTTTTGAAGCCAAAGCCAGGAACAGACTATAAACATAATCCATTCCTGGCTTTGGCTTCAAAAATCTGTCAGACATTTGTGTGTGTAAAAGGACCCTTATATTTATTGAGTGTGACTGTACAGTATGTTGGAGGTGGATACTATATGTGACCTACCTGCTGCACAGTCATTTACATACAGTAGTCTGCTAGCTAGGAGGACCAATGTTGTAGTCCCTACATTCCCTGACTCCTCCAGGCCACCAACACAGAGCATCAATAATTTACATCACTGAATGCTTTACATGGCACAGTAGTCAATTATTTCTCTACTTTTTTTCTCATTCACAGTAATCCCAATGGGCCCGGCCTGGTGTATTGGCCACAGTACGACCACAATGAAGGTTGTATGGGGATTAACATAAAGCAGACGGCTGCGAAAAAGCCCAGAGTTGGGAAGTATGAATTCTGGACCAAGGTCTTTCCTCAAAAGACACTGAAAGAAATGAAGGAGCATGTGGAGCTGTAGATGTCTCCAGATTCCAAAATGGTGGACTCTAACCTATAGTTTCCCCAGAAACACACCAGCCAAGTGTAGTAAGGGGTCACCCTTGATCTCAGGCAGTCTGGTTTGTGAGGAAAACAGATGAATACAGCACATAATGGCTAATCTGTAACGTTATCAAAATGACAGAATATTTATTGTAGTCATCTGTATTCCCCATAAAGTTTCTGGTCGAAGTGTATGGGAAGCATGGAGTTTGGCTCTTCACCAAGCTCCACGCTTCCCATACATTTCTACCAGAGATTTGGGCTTGACAAAGGTACGGGAGGACCGAAACATTGCCTGCTAATAACATTGGGGGAGATTTATCAAACTGGAGTGAATTGAAACTGGCTCAGTTGCCCCTAGCAACCAATCAGATTTCAGTTTTCATTTCTCACAGACTGTTTGGAAAATAAAAAGTGGAATCTGATTGGTTGCTAGGGGCAACTGAGCCAGTTTAACTTTCCACCATGTTTAAAAAATCTTTCCCATTATCTCTGTTTACTGATTTATCTGGTTGGATTTAAAAGAGTGTATGTTATAAATAATAAAAATACAACACTTCACTGCAAATCTTAAAGAGTGCCGTGGTATTTTGAACTGTATCATTTGTGGTTAAGAAACGTATCGCCACCGAGACGTTACATTTTATGTAAAATAACAGTAAATATAATCACCATAAAATAAAAAAATAGTAAAAATAATCACCATAATGTCTCGCTTTTACAGATTGTGTAACATTTCAGGCTGTGATATGGACCACGATTGTGGACTGTCTGAAGGCAAAATCTGAACAAGAGATCCTGTCTATCATGATTTCTATGGGATGGTCTGTGTCCGATATCCTCATCCCTTAAGAGAAAAATCCATAAGGCCTACATTACAGCTAGACTCCATGTCAGAGCTTCTTGTCATGTGGACAAAATGATTTACTTTATTGTTCTTGCACTACACCCCAGTCACTACCCAGGTAGCACAAACAAATATACTAGGTTGCTGTAACTTAGAACAGTGCATTATGGGTATGAGGCATCAAACAGAACCACAGAGCCCATTTACCTAACAGAGGCAAAGACTTTGTCATCTAGTGCAGAGTACTGTGCGTTTTCATCCTGCTGGATCCCCTTAAAGAGTATAGTATGCCGTATATGTATTTTCAACATAGGTTCCTATGCATGATGTATGTGGTATAGGCATAAGTTAAAGGGGTACTATCAGCTATAAAAGACAACTCAAACTGCTTACATTGCAAAAAAGCCATGTAAGCAGTAAGACTATCTATATATTTATTGTACTTGTCCTAGGCTGCAGTCACCTATTATTGCTGCTCTGAAGTGTCATAGAGGCGTGGCCAGAGCAGTTTAGTGCACTGAGGCGTCCTGGCCACAGCTATCCCCAGGACTGTAGAGCCAAGTTTTGTAACAGCTAGACAGTCACAACAACAGATGTCTGAAGCATCAATGCAAACAGATAACAAAAACCTAGAATATGAACTCACCAATAGATGAAAGAAAAAGAGTAATGATAAAGAAATGATGGCACCCATGATTGATGAGGTTCGCAGCCAGGAACTGAAAGGGATGACGAAACAAAAACTTCAATAACTGTCCCTAACTAGGTTTTCATGAATCTATCCCTAGATCTTTCCCTGAAACCCACCCTCACTTACTCTCCATGACCCTGAAAATATTACTGATGAAAACTCTAATCAGCATAACTTACTGTAAAACATCTAACAGGAATACATAAGGACCCAGAGACAAAAGCAAAGGCTGAGAAATATCAAACAAAGTGAAACCTATGTCAGGTCACAGCTGGCTTAGGTTTCACTTCCATTCTTCCCTCTGCATGCTGCGGCACCCCCTCCTTGCCCCACTGACGCAAGAGGCAGGGGCGTAGCTAATGTCTCCTGGGCCCTGGTGCGAGAGGCCAACTTGGGCCCCCCCCCCCCTCCTTTCACGACCAAGTGATGCTATTGTTGTGTGTGTGTGTGTATATATATTATATATATACACAGTGGTGCCTTGGATTATGAGCATAATTCGTTCCAGGACCGTGCTTGTAATCCAAATCCACTCTTAAACCAAAGCAAATTTTCCTATAAGAAATCATGTAAATGCAGACAATTGGTTCCACACCCCAAATATATTTATTATTCTGTACTGTACAGTAATGAAGAGGATGGGAAACACAAGGGTGGACAGAGACTGCAGGGAGTATGAAGGAATGAGCAGGGCAGATGTGGGCACATACATGCAGCACTCTCTGTCCGGGGAGAGAGGGGTTACAGCTATGGAGAGATTACCCCCCCACACACAGTCCTGTCCCCTGATGTAAGCCCCAGCCTGAAGGGGATCTGCTATGATTTGGAAGGTGTTTAGAGTACAGTGCTGTAGACCCCGCTATGCAGGCCATGCCCCTTCTCCACTCGCGCTCCCACCCAATACAGGAAGTTCTTAAACCAAAGCAATGCTCTTAAACCAAGTCACAATTTTGAAAAACTGTGAGCTCTTCAACCAAAACGCTCTTAAACGAAGTTACTCTTAAACCAAGGTACCACTGTATATATATATATATATATATATATATATATATATATATATATATATATATATACACATACACACACACACACACACCAAGACAGATATTACCTATTACTGCCATACTGTTACCGACCAAATCCTGTATACTGAGACCAATATTACCAGTAATACCAGTATATAGGGAGGAAACATTACCGCCACACCACAACCACTACCATCACCACCATATTGTTACTGACCAAATCCAGTACACTAAATCACCTCATCCAGTCATATAGAGGTGGCCCCAGCTCTACACAGGCTCTATACACCATATACATTACACTGCAGTTATATCAGGTGACTCACAGGAGACGTCTTTTCTGATCGGAGTTCTTTCCTTTTCATCATCTTCTCCATCCGTCCTGGGCCGTTATGAGAACTTCTCCGAGCCACGAATCCACAGAATCTGCCAGACAGACATATTAGTCTCCTCACTCTGACACCATCCTCATCTCTCTACACACTGCACATCTGTACTGTCCCCTTTACACCCTCATTTAGTGGGTAGCCCTGACTCTATGTGACCTCCTAATAATATATGCCCCCCTCTGTGTATTCCCTCTCCCCCTATGTTGCCCCCCCAAATAGATGGCCCCCTCTACCCCCTCCCTTATAGATGGCCCCCTCTACCCCCTCCCTTATAGATGGCCCCCTCTACCCCCTCCCTTATAGATGGCCCCCTCTCTCCTCACCCTCCCTTATGGATGGTCCCCTCTCCCCCCACCCTCCCTTATGAATGGCCCCCTCTCCCCCCACCCTCCCTTATAGATGGTCCCCTTCTCCCCCCCCTCCCTTATAGATGGTCCCCTTCCCCCCCCCTCCCTTATAGATGGTCCCCTTCCCCCCCCCCTCCCTTATAGATGGTCCCCTTTCCCCCCCTCCCTTATAGATGGTCCCCTTTCCCCCCCTTTATAGATGGTCCCCTTCCTCCCTCCCTTTATAGATGGTCCCCTTCCTCCCTCCCTTATAGATGGTCCCCTTTCCCCCCCTTTATAGATGGTCCCCTTTCCCCCCCTTTATAGATGGTCCCCTTCCTCCCTCCCTTTATAGATGGTCCCCTTCCTCCCTCCCTTTATAGATGGTCCCCTTCCTCCCTTTATAGATGGTCCCCTTCCTCCCTCCCTTATAGATGGTCCCCTTTCCCCCCCCCCCACCCTCATAGATGGCCCCCTCCTTTCCCCCCACCCTCATAAATGCCCCCCTCCTTCCCCCCCACCCTCATAAATGCCCCCCTCCTTCCCCCCCACCCTCATAAATGCCCCCCTCCTTCCCCCCCACCCTCATAGATGCCCCCCTCCTTTCCCCCACCCTCATAGATGGCCCCCTCTTTTCCCCCCACCCTCATAGATGGCCCCCTCCTTTCCCCCCACCCTCATAGATGGCCCCCTCCTTTCCCCCCACCCTCATAGATGGCCCCCTCCTTTCCCCCCACCCTCATAGATGGCCCCCTCCTTTCCCCCCACCCTCATAGATGGCCCCCTCCTTTCCCCCCACCCTCATAGATGGCCCCCTCCTTTCCCCCCCACCCTCATAGATGGCCCCCTCCTTTCCCCCCACCCTCATAGATGGCCCCCTCCTTTCCCCCCACCCTCATAGATGCCCCCCTCCTTTCCCCCCACCCTCATAGATGCCCCCCTCTTTCCCCCCACCCTCATAGATGCCCCCCTCCTTTCCCCCCACCCTCATAGATGGCCCCCTCCTTTCCCCCCACCCTCATAGATGGCCCCCTCCTTTCCCCCCACCCTCATAGATGGCCCCCTCTTTCCCCCCACCCTCATAGATGTCCCCCTCTTTCCCCCCACCCTCATAGATGTCCCCCTCTTTCCCCCCACCCGTACAGGCTGATAAAAAAACAAAACTTAACTCACCTGACATCGCGCTCCCACGTTGATCCTCACTCCTTCGCCTTCGGTCTGTCCCCGACTGCTGCGCGGCTGCCGGGGGTGTCGCGTCTTACCCCCGGCAGCGCGCGCATCCCAGAACTCCCTGCGCGCCGGAAACCGGAAGTCAGGGCCCAAGGCGCGCAGGGAGTTCTGGGATGCGCGCGCTGCCGGGGGTAAGACGCGACACCCCCGGCAGCCGCGCAGAAGCCGGGGAAAGACGGAGCCAGTCTCTTGTGACCGCAAGCAAAACAATGCTTGCGGTCACAAGAGTGATTGATCGGGGGGCCCCGCGGGCCCCCCTTGTGGCGGGCCCGGTCGCGGCGGCGACCCCCGCGACCACGGTGGCTACGCCACTGGCAAGAGGCGAATGAATTATTTGCAAATAGACCATTTGCGAATATTTTTACGCTGATCGGGCCCATCTGCACCTAAAAAAGGCATTTTAACCCTTTAATAAATGTCCCCTACAAGTTTAGCTTTTCGGCCTTTTGGCTTTGATCAAGTGTAGTATCTGTTCTTATCAGTTTAATATCTGATACGTCCCCTATCTGGGGACCATATACTAAATGAACTTATAGAACAAGGAAATGGAAAAAGCGCTCACTCTGTCCTCTCCTGGCATTGACCTGGTATTGCAGTGCTTTTAGGTTCAGTGAAAAAAAAAAAAAAAAAACACACATGGGGAAGCAGGAGTAAACCAGGCACAAATCTACTTCGTACATAAAAAATGTATTCATTTTATTTTCAGTCTGGTTTTTGATGTAGGAGATCAACGCTCTATGTTCTATAACATATTATCTAATGCCCATAACTTGTAATATTATATTTATTGAGAAAGGCATCCAGGCCTCCCTTGAACCTATTTAATGAATCGGCCACGACAACATCATGTGGCAGAGAGTTCCATAGTCTCACTGCTCTTACAGTAAAGAATATGCATCTGTGTTGATGGTGAAACCTGCTTTCCTCTAGACATAGAGGATGCCCCCTCATTATGGTTACAGGGATAGGTGAAAAAAGATCACTACAAAGATCTCTATACTGTCCATTCATATATTTGTACATTGTGATCAGATCACCCCTTAGACATCCCATTTCCTCAATGAGGTCGCACTCCTCTGCACCCGCTCCAGTTAAGCTGTGTCCTTCTCTAATACAGGTGTCTGGTGCTGTACACAGTATTCCATATGTGGTCTGACCAGTGATTTGTAAAGAGGCAAAACTATGTTCTCATCTTTAGAATCCATGCCTTTTTTTATGTATCCCATTATTTTATTAGCCTTGGCAAATACTTTACCCACCATTGAAGTTTGACTTACCAGCCTATAGTTTCGAGGGTGACTGTTTGACCCCTTCTTCAATATTGGTACCACATTAGCTATGCCCCACTCCTGTGGAACAGTCCCTGTGATTATAGAGTCTTTAAATATTGGGAATAAGGAGAACCCGTCCATTCTTTGGGTGGACGGCGGAATCTGCCTGACCGTAGACTGGAGTCTATGGCACAAGTGGAGAGTCAAGTGGGAGCATGTGGGGACAAGCAGCGGAATCCGTACTTAATTCTTGCAAAACACTGGGATGCATGCCTTCTAGGCCCGGTGATTTGTGGATTTTAATGTTTTTAAGTCATCGGCATCGCCCCACTTCTTGTTGTGTTGCAGGTGAGGTTTATGTTAGGATTTACATGATCCCAAGTCATGTAATTTGTTATAGGATTCTCCTGTGTAAATTCAGTAAAGAAGGATGTATTTAGTAGATTGGCCTTTTCCACTATTACACCCAGATTATTTTTGCAGAAGTAACATTTTCAGTTTTAAGTTCTTTATTATTTATAAAGGTGAAGAACATGCACTTATGCATGAAGATACCTTGAAATATGCATTTCCTTGTACTGTATTGAGCAGCAGCAGATCAGCCATACGCAGCAGAGTCTCATAGCCTTCTCTGGCACTCCATGTGGTCTCAGCCACACACTTCTCACTTCCTGCCTCACCATTTACTAATTGTCTATAATACACAGCAGGATCTAGTGGCAAAAAAGTAACACTGCAGACCTTCAATGCATTATATAACAAATAATGTAGCGCATAATACAGCTCAGGGATAACCAGTGCAATGTCATCACATATAGTATTACTCAGGGCACATATGACAATATATGTAGGTGGGTTGGTGTGAGGCCCCTACAGTTCCACTCCCTAACTCTCCCCCTATTCCACTGCCATGTTTTATGAGGGCAGAGGTAGGGCAGCCATGCACAGATACTCCTAGTTGCATTCATGTTTTATGAGCATAACACAATGTCACATACATGTGCATTACCACCCTGGTGGTCCTATGAGGTAATACCCCACTCGGCTGATACAGCTGGATTTGTAGGAATGAAAGGCTAAACTACATATATATAAATATTTTTCTTTAAAAATGATTAATATTGATGGGGCTGATAGTTTACTGGTCAACCAAACAGTAAAGGGGTTGTGTGAGTCACTGGTCTGGAATTACTAGTCTATCGCTTATGTTGACTGTATAAGGATAACTGCACAAACCTGTTACCATAAATGTCAACCATACACCTGCCCTGATCTAGGCCATGCTATGATATAATGGTCAACACACTCGGCAACCAATCACAGGTTCAAGGATAACCCTGCCTCACGTGATATGGATCAGCCCAGAGCAACCACCTTATAAGAAGTCCTGCAGGTCATCTTTTATGATTGAACTCTCTGCACTGATGGCGGCTCTGATGAGAGTAGTTGTGCTGTGCACCCTGGCTCTGGGGGTCCTGGTATCAGGTAAGGAGACATTATAATAAGGTTAATTGTGGGTGCAGAAATAATACAGCGTAAGAAACACAGATCTTTTCACAATGTGCAGTCTCACTATAACAGGGTCACGTTACACTGAGAGCAAAGGAAGTGAAAGTCTACACGCCTCTCGTGTAATCTCATATGTATAGGGGCCCCTCTCCTGTAGAGTGCAAGCTCTTATGGACAGGGACCTCTCTCCAGTAGAGTGTAAACTTTTATGGACAGGATCCACTCTTCTGTAGAGTGTAAGCTGTTATGGGCAGGGATCTCTCTCCTGTAGAGTGTACGTTCTTATGGGCAGGGTCCTCTCTCCTGTAGAGTGTAAACTTTTATGCACAGGATCCACTCTCCTGTAGAGTGTAAGCTCTTATGGGCAGGGTCCTCTCTCCTGTAGAGTGTAAGCTGTTATGGGCAGGGTTCTCTCTCCTGTAGAGTGTAAGCTCTTATGTGCAGGGACCTCTCTCCTGTAGAGTGTAAGCTCTTATGGGCAGGGACCTCTCTCCTGTAGAGTGTACGTTCTTATGGGCAGGGTCGTCTCTCCTGTAGAGTGTAAGCTCTTATGTGCAGGGTCCTCTCTTCTGTAGAGTGTAAGCTCTTATGGGCAGGGTCTTCTCTCCTGTAGAGTGTAAGCTCTTATGGGCAGGGATCTCTCTCCTATAGAGTGTAAGCTCTTATGGACAGGGTCCTCTCTCCTGTACAGTGTAAGCACTTATGGGCAGGGTCCTCTCTCCTGTAGAGTGTAAGCTCTTATGGGTAGGGTCCTCTCTCCTGTAGAGTGTAAGCTCTTATGGGCAGGGTCCTCTCTCCTGTAGAGTGTAAGCTTTTATGTGCAGGGTCCTCTCTCCTGTAGAGAATAAGCTTTTATGGGCAGCGTCCTCTCTCCTGTAGAGTGTAAGCTCTTATGGGCAGGGGCCTCTCTCCTGTAGAGTGTAAGCTCTTATGGGTAGGGTCCTCTCTCCTGTAGAGTGTAAGCTGTTATGGGCAGGGTCCTATCTCCTGTAGAGTGTAAGCTCTTATGGGAAGGGTCCTCTCTCCTGTAGAGTGTAAGCTCTTATGGACAGGGTCCTATCTCCTGTAGAGTGTAAGCTCTTATGGGAAGGGTCCTCTCTCCTGTAGAGTGTAAGCACTTATGGGCAGGGTCCTCTCACCTATAGAGTTTAATCTCTTAGTACTATATAAACAAAAGTTTTCCATTGTTACAAGAGCCCTGATAAGAAGCTGCTGACACTGCAGTATTTTCTGTGTTTCTTTCAAAGGTTATTGATTAACTTCAGGAGGCACAGCTCAGTATACTGTATATGGTCATTCCCAAGTCACTTGCAACATATCCGAACAGTGCATAAATTGATTCTGTATGACGACTTGTGTTGTATTACTCTGTATTATTTTTATAATGCAAATCCTATTTCATTGCTGCCATTAAATTCTTCATTGGTTGCATCTGCTGGGCCCTCAGATAATTCAACATGAGGGGGCTCTTTAAAGGGGTCTTACCTATCTGCAGGTGGAGGTCTGACCACTGGGATACACACTAATCACAAGTACAGGGGTCCTGAGTCCCCCTGGTTAAAAGCACTGGTGGTCGGAAACGTGCTGCTGTCTTAACTCTATAAAACTAATGAAGATATTTGAGTAAAGTGCCTGGCTTTCTAAGTCAGCTGAGACTGGTCTGTCTGACCATAGCTGCTTTCAAATAGGGACCACCCGGGAGATCGCTGGATCGTCCGGGCAGCCCATAACAGGTAGAAGCGGTCTGCTGCTGCCGCTTCTGTTCCACTAAGCGATGGCAGAAGATCGTTGCTATATTAGTCGTTTGTCTTTTAACACGTTTAACACATTGTTCATGTCGGCTGATCGTTGCCTTCTATTACACAAGACGATTTTCGGCCGTAAAGGCCGATATCGGCTGAATACAGCCGATAATCATTTCGCGTAATAGGGCCTTAAGGCCGTTTGTATATAATGCTTTGGGCTTCCCTGAAAAACCACTGACAAATGATGTCAGTGGTGTGATAGAAGATCACCACCTGACCCCTTTGTTCTGGGAGAGATAGGACTAAGCCAGAGAAACTGATAACAGAGTTAATCCCATGATGCATAATATACGTGCTGTTGTGAATCCGATATTCTGCTGGTTTCCCTGACTTTAGGACAGCAGGACGGTCGCCCTGAGGTGGAAACACAATATGGCAAGCTGCGAGGAAAAACGCTGTCTGTGAAGGGAACAGATAGGACCGTCCACGCCTTCTATGGAGTCCCATTCGCCAAACCTCCAGTTGGTTCATTGAGATTTGCATCCCCAGAACCCCCCGTAAGATGGCGCTCAACCAGGGAGGCAACAGACTATGCTCCAATGTAAGTGCCCATAGAGGTTGGTGGGGCAGCACTCAGCACTCACTCATAAGTTATTATCAAGTAAGTGTGTAAATATAATCAATCATCCTATAGGTGTCTGCAGGATCGTGAGATGATGGACATGTTAAAGGAGATATTTAAAGTCGAGCTTACTATTCCCCCGGTGTCTGAGGACTGTCTGTATCTGAACATATTCACCCCATCAGATCATGAAAAAGACGAGAAGCTGCCTGTAAGTGTAATGCATCATTGCTTGTACTGCAAAATATTGCCTTGCTGTTAAACTTTAGATTTTCTTGTGCCTATATCTCTATATGTATGTTGCATTTACTAATGCATATTAGCCACATTTTCTGTGTGGTTAATAAGATAGTGTTGGGGATTCTAGCCCTTTGCATTATACTGGAATTAGGAAGGCTGCAGTGACTGCTATAGGTGGGTGCCGTTTGGTGCACATTTGATTGAGCCTCCATGCCTGCATAGAGCAAGAGGGATTCCTTCCAGAACAATTGCTGTTGATAGCGAAGGTTTTGCTGTCAGGCCTAATGAAAGCCAGAGTGTTGTGGCCTGAGACTGTTAAAGCAGCAGAGATGATGGCAGGTATTAATAGTATGAGTGGTGGGAAAAGCCATGGGCTGCTGTACACAACTGACCCAAGTTGGTCAAAAGACATCTGGAGCAGAAATGAGTGTTAGAGCTTCTAAAGCAGGAAAAAGACTGATGATAAGAAGTTCACGAAGATTCAGTGTTTGTACAGGTAGAGTGCCATCACCATAAGGGTTCACAGACAGTCCATGTAATGAGAGCCCTCAAGCAAGGGTTCGAGAGAGCCTAGTCCAAGACACTTCATTCACACTGTGTTCTATAGTAATCGACAGCCTCATCTTCTTTCCAGGTCATGGTGTTCATACACGGTGGAGGTTTGGTTATGGGAGGAGCTATAATGTTTGACGGTTCTGCACTAAGCGCCTATGAAAACGTTGTCGTTGTTTCCATACAGTATCGGTTGGGACTCCTTGGGTTCTTCAGGTATTGTATACAGTAACTGTAACTCATATGCCTATGAGTAAGTCTTGAGTATTTCCTAACTATCCCTGACCACTTGCTATACACAATGTTATCTATGCATGTAGTGGGACAGAATTATTAATACCGTCTCACCTTTAGAGAGACACTTAAAGAGATTTATTTTATTTTCTTATATTCAACATCCATAATTGACCTATTGTTTAAATCTAATTTTTATGTCAAACATTTTTACAGTTCTTTTTTTTTCAGTTTTCAATTTTGCTGTCTACACTATAAAATAAACCTGAAATCTTGAAGTTTTCATTCTCACCACTAGGTCTAAAACTAAAACTAATTACATGAATTGCAACTCTTAATTGGTTGCTTTTAATTTTAGAATGCCAGGTATACTACATACTTAGGCCATGATCACACAACTTATTTTTTTAATAAATCACGTTCGTAGTTGCAATTTGAAACAAGGGCCATGATTAATTCAAAAGATACTTTACATTGACAAAGAATGGAATCCTGTCTGGATTCCATAGTATACGCTCCGGCCGGGATTGCTAGCAGCCGCAATGAAAACTGACTTGTAACTTTTGTGCGGCCACTATTCATTGAATAGCGGCCGCACAACCCTGACAGTGCACACAATGGAGAGTGCGACTCTTGCAACACTTTCTATTTTGTGCAATAGTGAATTGGGATGCGGGCGCACATGGATGTGGTTAAATCCCAATTCAATAGAAATTTAGAAGATTATCCGGCCGATACTGCAGAACGACAGGGTCACAGAAGTTTATTGGTAGGGTCGCAGAACGGCCGGGCCACAGAACGGCCTGTGTCAGACATTGTGTGAACGTGGCCTAAAGTTGGATTTGTCTTACCTCATGCCACCTTACCCACTTTTAATGTTAGCCAAAACGCCTTTTTTTAGAATGGCTCAAAAATAGTCTAAAGTACCTAATAAACATGGCCCATTTTAACTTGTAAATCTGGAGTCTGGAGTCATGTTCAACCACTTAAGATATGAATTTCACCTCAGTAACAGCACTTTCTTACCTTATCCCAGCTCTGGAGATGACCGAGCTCCTGGGAACTATGGCTTCTTTGATCAGGTGGCAGCTCTTCAGTGGGTTCAAAAGAACATTGCAGATTTCAGTGGTGACCCCAACTCTGTGACTATATTTGGGGAGTCTGCGGGTGGAATGAGCGTCTCTGCATTGGTAAGCTGGAGTATGATTGAAATTGGGATATGATGATTGGTTCTGGCCATTTGAAGTAACCAAGGGGCATTGGGTGGAAAAGATAAATTCTAATCATTCTATCTCCCACTGTTTATTACTATATCCAGGTGGCGTCTCCCTTAACCAAGGGCTTATTCCACAGAGCTATTGCTGAGAGTGGTGTAATCCTATTGCCATTGTTGGTGGCTAAGTCTACAGAAGAAGTTGTGTTTATCAGAAATGTAAGTAAAAGTTATAGAGTGAATTCACCTACTATGTGGTTACTGCACTAGCATTGCAGGTGGAACAATGAAGGTCTAGAATTAAAAGCTGGACCAGTCCTATTCTTGCTAACATAAAGGAACAGGTAGTAGATCAGCACAGTAAGAGATGAAGATCGAATTTTGTATCTTCCTTTTGCAGATTGTGGCCAACATTTCGGGCTGTGAGGTGGACACGGTTGTGGACTGTCTAAAGGCAAAATCTGAAGAAGAGATGCAGTCTCTTGTCATTCTTATGGTATGGTCTTTACAGTGATAGCATCTAATATCCCGATCCCTGCATGAAAGTTGTCATTGGTTCTAGCATAAACCAAGCTACAAGTTTATAGTGTACAAATCAGATCTTCTTACCATGAGGAGCAGTTCCAGATGTGATGTAAGAGTACAAAATACGCATAGAAATGTAAAGCAAAGGATTCTGTCCACTTCTCTTAAACAGTAGGCTGAGTTATACTTATGGGTCTTGGGGTACACAGCTTACTTGCTGCTTTCCTGCACTTGTAGAAATGGATGGCTCTGCCTCCATTCATCGATGGGGTGTTCTTCCCTAAACCCGTAGAACAAATTTTGGCTGATAAAGAGGTGAACAGTGTCCCGTTTCTGACTGGAGTTACCAACCAAGAATTTGGATGGGCCCTTCTGTTGGTAAGATTGATAGATGTGAAACTGATCAGATAACCCAAAGATATGTATCATGATAATTATTCTTACCCTCATATTATTCTCAGGCTATGAACATCACTGGATTACAAGAAGGAATGGAAAAAGAGATGGTGGAAAATCTACTAAGGGGCTTCCCCCTTCTGGTAGGAGATGTGGTCTTGCGGGAAGGTGGGATTGTAGGTTATTTACAGTATATGGTAAACCATTTATTATGTAGGATAAACCTTGCAGCGTTGCCGGGAAAAATTAGTTTTTACCCCGAATGCCCAGTCAGTATTGTGGTCCTCATATTGCAACCAAAACCAGGAGTGGATTAAAAACATAGAAAGGCTCTGTTCACACAATGGTGAAATTGAGTGGATGGCCGTCATATAACAGTAAATAACTGCCATTATTTCAATATAACAGCCGTTGTTTTAAAATAACAGCAAATATTTGCCATTAAATGGCGGCCATCCACTCAATTTCAACATTGTGTGAACAGAGCCTTTCTGTGTTTTTAATCCACTCCTGGTTTTGGTTGCAATATGAGGACCACAATACTGACTGAAATATACGTAGTGTGAACCCAGCCTTAGTCTGTAAGGAAAATTTGTACAAGGACCTCAAACCTTGAACTAGACCACAGGCTACAGGTGGACCTAGCATAACAATGGCTTTCAAGTCACATTCATATCTCTATTTACAATTCAGTGTGTTAACCCTATGTATGGCATATGCCAAAAAAGAAAGCAGGAGGCGTGCGGAAAAAAAAAGACAGGGAGATAGACGCTGCCGGCCTAGCGCACAAATGCACTCTGCTGCTCCTTTGAAATAAATGGATTTTACTCTGAATACTGGTTGCAAGAGACCAGCAGACCCCAGGTCTGGACATGCCTTGATAAGCACATCAAAATTATAACGGTAATGGTAACGGTGGTGATGGTAACGGTGGTTTGTGTGCACTGTCAGGGTTGTATAACTGACATGTCATTTTTTGCTGCGGCCGCTAGGGATCCCATTGATTTTAGCACAATGCATATTTTGAATTAATCGTGGCCGTTGTTGCACACCGTTAGTGTGGAAACTGTATATTCAGATATCCCCATGCACATTTTACAATTTTGTATAATTCTTCTGTGCCCCAGAGCATGTCCTAATGTTCTGACAACACCATCTTATCTATTGTAGGATACACTGATTCCATTTGACAGCTTTGCCACCTTCACCTCATTATTGAATATCTTGATATATTATAGAGTTCATTCTCCAGTGCCACCAGCCGCCTGATGGATGAGTATATTGGAGATGAGACCGATCCAGGTGAAATTCGTAACCGCTTCCTAGATCTAGCTGGAGACCTTGTCTTTGTTGTCCCAGCACTGAGAGTTGCCAAGTATCACAGAGGTACGGGAAACATAATAACCTCCTGGCATATGTTGCTTCTGTGATAGGAGTATCCCACATACCCTATCGCTCTAGTCCTCCCTGTGTTGCTTGTCATCTAACACTACCTCTAATTCCAGATGCTGGCCATCCCACCTACTTCTATGAGTTCCAGCACCGTCCCTCACTGTTTAAGGACTCTAAGCCAGACTTTGTTAAGGCTGATCATGGAGATGAGTTGGCTTTTGTGATGGGAGGTCCATTTTTAGGGGATGACATTGTGTTCACAGGTAACCTACTAGAGGGTGTTCAGAGGCCTTAGTTTATTCAGTGATATAGTTTGAGCACTAAGGATATGATAGAAAATTTCTGAAAAAAATGTACAACCCTCTTTGAACTTGTACATTTCTTATTGCCTGTTTTGTGACACAAAATAAGAATCTGTGATGTAGTACTCAGTTATGTAACATTATATGACTTATTACAATGAATTTAGAAAACTTTGTAAAATTGAACTCCTCTGTGTTAAGTTTATTACTTGATGTATAGATTACACGTTATATGGTGCTGTATAACTCCTGTGTCATTAACCTAATGTCGTTCTTTGGTTTTATGTCCTTAGAACCCTTTACGGAAGAAGAGAAGACTCTGAGTAAGACTCTTATGAAGCATTGGGCCAACTTTGCCCGTACAGGGTAAGAGACTCGTGCACACAGACTTTCTATGAGCGGCTGACATTTGTTGGGTGTTACTGTATGATGGAGATATTCTAGAGTAAGCAACGTGAGAACATATTACTCTACTGAAAGAGTATTTGATGCTTGGAACAAACTTCCAGCAGATGTGGTTGGTAAATCTACAATAACACAATTTAAACCTGCCTGGGATAAACATATATCTATCCTAAGATAATAAGAAGGGAAATACTAAAAGGACAAATTAGATAGACCCAGTGGTCTTTTTCTGTCGGCAATCTTCTATGTTTCTATGTAGGAGGCTGGATGCTATAGTCTTACATTCCCTGACACCTTCAAGTTCCCTCTGTAGAATTTCATGTTTTCCTACTAATTTCTTCTCGTTTGCAGAAATCCCAATGGTCCAGGCCTGGTGCATTGGCCCCCATATGACGAAGATGAAGGTTATATGGGGATTAACTTGGAGCAGAAGGCTGCGAAACAGCTGAAGGCTAAAAAGTATGAATTCTGGACCAAGTTGCTTTCCGAGAAGCAGATACCAGAAACAGAGGAGCACATAGAGCTGTAGATGTCCCCAAAGCTGACAGGGATCTGACCCATAGTCACAGCTTATAGAGCAGTAAAGGGGTCACCACTGCTCCTTCTTATTTTACAAGCAAAAGAGAACAACCATTTGGGCAGATGAGGACATTGACTCCTATCGTTTAAAAAACACTCTAATATTGACAAAAACAGATCACAGAAATGTCCATGACATATGCTGCTCCCTATAGAGTGCATGCTCGGGTCATATATGAAATTTATCTACGTTACATTACCTATCTTACACTGTAATGGGGTGAGCAGAGACATTTCTGTTCCCATATTTGTTCTCTTCAGCAAATAAGGTGGTGCAGGGACCCCCACTATACAGCTATGAATACATTTTTTTTGTACATTTTGATATTGGAACTAACTTTACTGATGATCCAATAAATCAAGGATTTTTTTTACTTAAAGAGCTTTCTTGTGTGTGATATAGAAACAAGCAGAAACTCTTTAAAGTGCTTCACAATAATGTAATTGGTTGCAGGTCCCCAAATCCATCAGGGGCCAAATATACACTCACTGACAAAAATATAAAGTAACAAGAAGCACAAGGAAACTGTGGAAACAGCTCAGGGTTGTCAGTGGGTCAAACAATCCTCTCTACTTGTGGTGTGCTTGGGCCGCTGGAGCCTGTTTGTCACGTGTGCCCCCATACGTGACAAACAGGGTCTAGTGGTCTAGGTCTAATGGCCTAGATAGTGAATAATTTGTGCTGATACACAGCAGAGTCTTACTGCCTTCCCTGGCCCTTCTTGTGGTCTAAGCCACACACTCCTCCCTTCCTACTTCAAAACTTATGTATCTATAATACACAGCAGCATCTAGTGGCACCAAGAAACACTACAAGGCGGCGTTCACACTACATATAGTTCAGTCAGTATATGTATATTTCAGTCAGTATATTTCAGTCAGTATTGCAACCAAAACCAGGAGTGGATTAAAAACACAGAAAGGATCTGTTCACACAATGTTGAAATTGAGTGGATGGCCACCATTTAACCCCTTAAGGACCGGGCCTGAAATGGCCTTAAGGAACGGAGCAAATTTTATGAATTTGACCAGTGTCATTTTATTCATTAATAACGTCGGGATGCTTTTACCTATCCGGCTGATTCTGAGACTGTTTTCTCGTGACATATTATACTTCACAATTCTTGTAAATTGGAGTCAATACTTATAATGAATCTTTATGAAAAAAACCAAAATAGCGTGAAAAATTGTGAAAAAATGCATTTTTCCAACTTTAAAACTTTTCTGCTTATTCAGAAAATGGTTATGCCACAAAAATTATATATTAAATAGCATTAGCAACATGTCTACTTTATGTTGGCGGCATTTATTAAACTATATTTCATTTTTTTAGACAATAGAAAGCTTAAAACATTAGCAGCTAATTTCCATATTTTCAGTAAAATTTCAAAATCAGATATTTTTAGGGACCTGTTCAGGTTTAAAGTGTAATTGAGGGGCCTGTATGTTAGAAAGCCCCACAAAGCACCCCATTTCAGAAACTGCACCCCCTAAACTCTGCAAAAGCACATCCAGAAAGTTATTTAACCCTTTAGGGGAGTCACAGAAATAAAAGCTAATTGTGTAAGAAATTTGAAAATGTTAATTTTCTGTGCAGAGATTTTATTGTAATCCAATATTTTTCATAATTATAAACTAATTACCAGAGAAATGCACCCCAATATTGATTGCCCCGTTTCTGCAGTTTATAGAAATACCCCATATGTGGCCCTACTGCGCTATTTGACGCAACCACAAGCCTCAGATATAAAGGAGCGCCTAGTGCATTTCAATGGCTCCGTTATATTTGGTCATTTCTGACTGTACCACTTGAGGTTGGCAGAGGCTCTGGGGTGCCAAAACCTAAAAAACACCCCTAAAGGGACACCATTTAGAAAACTACACCCCTTAAGGAATGTAACAAGGGGTGCGGTGAGCATCTGGACCCCACAGGTGCTTCACAGATTTTCCGAACAATATGGCGTGAAAAAAGACAAAAGTATTTTTTACACTAAAACGTTGTTCTAGCCTTCAATTTTTCATTTTCACAAAGGGATAAAAGGAAAAAAAAAACACAAAACATGTAGCGCAGTTTCTCCCGAGTACAGAAATACCCCACATGTGGACATAAAGTGCCAAGCGGGCGCAGGATGAGCCTCCAAAGGGAAGGAGCGCCAATTGGCTTTTGGAAGCTGGATTTCACTGGAATGGATTTCAAGGGCCACGTCGCATTTACAGAGCCCTCGTGCTGCCAAGACACTGGAAACCCCCCACAAGTGACCCCATTCTGGAAACTACACCCCTCAAGGACTCTAACAAGGGGTGCAGTGAGCATATGGACCCCACTGGTGATGGGCACAAATGTGGAAAAATGTGACGTGAAAGGGAAAATTTCCATTTTTTCACTTTCACGGCACAAATCTGCACGTCATCAAGGGGTCCATATCCTCATTGCACCCCTTGTTAGATTCCTTGAGGGGTGTAGTTTCCAGAATGGCGTCACTTGTGGGGGTTTCCAGTGTTTTGGCAGCACAAGGGCTCTGTAAATGCGACATGGCGTTTATCATCCATTCTAGCCAAATCCAACCTCTAAAATCCAAATGGTGCTCCTTCCCTTCAGA